>NC_064920.1:797382190-797693151 GCF_023897955.1 Schistocerca gregaria
ATTTTCAACATGTAGAGCTACGAACTTACAAGATTACACTATTAGTACTGGAATTAACAAAAATGGGATGAACACATGAAATTATCATTATGGAAAGCGAATAGAAGACTTAACTTTCATCGGAGGATTCTGTGAGAGTATGGTACATCTGTAAACAAACCGCATATGACACCGTCTCTAGAATTTTAGAATCCTTATTAAGTAGTCGTGGCGGCAGACTTCAAAATAATTCATAAACGCTTGCAACGCTGGTAATCAATAGATTTTCCCGATACGAAAGTGTAACGTCAATTATAAGGGAACGTAAATGGAAATGTGAGTAAAGTCTTGTGAGTGATAGGCCATGTCAGTTGACTGAATACACCAGAGCACGCGATATGACGCCAGAAGGAAAGAAGGCAAATCGTCGAGTTTCTATAAGAAGAAAACGACGCTGCTTAATGAAGAGAAAACTTAAATTTTATTGATAAAGGACGAGAAAGTCTACAGATCTACTTAAATGGTAGTCTTTGATGAAATCCTCGGTTGTTCCTGAAAAATCCTATTAGTGGAATCTCCATAAGTGGCCTTCCAGGAATACTGTGCCAAAATTCCGTTGCTTCCATTGCACATCGTCGGCAGAGGTGGTAAGAATGAAACTACAGAGTTAGCGTGAGTGGCTGATACGGATTATGAACAAAACGTCGATAATGTTGGCACGAGACGCCCTCTGACGCGCACTGTAGAGTGGCATGGAGAGTGTATAGGTACCTGTACTCGACCCCACGTCCTTGGCGTAGCAAAATACACAATTGTACGGTATTAGTGCTAGGATGACGACAGTGTATCTGTATCTCGATAGCTGTTTGCGAAACGTGTGGATAGTGCAAAGAGCACCTGGAACTTTAGTAGGCAGCAAATATTTTTCTTAGGCTTAGAAGAGCTTTTATTTATGCTGTGCAATTTTCAATGCATACTGTATAGATTTCTGGTACTTTGGAGTTCTCTACTCGCTCGAATGAATAGCCTTATGTTACGTAGTAGCACTTAGTGTCAGAGTGATATTTATACTATAGAAAGTCTACTATAAGCGGTAAGTATAATTTTGCCAGATTGCGTTACACTTTATAATAAACAAATCTTTGTGTTAATAAAAAAATATTTTCATTACAAGAAATCTCTCTGCAGCTGTCGTCATTAGGAGTTAAAGACAATTTACTGGGTGGGATTTCACTACCTAATCCATACCTAAAATCTATTAATAACCCTGAATTTCATTTTCATGTACAGGGTGATTCCGTAATGATGTTACAAACTTTCAGGGACGATGGAGAAGGGCAATTATCAGTTTAAGGGTCCCTGATCCGGAAACTACCGAGTCGGAAGTTATAAGTCAAAATCTTTCTGGTACCTCTGATAGTAGACCTCTTCTTCGTCAAGCTCTCTGCTTTCCATATTTTGGAAGGAGTAGTATCAATCAAAACAAGAAATAATTGTGAGGTAAATTTGGGCTCTAGTGTGCATACCTTAAGAGCTACGAACACTTTTTCAGAGAAGAGATGTTTTTCTCAGTAGCAAAAGTTAACAGGTGGTTGTATGCCTTAAGGTATGCACTTTAGAGCCCATGTTTACCCTTCGTTTTGTTCTTGTGTTGGACTATACCACATCCATCCAAATCCTGGAAAGCGAAGCTTACAGTAGAAGAGGTCAAATGTCAGATGCATCAGAACGGTTTTCGCTTATACCCTCCGCACGAGAGCTGCTTACTTCGAATTGATACATTACCCTTCTGCTCCATCCCTGAAAGTTAGTCGCATCATTACTGAATCACCGTTACTGTATTTACAATGTGACGTCAGATGGTCGCAGGAAAGTACCCGGACACCCTTGAGAGGTGTCGCACGGTTAGAGCAATGAGGAGGCCTGGTGGACCAACCCTGTGAACGGGCAGCGTACCACGACATGTCCTTGCGTCGGTGTCCAGCACGAAGTCGTCGCTGCAGACGCACAGGAAGCTGCCCGGCGTGTTGACGCAGTCCATGTTGCAGCCGCCGTTCCTCTCCGTGCACTCGTTCACGTCCTCGCACACCGTCCGGTTCCTGGTCAGCAGAATGGCCATGTGTTAGGCAAAAATAATAACCAGAGTAAGGCAATAAGGCGTTGCTGGTAGAAAGGATGGAAATAAAATATCTGTACCCGCAAAGGAGAACAGTTATCAGTGTATGTGAGCGCTAGAAACGATGCTAATTGACGAAAGAGTCACAAAAGTACACGTATAGAACCATGACTCCCCTTAAAATGGACTAATCTGATGAAATGTAAGAATTCAGTCGTTGACAACGTACATTTAACATTTTGCAAGTGTGAGCTGCCCTGCGCTTATAAGACATTACTGTGACCTAAAACTGTGTGCAAATTGAATGATTCTCTCCATATCGCACATACCACTGGGCAAACCTTACATAAAAAAGGTGTGGGGATCGCTGGGCCCCGAGTCCATCGTTATCGCTGTGTTCTACGAGGGTTGCCCAGAAAGTAATGCACAACTTTTCTTTTCTTCCACAATTATGTTTTGAACGTAATGAGAATTACACACTCGAGAGAATGCTGTTTCATCTACACACCCCATTTTTCCACGCCACCTCCATCCCGTTATATGGCCATCCTCCAGCCCTTGTCCTGGTGGCGGCGGCAGTGCTTCACTGTGAGAATCAACTCCTCTTCATCCTCAAAATGTCTTCCACGAACCGCATCTTTTAATGGCCCGCAGGCCGGAGTGGCCGAGCGGTTCTAGGCGCTACAGTCTGGAACTGCGCGGCCGCTACGGAGCAGGTTCGAATCCTGCCTCGGGCATGGATGTGTGTGATGTCCTTAGGTTAGTTAGGTTTAAGTAGTTCTAGGTGACTGATGACCTCAGATGTTAAGTCCCATAGTGTTCAGAGGCATTTGAACCATTTTTTTAATGGCTCAACCAAATGGAAGCTCCATGCAACATGTTACGTGTGGCAGCTATGGATGGTATTCCCGACCGCTGCAAATCATGGAGCTCCGCCGAATCGCCTACTGATGACCTCAACCTCCGTGCCCAGAGAGTGAATGTACTTCTGTAGACAGCAGATGCTCCATAGACTTTCCACAAGCATTTGTGAATATTCCCCACGTTTCTTCCTCTGCAGTGAGAAATTCAATCATGGCACGTTGCTTTGTAGCGTATATTGCATACAGACGCCATTTTGAAACTGTCGGAAGTGGCGCAAACTTGGCGCGCTCACTCTGGAGGCTTAAAATAATGGACGACTAAGGTTTCGCATTCGTAGCATTGCTTTCGCGCGGGAAAAATGCGGTGAATTACTTTCTGGCCAACCCTCGCATGTCTGTCAAAACAAAACAGAAAATAATTTAAAGAGGAATCGCGAACTCCATGACGACGATTCGTTAGCGATGAATCAAGGCACTGCTCTCAAATATATGGAGTACGTGTCAGATAAAATAGTTTCACATTGACTACTGCATTTCTTCTCCCTCCGTCGGTTCCCTCTCCCACCCCGACTCCGTTTTTCCTCTCCTCCCCCATTTTTTCCCCTCATCTGTCCAGGTCCCCCCTCATCTGCCCTCAGGTGTGGTGTGTCATCTTCGTGCCGACTTTTTAGTGCAGTGTTGCCAGTGAGTGTTAAGTGTTGTGCGTCTTTTCCGAAGTGTTGCTAACGGAAATCATACTGTCGCTGGGTGTGATTTTTATATCTCTTGCAAACAGAAACCAGACTGTCGCCGTGTTTTTTTAATTGCCTGTCTACTATTTTACCTGTCTGCTTCATGTGTATTTTATTAGCATCGCCAACCCTTTGTTTTATGTTTTAACTTTCCACAATATTCCGCCGTCTTACAATATAGGTCACCATTTTATCGCCTGGTTTTATTGTTTATTATCTTTCCTTATGCTTTAAAAATTCTGTAGGCAAACTGAGGATCTCCTTGATTGAGAAGTAGCGGCTCCGGTCTCGGAAACTGACATACGACCGGGAGAGCGGTGTGCTGACCACATGCCCGTCCACATCCGCATCCTGTGGCGGCCATAGCCTGAGGATGACAAGGCGGCCGGTCGCTATCGTTCGGGAGGGGAGAGTTTTTGAATGAAACCGAAAACAGGGCAAAAACACAGTGCCAACAGATGGCTCTGAACAGCAACACGTCAGTGACGTCGCGTGAGAGCCGTGTGTAAAACGAGCTGTAGTGAGACAGGGAGCCAGGTCATCCCTAGCCTGGCCGGATCTAAAGCATACATCGTTTGGTGAGGACCGCGCGCTGAGCCGCCACGTCCCTCACGCTTGGCCTTCCTAGCCCCCGGACCCCAATCTGTGTTATTAGTGTCATTTTTGGTTGTGGGGTTACCTGAAGTTGCAGGTCTACCGCGATCATTAGCCCACATTAGGGATTCTAAAAGGCAGCATCCGACATCAGTTTCTCACCATACCCTGATCTGCTGTGCAGTGCTGTTCACAACCTTGTTCCTAAACTATTCTTGATAAAGGGCGGCCGACATGTTGAAAATTTACTATAAAGAACACTGTCTTCACTAAAAATCAATTGCTACGCTAATTATTGCTTTTGTGTCATATGAAATGCATCTGTTGGTCACTTCGTGCACTACTTCTTGGTTTCATTAAATTTCAAGTCCTTTCCAGCAAGTGTCAAATTTTACGTCTCTACCTACAGTGTTACGTCCGAGAACAGAATTTTCAAATGTTAACGGACTTTTGGATCACCCTGTGTAAATAAAAGTTTCAGTGCTGTACTATAAAAACGCGATGATCGGGATCCGTGAGTTTGAAGCCTCCCAAACGGCTTCATTTGCGAAATATTTGATAGTTGTACTAGTTAAGGTGCTGAGTCGAAGATAGAAATAGATACCGTCGTGGCAATGTAAAACGTTCAAATAGTTCAGTCGCTCAGCGAGACAGTGCAAAGCAGTGGCGGTCGTGGATAATCCTTATAACAGTAAATTTGGCGACATATCATTATTATCTACGGGTTGCTTAATCTGGAAAATGTGCTCTTGCAGGAAATGTCCACTGTTCCACCCACAGTACACGCGGATACATTTAAGCAGTCATCTGTCAAGTGTAACGAGCCCATCAACTAGATCACTTACGGTTAGGAAAAAAAATTGTGGTCTGACAAATAATTTAAGTATGTGAACGAGGTTGCTTGTGTTTGGAGATATTCACTGCAATACTGTGGATCAATTTCGCACGGTAGTACGGTTTGGGAACCCTGTTTGAGCGTATTTATTATAAGAAATTTCGCCACGCCATGTTCGCTTAAACACTTTTTGTACTCAGAACCACAATATTTTTTTTTCCCCCTTTCGGTGCACTTAATCAGCTACCTTCTTTTTGAGAAATAGCGACGACATCTCTCAGGGTGTTTAAGCAACTTGGCAATTCGTAACCATACAACTCACGGATACTTTGAAGAACCAAGTGTGGTTTTTCAGGCTGTTTTACCCTTCAGCGTCAGGGAGTGTATATCTGATCACTCGATTTATTTCCCAGATCTCCATCGATAATGAAGACTGCGAAGTACAGGATGAATGCTGTACCAAAGGATGACTGTCACTACACATAATGCCACCACCACACTGAAGCGCTGCGACATAAAGTAGGTGGACAGGTGACCATAATTCCGTATACTTCCCTTATACGTTTAATAAACCCAGTCTGAATAAACCGATTAAAATCTGTTGAGTAATGGCAATTGAGTAATGGCAACTTATCTGCCAACAGACGAGAACCTAAAATACAAAACAGTTAACACAAGAGGCGTCCAGTAAATATTGCAACGTTTTTCTTTTTTTTCCTCGCCCAGTTTCGACTGGAAAATTGCGGGATTTGTTGTGGGACGTCAGCAGCCATAGTTGCATGTTGTTCCGACAGGTGACAGCGTTTTACGTAGCCATTGAGTTTCTTTTGACGAAAAACCAGAGCATCGCAGACACTCATAGACGCTTGCAGAATATCTACGGAAAGACCTGTAAGTACACAAAAGCACGGAGAGTCATTGGGCGAGGCGCCTTTCGTCGTCGCAACAAGGTCACGCAAACCTTTTCCATCTCCTGCGTGACTCCTGTAATGTCGGAACATGCGTACAGTCTCATTCAAGGTAATCGACAGATTATTACCAAGACACCTCGCTGCCCAATTGGACATCTCTGTTGATAGTGCTGACGCACTAGTCTCTCAGCTCAGTTTTTCGAAGGGGTTCCTCGTTACCTAACACAAGACTTTCCATCTGTTTGGCCCAATGAAGGATGCACTCTGCGGGCAGCAGTACATGGATGATGAGGTTATTGATGCAGCAAGACTTTGACTCCAACGTCGACCAGTAACATAGCGAAGGCTGTCGCACTGAACGAAAATTGTGTTGAAAAATAGGATTTTGTGGCCAAAGGAGAAGCGAATGATGAGGTATATTGAAATTCCGAATAAAACCAACCTGCTTTGAGAAAAAAAGAGTGTAACATTACTTATTGAACGTCCCTCGTGAAACTTATCATCCGCGCAAACTTATGTAGCGATTTGATTGATCTAAAAAATTACGCAGACTCTAAATAAATATTTTCATAATGGCATCAGCGTGAATTTTACTACAGAAAAATGCTTCCTAATCGCTAAAATGGACTGTGATCTCGTTTTCAAGATTTTTAAGATCTGAAACATGTATTGTCTTTATTTCTGTCACTAACTGAAAAAAGAAACAAAAACAGATGAAGAACTGTAGACGGTTGCGTGATGCATGACGTGTAAGAACCTTCCCAAGGTTAATTAGTACGACGTAAGTGTCTTTTACTTAGAGGACGGGGAGGTATGCAGTCAGGGCGTGATGGGAAGGTGGCCATGTGGACGGCCTAAAAGAGCTTCGAGAATGTTCTAGAACATTCTTAGTAGGTGGCCTTCCAGTATACAGAAGTTTAAAATACGCAGTAAACCTGAGATGACACCATTCAGCCAAGTAAGAGGACTCGTCAGTTTGACACGAGTGGGGCTGCAAAAGAAAATAGCACGGCAAAAAATTATTATTTTTCCTACTGTTAAGATCAGAATAAAACTTGTAATACTCTCTTGTGGAAGGTGACGTGTCTGAAGTCTATGAAAGACGCTAGAAATATCTGAAGTGGTATCAGACGCTGACGGGTGTCACCGCAACTTTACTGGGTCTTTTAAACTTCCGGAGACCGGGAGGCCAGCTACTAATTTTTTAGAAGACTCTAGAAGCTCTTAGAGATCTTCCTCATGGACGCCTTCCGGTCATGCCCTGACGCCGTGTCTCTGCTTCCTACATGTATGCGCTTCTTGCGTCATACTCTGCATTCCGTCGCCGTGATGAAGACTACTACAAAATTTATTTTCCGGACGCTTCCTAGCATTATGAAGTCTAGCAGATTTAGATTAAATTTTGGGAACTGAGGGAACCGCACAACAGTTGCTAAATCAACAGAAATTTTCTTGCTGACATGACCGTCTTGGGAATACTCAAGTTCCATTACCTGGTGTATACTGTAACGATCAAAAGAATGTGTTGCAAAACTGGGGCAAGTAATCCTCAAAACATTAAAAATGTAACAGATGAACAACTGCACCCACTTAAGAACATCTAAAAGAATCAGTAAAATGGAAGACGGTATGTTACACTCAGTTGTCGTTATGGAACAAAAGTTCCGTGTCTGAAGTATATGCACTGTGATTTTCCCACTCTTCCGGTTTAAAACGTTCCACCTGTCATAGCTCTAGTTTATACTGCGTCTTCGTCACGAGTGATGCACGCCCTCACTATTCACGCCCAACTATTATGTACTAGTCACGGTTTTCCTGTTCTTGTGGCCGGTTGGGTAGCAAGGGAACTGTCCACGTAATCTATGTAAATGTTTCTACATGATGTGTTCCCTTTCCTTTTCTATCGCATCTCACAATCTCTGTCATTCAGTTGACTCTTGTCGTCTCGTCCTAATAATTTTTTTATAAATACCTGGATTTCTCCTTTTGTACTTCAGACATGGATCGTTTGTTCCGAGACAGCTTTGGTGAGGAAGAGGACCTCACTCAGTTAAGTGTTTTTTATGTGAGTAACGTTCCGCCTTCTTTTTAATGACTCGTTTAGATGTTCTTACACGCGTATAGTTGCTTATCCTTTGTATTATCGATTTGTTGAGGATTACTCGCTCTTGTTTTGTTACTAATTTTTTGATCATTGTAGTTCACAGCAGATGATAGAGTTTCATTATTCAGAAACTGGTCTTGTCAGCAATAAAAATTTTGTTGATTTAGTAATTGTTGTGTTGTTCCTTCAGTTAAAAAAATGAAATTGTGTAGTTGCGGCTGCCCTACAAGAAGAACTCTTTGTTACATTAAACTAATTACGAGACTACCTTCGGCGTTACACATTCAATGGTTACATCAAACAAAACAGATAACTGTCACTTGTCATCTGGATGGATCGAAATGATTATAACATTTATTTTAGAATGGAATTAACATTAAGAGAATGAAAATAACGGGACTGCTACATACAGGTTGTTATCTGTAAGCCACACACCTTATGAAGGGCACAGACCAGAACGAAGAGTAATTGTTAGCGCGAATGGAATCTACCTAAGATGTTACGTGTCGCCAGTCGAACCACGAAAAAAAAAGGTTTAATACTCTGTTTCTTTACAAAGTACACTGGGAACAAGTGTTTTCGGTTCCATTTTCGTTGACTTTCTCAGTGTCTACCATTTTGTTCAACGATGTTAGAAACTCCAGTTCACAAAGAGTATTGAATTTCATTCCTCGAAACAGACCAATCTAGATTGCATACACCATACACAAAGACCAGAGGCACTACAGAAATGTGTTCGTATTCTTGAAATAATTTATCAGTTCGTTCTTAAACTCTCTGCTGCCTGTGGCTCATTTCGAATGATTCACTATTGTCCGGTGCACCCGTACCCTGGTGTTTTATGCTTTTGTACTGCATGTTACTGATTCGTGATATGGTCTATCCCGATAGGGAGGATAAAGTAATACTACTTTGTTTTTCAGTTTGATTCATGATACTCTCGAATTTTGACCAACATTTTCACATTTGTAAAACCGTGATTATTCACCTAGTTGATAATTATTTATCGTTTTACGTAGATTTCCGCTACAAACATTATCTACGAGTCAAGCACGTTACAAATAGTAGATTATATTTTTCATACGCATACTGATTCATTTAGAGCCACTTATAAGTTTTTGTTTGAATACTAAACATCAGGGACTGTCACAAAATTTTAACTTTTGAAATGTTGTCCTAGATATTTCACTGGAACCACTGTCTTCTCTATGTGGTATATTATTACGTGTGGTTGTTCGTCTATGTTTCTATAGGCCAATGCAAATTTTTGTTTAGCTAAGAGCTCATCAACTTTTGGAATGACACTATGTCGTGGCAGTGACACAGTGTTTTAAACTAAAAAAGTACTATCCACATTTAAGTCGATGGCATGGAATCAGAGAGCTACATATCAACACCACAACATTTGTGGCATAGAAAAATACTTTTCTCAGTGAATGATAGACAAAAAAATATAATAGTGCAACACGAAATATATTTCAATAGCAAGGAAGATAGTCGTTGACTCACCTAGCACTAGGTCTGAAGCCCTTGGGGCAGACGCAGTGGAAGGAACCCGGAGAATTCACACACAAGTAGCTGCAACCACCGTTGTTTATCTCACACTCGTCCACGTCTGAAACAGCAGTCACATAGGGCATAACTTTTCTAATAGCGTGACGTCCCGTCCAGCAACAAAACAAATGTGTATCACTTAATCATATCAATGGAAAATGAACGTAGAATATCAAAGAGAAAAGACGCATTGCAAGATGCCAAGGAGTGCGAGTCTGACCGACACAGGCGTCTCCACGTTGCCGGAAGCCGGTCTTGCAAGCACAGGTGAAGGACCCCAGAGTGTTGACGCACAGCTGCTGGCATCCGTGGTTCGAGGACAGGCACTCGTCCACGTCTTCGCAAGTGCGACCGTCAGACCTGCGAACAGTAAAAAGAAGACCGTGTCAATCTTCCAGCGTTGCCCTTTTTATTTTTCATGAAACAACTTCACACAGAATTCTAAATTATGAAACAATTCAGATTTAAGGCACTGCTATACGTGATGAAGATCGAAACAAAATTGAGGAAACGAATCAAAAATAGTAAAATGAGATGCTAGAAAACACTGAAAATTAGTAGAATATAGCGCAATCAGTGTCTCCTTTCTTTAAACGAGAAACCCATACACGAACAGAATATTATCCCTAAGTTTTTCACAGCAGATGTGATACGGCACGTTATAGGCATTTGGTGACAGGTTTCCAGTTTGCGCAGCAATCGCCGACATAGTGTAGCTGAGGCGAAATAAGGGGGACCAGACCGCATTCGCTGAGGCAGATGGAAATCAGCCTAAAAACCATCCACAAACTGGACGCCTCACCGGACCTCGACACAAGTCCGCCGGGTGGATTCGTGCCGGGGACCACGCGCTCCTTCCCACTCCGGAAAGCCGAGCGTTAGACCGCACGGCTAACCGGGCACTCACCTCATGCATTACTAACCAGCGAAAAACTACACTGAAGGAAAAGAAATTACTATGCCTGAAGAGACGACTCGATTTCGACCCGATGACAGCACATGCCACCTGGGGGATAGCACATTTACTGATAATGGTTTCGCCAGCCGGGGTGGCCGAGCGGTTCTAGGCACTACAGTCTGGAACCGTGCGACCGCTACGGTCGCAGGTTCGAATCCTGCCTCGGGCATGGATGTTTGTGATGTCCTTAGGTTATTTAGGTTTTAGTAGTTCTAAGTTCAAAGTTCTATGGGACTGATGATCTCAGCAGTTGAGTCACACAGTGCTCAGAGCCAGTTGAACCATTTGTTAATGGTTTCAACGTCGTCCACCAACAGAGAGGGTAGTGGTGTAGCTACCAGAGCGCCATCATTGTCTACCTTCTAAGAGGGAATCTTCTGAGCCAGAAAGCTCAGTTTGGTGTACACGTCAGCAGCAACCAGGAATCCTCACCACAGAGAAGCACTCGTGCTTCCTACACCCAAATGAGCCCGACTGAATGGGGTCAAACTATGGTCTTCCGAATTGCGGCATGGCCCTTGGGAAGAATTGCTACACAAGTTGGACGTGCCACCTCAGCTGTGCAATGATACTGGTATCAGTGGTCACTTGAACGTTCTCACACCGATAGACCAGGTTCTGGACGTCCAAGCAGCATAAGGTTCCCGTCAGGATCGTCGTATTATTAAGGGCAGCAATGGTAGTCCGCTCACCTAGCACAGCAGAGGCAAGAGGACTTGTGAGCCTAAACGTGTCAACACGAACTGTTGCGAACCGATTATTAGTAGGGGGAATACAGACACGCACATCTCTTGCCCGTCTTTCTCTCACGCCACTTGCCACGACTGGTGACGTAGGAGGGTCGCTTGGAAGACGGAATGGAACGCTATTCTGCCTGCACGCAAGTGATGGAAGTTTGAGCGAACGATTTCGACCTGGTGAGCACTGTCTTGTAGAATTCGTTGATCCAACATCCACTGGCCCCACTCCAGACCTTATGGTCTGGTGTGAGATAAACTGCAACTCTCGTTCACGTTTGGTATATCTGCAGGGAGCGCTAAACAGCACTCGGTAAGTGCAGAATGTTGTTAGACGCATACTTTTACACTTCTTTCAACAAGAAGCTGTTGTGTTGCTCCAAAAGAGTAATGCTCATCCACAAAATTCGCGTGAAACTCAACGTGCTGTGCAAGAGGTGCAAGCAACATCCCTGGCCAGCACCATCTCCGGATTTGTCTCCAATTCAGCAAGTATGGGATATGATGGGACGAGAAGTGACTTGTGCGACTGGTCAGCCAAGAATTTTTACAAAACTACGGGAACAGGGAGAATAGCCGTGGCTTAATATAACCAACGACAGTACTAGCAATCTATAAAATCGTCTGGCTGACACATTCAACACCTACATTGCCCACCGTGGAGGCTTCTTCAAACACTAACATTGGTGTTTCAGCAAGGGTCGACATCTGGAATTTCAGAACTGTTTGTACAACTGCTCTGTAAATGTAATCGTTTCAGATCTTCCATAAGCGCTGTTACAACAATAAATCTTGAGCGAATCCTCTAGAAGGGTATACTATTTTCTTCCGACAGTGTATATGCCTATGTCAGAGGGTAGAATGTCAGAAGCTTGAACATGGTAGGGAAGCAAGAAAATCTGAGAAGGGAAATCCAAAGGTTCAATCTAGAGACATTAGTTGTCAGTGAAGTGAAATTGTAAGAAGAAGAGGACTTTTAGTCAGACGAATATATGTTAATATTAACAGCAGCAAAAAGTGGTGTAACTGTAATAGGATTCGTTATCAACAAGAAGATAGGGCACAGAGTGAGTTACTGTTAACAGTTCAGTGGTACCAAAATCGACAGCAAACCAACACCGACAAGGATAGATCGGGTATGCGTGCCAACGACGCAAGCTGATAGTGAAGTGATATAGGAAGTATATGAGGATATTGAAAGGGTAATACCGTACGTAAAGGTAGATGAAAATCTAACAGTCATGGAGGACTGGAATACGATGGTAGTGAAGGAGTAGAAGAAGAGGTTACAGATTAATATGGGCTTAGGAGAAGGAATGAGAGAGGAGAAAGACTGAGTTCTGTAACAAATTTCAGTTAGTAATAGCGAATACTCTTCACTTAAAACTTCTGGGCTGATAGGCCGTGGTCGTCTCCTGACGTTTCGTCTCCGACTGCAGGAGACATTCTTGGAGGTAAAGCGGCGAACTGCGAAGAGAACTTGAGGAAGCGCTGATTATATAGGCAGTACAGAAGGCGCCACTGTCTATCACGTGGCGTCGGCTATGAGATTGTCTCTGGTAATGCCAACATCCTCTATTGAAAATAATCGATCATCACGCTTGCGGTGCAACGCTGACATCCAAATTTTATCCAGTTTAATACCTTCGTCATTCCTGTTAAAATTACGATGTTTATCAATCTCGATAGCCTATCTATACAAGCGTACATAATAATCCACTAAGGTGTTAAACTGGATAAAATTAGGATGTCGGCGTTGCACCGCAAGCGTGACGATCGATTACTTTCAATAGAGAATGTTGGCATTACCAGAAACAATTTCATAGCCGACGCCATGTGATCGACAGTGGCGCCCTCTGACCTGCCTATATAATCAGCGCTTCCTCGACTTCTCTTCGCAGTTCGCCGCTTTACCTCCGAGGATGTCTCCCGCAGTTGGAGACGAAACGTCAGGAGAGAGTTTTATACTTCGACCACGGCCTATCAGCTCGGAAGTTTTAAGTGAAGACAATACCGGCCGTGCAGCTTACATTGTATGAGCGAATACTCTGTTCAAGAATCACAAGAGGAGGAGGTACCCTTCGGAAAGACTGAGTGATACTGGAAGATTGCAGTTTGATTACGTCATGGTCAGACAGAGATTTGAAAATCAGGTACTGAATTGTAAGATGTACCCAGGAGCAGATAAAGATTCAGATCACAATGTAGTAGTGATGAAAAGTGGGCTGAAGGTCAAGAGATTAGTCAGGAAGAATCAAAACACAAAGAAGTGGGATAAGGAAGTATCAAGGAATGATTAGATGCGCCTGAAGTTCTCTAAGACCGTAGATACATTAACAAGGAATAGGTCAGTAGGCAGTGCAGTTGAAGAGGAATTGATATCTCTAAAAAGGGCAGTCACTAAAGTTGGAAAACGAAACATACGTACAAAAATGGCGAGTGCGAAGATACCACGGGTAACAGAGGAAATACTTCAATTCATCGATGAAAGAAGGAAGTACAAAAATCTTCAAGGAAATTCAGGAATTCAGAAATACATGTCGCTGGGGAATGAAATAAATAGGAAGTACCAGAAAGCTAAGAAGAAATGTCTGCATGAAAAATGTGAAGAAATCGGAAAAGAAATGATTGTCGAAAGGACTGACTCAGCATATGAGGAAGCCAAAACAACCTTCGGTGAAATTAAAAGCAAAGGTGGTAACGTTAAGAGTGCCACGAGAATTCCACTGTTAAATGCAGAGGAAAGAGCAGGTACGTGAACACAGTAGACTGAAGGCCTCTATAAGGGGGGAGATTTGACTGATACAAAATAAAAGAAACATCAGTCGATTTGGAAGAGGTAGGGGATCCAGTATAGAAATCATAATTTGAGAGAGCTTTGGAGGATTCAAGATCAAATAAGTCTGAAGGGATAGAAAATATTCCATCAGAATTTCTAAAATCATAGGGCGAAGTGGCAACATAACTACTATCCACGTTGGTGTTTAGAATGTACGAGTATGTCTGGTGACATACCATCTGACTTTCGGAAAAATGTCATCAGTTTCGAAGACTGCAAGAGCTGACAACTGCGAGAATTAAAAGACTGTTAGCTTAACAGCTCATGGATCCAAGTTGCTGACAAGAATAATATACAGAAGAATGGAGGAAAATTGTGGATGTGTTGGAGGTCAATAAGTTTGGCTTAAGGAAAGAAAGAGGAACCCGAAAGGCAATTCTGATGTTGCCGTTGATAATGAAAGTAAGAATAAAGAACAATCTAGACACGTTCATTGGATCTGTCGACCTGGAAAAAGCGTTAGACAGTGTAGAATTGGGCAACATGTTCGAAATTATGAGAAAAATTGGGCTAAGCTTTAAGAAGAGACGGGTAATACACAATATGTAAAAGAGCCATGAAGGGCTAATGAGAGTGGACGACCAGGAAAGTGGAAGGTGAAAGGGTATGGATTAAACGATTCGCTGATGACATGGTTATCCTGAGGGAAAGAGAAGATGATCTGTTAAGTCGAATGAAGAGTCTAATGAATGCAGAATATGGATTGAGAGCAAATGGAAGAAAGACAGAAGTAATGAGAACTACCACAAATGAGAAAGCGAGTAACTTCACATCAGGATTGATGGTCACGAAGGAGATGAAGTTAAGGAATTCTACAACATAGGCAGCAAAATAAGGAATGAAGGACGAAGCAAGGAGTACATCAAAAGCAGATTAGCACTGGAAAAAAGGGCATTCTTGGCCAAGATAAGTCTACTAGTATCAAACATAGGCCTTAATTTGAAGAAGAAATTCCTGAGAATGTAAGTTTGGAGCACAGCGTTGTATGGTAGTGAAACATGGACTACGGGAAACCCGGAAGACAAGAGAATCGAAGCATTTGAGATGTTCTTCTACAGATGAATGTTGAGAATTAGGTGGACTGATACGGCCGGAATATATAGGAGGTTCTGCGCAGAGCTGGATAGGAAAGAAATATGTGGAAAACACTGATATGGAGAAGCGACAAGATGACAGGCCATCTATTAAGCCATCAGGGAATGAATTGCATGGTGATGGAAGGAGGTGTAGAGGAGAAAATATGTAGCGAAACATAGAGATTGGAATATATCCAGCAAATAATTGAGGACATAGGTTGCAAGTGATACTCAGAGATGAAGAGATTAACACAGGAGAGGAATTCGTTGTGGGCATCATCAAAACAGTCAGATGAATGATGACTGCGAGAGGAAGGATCGTCGAACACGATCTCATTCAGTTACTAGGGTGGAAGCATTTCAGAAATGGTTAATTTTGTAAACTATTTGCCTGGCGACGTTGTTAATGTACACTGAGCGTGGTAAACTAGCATAATTCAAAACTATCCCCAAAGTAACTCTGGTGCAGCACGGGCCATTGATGACAGGGGTCAACGACGGCAGCGGAGATGTGTACAGGTGAATAGACGTGCAACTGTTGAGCAACTGACCGCCCAGTCAAACCAAGTGACTATTAACAATGTCCCCTCAATGACCGTTCAGAGACTGCCGCTGCGCATGGGTTCAAATGGTTGACATGGCTCTAAGCACTATGGGACTTAACATCTGAGGTCATTACTCCCCTAGACTTAGAACTACTTAAACCTAACTAACCTAAGGACATCACACACATCCATGCCCGAGTCAGGATTCCAACCTGCGACCGTAGCAGCAGCGCGGTTCCGGACTGAAGCTCCGAGAACCACTCGGTCACATATGCTGCGCATAGGCCTCCGCACATGCCACCTTTTCAAGCATCGGCTGTTCATCGACGACGAAGGCTGGAATCTGGATGTTAGTACGGAAAGTGGCTGTCCAGTCAACGGAATCAGATTAATCACGTTTTATGCTCCATCGGACAGGTGCATACACGATGCAACAATCGTCGGAAGCGTTCAGGACGGAGGAGGGACCGTTATGTTCTAGAATATGTTTTTGTGGATTTTCCTAGGTGATATCGTTATTATGTAAGGCACACTGGGTCAACACATGTTTGCATCTTTCGTTGGAGCTCGCGTCCACTCCTACATGCAGTCTGTTTTTTTCCTCAGCATCACACCGTCTACCATCGGAACAATGCAACGTGTCGTACAGCCTGCAATGTATGTGAATGGTACGAAGAACCCCAGCATTAGTTTACTGGACTCGCCCAGCTGCCAAATTTCCAAAATTTACACCCAGTTAAAAATCTGAGGGAGCAACTCTATCGAGCTGTTCGCGCCATGAATTCTCAACCGAGAAATTTAGATTAGCTGGCCACGGTACTGGTTTCAGCGTGGCTCCATATCCCTGTTGGTACCTTGTACAAACTCATTGACTCTTTTCCTGCTTGTCTGTGCCGCAAAAAGCACGTGCAGTCTATTGACTGGTGATCAAACTGATATGTCTGGACATTGATTTAACTGCAGAGATTATCAGTAGAGAAAATTGTTGAGCATCTGATGGAAGAGATGAACGACAGAATAAACGTGCACAAGTTTCAGATCGAAGAATAGAGAGAAAAAGTAGTAAACTGATGTTATGAGCCTGATCTACAACTATCTCTACATGATTCCTCTGCAATCCTCGATTAACTGTCTGCCACAGGGTTCATCGAAC
The DNA here is from genome assembly GCF_023897955.1 of Schistocerca gregaria. Classification (NCBI taxonomy): domain Eukaryota; kingdom Metazoa; phylum Arthropoda; class Insecta; order Orthoptera; family Acrididae; genus Schistocerca; species Schistocerca gregaria. Next base: position 797,399,186 of record NC_064920.1, read on the forward strand.
CACCTTCAAGCAAATTCCCTAACATTCCACTCTCAAGTAGTGCACGGGACCTCCGTCAATCGTATCTGATGCAGATCCTACATCGTGCAGCAACACTCCATAAGAGGACGGATAAACAGTGTAGCTGGCCTCATTAGTAGTCGTGCGGCATTTCTAAGGGTTCTGCCAATAAATTGCAGTACGTGGTTGCGCTTTGCCTCAACATTATGCATGTGGCAGTTCCAATTTAATTGCAGTTATAGAGAATATGATTGTGAAGAACAGGCACATTCAGATATGAAAACGGAAAACATAAAATGCGTTTCCATTTATCAGAAATGTTTATATGTCTGATAAAATGATAATTATTGCTAAGTGTAATTCTGACGTCGTATGAATCTGAATATGTAGAGCCATTTTAAGAAAATGAAGAGATGAATTAAACAATTAGATATTTTGGAGGTATTTGGTGACATGTTAGTCCTGGTTATAAATGCCTGACTGCAAAACCGAAATTTCAGATGAATCTGCCTCTCAATGTATAGGGAGTACGTATTCAGGTGGTGGAGGGCAGTATGAAGCTTTCATGTGCTCTGGCACAGTCTGCATTGTTGCCAGAATGATTTATTACCTAGTCCTACCTTCTCCCCATCCTTTCCCCTCCATCTCTCTAGGCAAATTATGTTACACATAAACGACAGAAAATACAAAATGTGAGACGGACTGTTGTCTTATTGGCAGAGGTAATGGGTGCAGCCTGCATAGTTGCCAGATTTCCCCAGAATACTGACCAGTATTAATTCACAATTATGGATGGCGATTCGGGTTGCATAGACATGACATTACAAATCAAAATGGCAGAACTAACGCAAATGTCCTCAAGGTCAAAGGGTCACGATGAGAGCGGTCCAAAACGCCTTATTGAAAACTGGAGCTAAGTAATTATACTACTTGGTTCCCAAAAGATCAAAATAGTGGAACTACAGCGTCACAATCCTGGATTGTGGAACTATGATGTCACAATCCAGGAAGTACGTCCTCTTATACGCCTGCACTAGCCACCAGGAATTATTTTTAGTAGATGTCACAATAACAGCAGGAAGGCGAAAACGCCTGTGGGATACTGAGGGTGATTCATTAGTGCACAGTGGTAGAAACCAGATCTACTTCACCCCTATGTGTGAAAGACATTTTAAAACAAAGTACATTCTCTCTGTGTACAAGTTACATTGTGGAGGTTCAAATGGCTCTGAGCACTATGGGACTTAACATCTTAGGTCATCAGTCCCCTAGAACTTAGAACTACTTAAACCTAACTAATCTAAGGACAGCACACAACACCCAGCCATCACGAGGCAGAGAAAATCCCTGACCCCGCCGGGAATCGAACCCGGGAACCCGGGCGTGCGAAGCGAGAACGCTACCGCACGACCACGAGATGCGGGCCATTGTGGAGGCGCTGAAGTTAATTTTTTAAAGAAAGTACTCTCTTGCTACAGACAATTCCATTATTCAGAAATCTGTCTCCGTCTCATCCTTTCACTGACTAAACAGTTCACTATTACAACGAGAAAGTAAAAAAATAAAACTACATGCAAAGTTCAAAGCCATGGGAGATTTCCTATCACGCTCAATAAACGCAAGACATATATGCATGGCACATAGGTTGGTTGCTCGAAGACTGCAACTATGAGCTTTTTTCGCAATTTCACCATTAATTCCGTATAAAGATCTATTTCAAAATTTCACATGTTGATGCGCACTGTGCGACAGAGAAAAGGATACACCACGAAGGAAGGACCCGAATGGGACGGAAATCGGTAGTTATGTTGTACATGTACAGACAAGCAAATGATTACAGTTTCAGAACAATGGGAAAATTTATTGAAGAGGAAGAGCTCCACAACTTGAGAAAGTCAATAATGCATTGATAAACCTCTGGCCCTTTTGAAAACAACTTTTGGGCTTCAACCTGAGGGATAGTAATAATAATAATAATAATAATCACTCCGTCTTCAGGTCACAAGTGGGCCTTCGGGACCATCCGACCGCCGAGTCATCCTCAGTGGAGGATGTGGATAGGAGGGGCGTGTGGTCAGCACACCGCTCTCCCGGTCGTTATGATGGTATTCTTGACCGGAGCCGCTACTATTCGGTCGATTAGCTCCTCGGTTGGCATCACGAGGCTGAGTGCACCTCGAAAAATGGCAACAGCGCATGGCGGCCAGGATGGGCCACCAATCCACGCCTGACAGCGCTTAACTTCGGTGTATCCTCTGCGGCAAGGCCTAACCTGAGGGATACTGTGCCTAATTATTTCCATTTGACGTGTTAGACGATAAAATCCCGATCTGGTGGGAGTTCTCTACCCATTATGCTCGGAACGTCGTAAACCGGGGAGAGTTCTACCGAAGTTACTGGCAAAGGTAGGATTGGCGAGCATGAAAGTAAGGAGCAGAAACACACTACGTATGTGCGCTGAAATATAGGTCTAGGATGACCTGCCGTGAAAAGAAACGAAACAAGGTAAAGAATTCCATCGATGTGCCACCGTTCTGCAAGGGTGCTGCGGATGAAACCGAGGGGTCGTGCTATGAGATGAAATGCAGTACCAGACCATCACTCCCGGCTGTCAAGATGTATAGCGGGCGACTGTCGTGTTGGTATCCCACCGCTGTCTGGGGCATTACCAGACACGCCTTCGTTTGTTGTCAGGACTTATTTCGCAGTGGGACTCATCAAAGAAGATAATTCTACTCCAGTCAATGGGATTCCATGCCGAAGACGTGTCTGTAGCCGCCCCAGAGTGTGGTGGAGTACCAGACTGACTGTCGCCCGCCATACAGCTGGACAGACAGGAATGATGGTCTGGGACGCGGTTTCTTTTCATTGCAGGACCACTTTGGTTGTCATCCGCTGCACCGTTACAGCACAGCGGTACGTCGACTATATTTTACGCCCCCTTTTGTTGCCCTTCGTGGAAAGCTATGCTGGGCTTCCACTTCAGCAAGATAGTGCCCGGAAACACAAGGAGAGAGTTTCTACTCCTCATCTTCGTGCTTGAAAAACCCTACCTTGCCCAACAAGATCACTGGATGTCTCCCTAGTTGAGAACGTTCGGAGAGTAATGGGCAGTGGTGTCCATATCTACAACACCAGAGAGAAAATTGCCTCTATTCCGCACTATTAAAGCTGTCAATGGCTCAGAAAGAAGTTCGGTAAGCAGCAACACATTTTTTTTATTACATTAAACGTCCGACAGGTAGCGAAAAACTCTTTCTTTTCCATTGATGAATTTCTACTTAAAAGGTAGTAGCCAGAAACAACAGTGTAGCAGCATGAGTAGGACTGAACAATATATTCGTTGATGGCAACACTGATCGTGACTCGTTCTGCATCACATCGATGAAAGAAACGTTGAAATGGTCTATGGAACATGTAACTAACTACCTTTGAACGGGCACTACCGAGACGTTACGCCAGTATATCTTTCCTTGTCGGATATGTTGATTAAAATTTCATTCTCATGCGAGATTATTTGCAGTACTCAGAAAGGCCATTTCTGCAGATCAAGAAGGGTTTGACTGCATGACGGTTGCTAGGTGCGTCTAACGTTACCCGAATTTCTTAGGTGGAGATAGCAGCACAGCATGCGTAGAGGTCGTACACGTGCTAGGTGCACCGTCTGTCCGACTTGGAGAAAGGTCGAAGCTTTGCTTCGAGGGACATCATACCGACAGGTCTCATAGACAATTGGCTGTAATGTTATGACATAGCTACGATATGGACCCAGTATAGCAGTGCGATAAGAGGAGCGAGCACGGAAAGTTCCGAAGGCACTACATAGCGTGAAGTTCGTAGAATCACTCGACTGGCCAAGACGAATAGACGGATCTAAACAACTACAGTTCGGACGGTCGTGAACAAATCACTGGAAGCTAGGCTGAGATTCCGAGTTGCTAAGCATTGTTTACTGCTGACACCACGCAACAAACAACAGAGACTATCGTGATGTCGAATCAGAGTCGATTTGGTCAACAAGTGTCTATCTAAGGTCTCTCTGGTTGCGGCGGCCAATCAGACAATTTGCAACAGGTGTTCGCTTTTGCTGCACTTGAACTTCGGCGTTTTGTGATTCTCATACTCTTGTGTTTGCCTTGGTTCTGGCAGGATGACGTGGTCGTCTGTTGCCGGTCGTTGTGCTGAGTTCACTCTTATGCTGAAAGACTGTTGGTGAGATCGTTAGTTACTTTCTGTTTTAGTATCGTTAACTGCAAGTAAAATCGGCTGTATTTATGTAGTTAGAAATTATTTTCCGATTTCGCTGTTATGGTAAATCTACAACTTCTATCTTTTCTTTGGCAGTCTAACTGGAAACGAAACTTAATTCTTTTGAATGGGTTTGAGTCATGTGCATACGTGGAACTGGATATCGATGCTTTCTGCCGGCATCGATGCTAATATTGGTTACTAAACCCACTCTCATTCGGTAACAAATCAGTTAGACTTTCAGACAGCCTTATTTATTTATTCTGTAAAGTGATGTATTTTTATTTTTTTTCAACTTAATTTATATGTTGTTGTTTCTCAATGATCTTAAATGTAATTCTGCTTATTTTGTAAAAGGAGTAAATTATTGGTGAATCTAATATCCATGTAACTGTTTTCCCGACACTTCTTCCGTTTTTATCAACCAAATGATCATTTAAGATCAAGATACCGAACAGGCCATATCGTGAACTCATACCCACATTCCAAAATACTTTTCATATTCCCCGACACAACGAGTATTGTTATTCAGGATTTTAAGGGCAAAAGTGCAGATTTATTGGCGAGAAAGGACAGTGAACTGAACAACATTACATTAATATTTACTTCATCTGCAGACAAATTTTCTGGTAAGCTTCTATAGGACGAAACTACTGAGGTCATAGGTCCCTAGACTTACTCAGTACTTAATCTGACTTAAACTAACTTACGCTAAGGACAAAATACACACCCATACCCAATGGAGGACTCGAACTCCCGACGAGGGCGAGCCGCGCGAACCGTGACAAGGCGCCCGAGACCTCACGGCTACCCCGCGCGGCTGCAGACTAATCAGACTAATAATTACAGCTATTGGGAGTAGTGTGTTTTCAGGTTAGTTAGTACCTCCAAGTACATGTGACAACACCAAGCCGTTAATGGTTATTTCGCCCTGGGAAGCAGGTCAAGTGATGAAGCGTGGAGGGGTGGATGCAGAACGGTGAGTCTATACTGACGAGCGTGTTCTACTTACTAGTGCAGTTACGACCGTGCAGAAAACGTAAGGTAGAATTTTTTTTATGTGCTTGCAGGAAGAGTGCTAGACGCAGACAAAAAACAACTGACGCACTTAAGTGGATACATTAAAGTACCAATGATGACAATATTTGCACTTGACTTCCCGCGTTTTCAGGTAGTAATCATACAGGTGACTAATATAAAGACCAGACAGCGAGGTCATTGGTCTCATCGGATTAGGGAAGGACGGGGAAGGACGTCGGCCGTGCCCTTTGAAAGGAACCATCCCGGCATTTGCCTAAAGCGATTTAGGCTAATCACGGAAAACCTAAATCAGGATGGCCGGACGCGGGATTGGGCCGTCGTCCTCCCACATGCGACTCCAGTGTGCTAGCCACTGCGCCATCTAGCTCTTGGGCTAGAGACCATTTGTATATTAAACAGAAGGATAGTCTTAGTGTTACTATTCTACAACACAGGGTCAAAGTATAAATATTATACACTTCCCCCTGATTAGGCAAATAGAGAAAATCGGTTAGTTCTTTTTGCATTTTATATGGTCTACGGTGGGCTTGATGGCACTTATGGAGGCAGTTCCTCGGAATATCCCACAAAGATGGTCTCTTCTATTATATGTTTGTTGCCACCAGCAGACCAAAACCCGGACGCAGATTCCAAGGCGGCTATTCACAGCAAATGGCTGAAATTCTTACGATATATTCCTAAGATCCTGGTGTCAAATAATCTTGAAACTTTTGGTTGTATCTTTATCCGTTTCCAAGGTACAGAGGTTCAAATTTACCCTACCTCGTCAAGTAAAATCCGGCATGAGGCGAAATATAAATAGTAAATAACCGCAGAACATTGCTCAAAATTTTAATGATTCGTTGTTTAGGCGTTTATCTAAGAACCATCTCCTCATTTTAAAATGTCTTTACCGGCCGCGGTGGCCGAGCGGTTCTATGCGATACAGCCTGTAACGGCGCGACCGCTACGGCCGCAGGTTCGAATCCTGCCTCGGGCATGGATGTTTGTGACGTCCTTAGGTTAGGTTGGTTTAAGTAGTTCTAAGTTCTAGGGGACTGATGACCTCGAAGTTAAGTCTCATAGTGCTCAGAGCCATTTGAACCATTTTTTTAAGTCTTTATTCGTTATGGAGATACAACACAAAAACTTGTTTGTTGCGGCGGGAAAAGAATGAGAAGAAAATGAAAGTGAGCGAGAAGCAGTATAATGAGAGACGGAGTATATGACAATGACAAAGAAGAAGAGAGATATAGTGACAGTGAGAAGAGAAAGAGCCGCAGGATGGAAGGAATGAGGTATTAGCATTAAGAGTGTGCAAGAGGGAGACAGTGACAGTGCGAGGAGAATGTAGTAGTAGGACGGAAGGAAGGGGACTATGCTGTGACACAGGATAAAATGAGACAGAGACACAAAGAGATAATGGCAATAAATAGAGCTGAATGAGTGAGTGAAAAATGGCAAGAGATAGTGGATGAGACTCAGTGACGTTCAGCGATGGACTAGTGAGTGTGAGTTAGTTACAATTGGGGAAGATTGTGGAAGTTTGAGGTCAGATGCCTGTTGAAAAAAGCACAATTATGTTCACAAGTCAAAACTGTTGAGAAAATTTTTAAAGGTGCTGAGGAAGGTTGCGTGAGGCAGCTGGTACCCCACTCTTAGTCAGTCTTTTAAACGGAAGCTTATTCGGCTATTTTATCCTGCGGTAGGAGCGTTTTCTCGCTTGTACATAAAGTACTCTCAACATCAGCTTCGTAAAGGATTGCTATTGATTCCTTACACGAATGTTAATCAAATAAGGTTTTTAACATCGCTGTCAATCAGCGACTGTTGTATAATACAAAATTTTGAAAAACACAGCCCTCAGTCGCGAACACAATTAGTGACCTAGGTTTCGGTGTCACAAGGGACACCTTCCTCGGACAGAATTGATACTAAATGTTACAGCATAACGTACCAAAAAATACGAAAGCTCCGGTCATACCTGACAGCGTCAGATAGTCAGAATTAAAGTAAAATTCTGACTATCTGCCGCTTCAGGTATGACCGCAGCTAAAGTAAAATTCTGACTATTTGACGCTGTCACGTATGACCGCAGCTTTCGTATTTTTTGGTACGTTATGCTGTAACATTTAGTATCAATTCTGTCCGAGGAAGGTGTCCCTTGTGACACCGAAACCTAGGTCACTAATTGTGTTCGCGACTGAGGGCTGTGTTTTTCAAAATTTTGCTCATCAAACACTTGGATGGGGGCTGCATGTCAGTATTGTGACGGAGGGTTTGTACATTAGAGTATACGAACCCGAGTACGAAGCCGGCGGGACACTCGCAGCGGAAGCCGCCGTCGGTGTTGATGCAGCCGTGCGAGCAGCCGGTGCGGCCCGGCGAGAGGCACTCGTTGAGGTCGCAGGAGCGGTCGTCGCCGGCGAGCACGTAGCCGTCGGGGCAGGTGCAGCGCGCCGCGCCGCCCACCACCTCGCAAGCGTGCGAGCAGGGCTGCGCCAGGCTGTGGCACGGGTCCGCGCAGGTGCGCCCGTCCGCCGCCAGCGCGCTCCCGCCGGGGCACTCGCACCGGAAGCTGCCCACCGTGTTGACGCAGCGGTGCGAGCAGCCGCCGCCGACGCCGCCGGGCGCGCACTCGTCCACGTCGTTGCACTGCCGGCCGCCGTCCGAAAGCGCGAAGCCCTCGGGACACTCGCAGCGCACGCCGCCGCCGATGTCCACACAGTAGTGCGAGCAGCCGCCGTTACGTACGGCGCACGTTCTGGAAGCCCTCAGGCAGGTCCGGCCGTCCGACGAAAGAGTCCAGTCGTCGGGGCACTCGCAGCGGTAGCTGCCCGCCGTGTTGACGCAGAAGTAACTGCAGTTCCCCCTCTCGTCGCTCTCGCACTCGTCGATGTCGATGCAGTTGTGCCTGCCTCCGTCGAGTTGGAAGCCCTCCGGACACTCGCACCGGTAGCTGCCTTCCGTGTTGACGCATCCGTGGGAGCACGGAGGCCCTCCACCTTTCGAGGAGTTCCCGTGCGCACATTCGTCGACGTCGCGGCATTCGCGTCCGTTCTGTTCCGACAGCCGGTAGCCTGGGAGACACTCGCAGCGGTAGCTGCCTTCCGTATTGACACATACTTGGGAGCATCCTCCGCCCACATATTCTTCGTGACCGTCGTCGTCGTCGTCGTCATCCTCCTCCTCATCGTCCAGGGCGCACTCGTCGACGTCGTGGCACGTGGTCGGAGTCCGCAGTTCGTATCCGTTTGGACAGGAGCACTCCACTCCGGACAAGGTACTGCGGCACTCGTGGGAGCAGCCGCCGTTGTTCACCAGGCACTCGTCCACCTGTGGGACAGCAGCGCACACCAAAAGAATCGAGTCTTCTCTTTCTTTTACGTTTCATCTATCCTTAAAAACTCCTACTGCTATAATTTACATTTTACAAAGTATTTTTCCGTGTTTTACTTCCATTTTTACAAAAATCCGCTTTGTTGATATGAGGGCTATTCGAAAAGTAAGGTCCGATCCATCGCGAAATGGAAACCACAGAGAAAATCCAATGATACTTTCCACAGATGTCTTGAACAACGTCTAGTATGTTATGTTATCTTAACCGGGGACCTTGAAACGACGGAGAGGCTCCGTCTCCGCCGCAGCCGCAGTGGTCCACAACACCACACCTCCGCCACCCCACACCGAACCCAGGGTTATTGTGCAGTTCGGCCCCCGGTGGACCCCCCAGGGAACGTCTCACACCAGGCGAGTGTAACCCCTATGTTTGCGTGGCACCATAATGGTGGTGTACCCGTATGTGGAGCACTTGATTGCGCAGCATTCGCCGACGTAGTGTAGCTGAGGCGGAATAAGGGGAACCAGCCCGCATTCGCCGAGGCAGATAACCGCCTAAAACCCATCCACAGACTGGCCGGCTCACCGGACCTCGACACAAATCCCCCGGGGGGATTCGTGCCGGGGAACGTCTAGTATACTCGTCGATCTCGTCGAGTCGCTCTTTTCAGCTCGGGGCGCAAAGTGAGCACTTAAAGAAGCCTGGAAAATAGTGTCTCCGGCCAAATATGAATGCCTGTGAGACTTTACGCCAGATTTCATGCAACCCCTCACAACGTAACAGTCACGCATTTCCTTCTTCTTGCCAGTTGTCGGCCGTACACTATTGGCATAATGAGGAAGCTTCTGCAGCGTTTTTGTCGGTAAGTGTTTGATCACTCATCATGCAGCCTGGACTTGGTTCTTCCTGATTTTCATCTCAGCTTGCATGAGCCGCTGGCTATGAAGACAATATTTTGGCACAGACTGCAAGCTGCATAGAGTAAGTCCGGCAGAGTTGGACCACTTTCTGTAACATGTCATTTGTGAATTTTCGTTCTTTTTTTTTTTTTTACTGCTAGTAGCATGTTCGTACAAACGTACGTACAATATACTACTGAAACATTTCCACTTAAAATACAAGAAGTACGAGAAAATGAAAATTTACATGATTGTTCCATCTTACTTATTGGTATATGGGTGAGATGGATCAGTGTAATGTGAGAGATGGGTCATATAAAAATGGCGTACAGGAAGGAAAGAGTTAATAAAAATTTCATACTTTTATTTAGAATGTCTTGAGATGAATACTGAATTATACTATTAAATATTTTCTCCAAAACAGTTTTATCTTATATTATAAGTCTTGACTGAACTTTGGCTTTTCTAATGAGCTGTTAGTTTTGTTCAAGCGTTATCTTGTCTTTTTCTCAACTCAGCAATTACACTTACTATCAAATTCTGAACATCACTCATGTAGCCACCGCGAGGAGAAATGCTGAACTCAGTCATCATTGCCGTTCATCCAATGTATCGAAGTTATTTTCGTAATCTTCTACAGTGTCTGCATCTGATGCATACATGAACTGTTAGCAATATTTTTTTTTTGGTGGCTTCTTAAATCTGTTTCTCTCTTCAAAAGTACTTCCCTTGGGTGATATTTTCTGCCTTTTTCCAGTTTCCTATTTTTCTTAGAACTCTTTCTCTTAATGTTTTCTTTATTTTGAGCAAAGTTTAGCCCTTTGGACACAGCTGCTGCCTTCTTCTTAAAAGTCATGGTTGCATCATTGGCAGGAACAGACGATATTCTTCCAAAAGTTGTGTCTGTGTTGGCATAAGAAAGTGAGATTTGAGGTTGTAGTTATGGAAGCTTCACGTGAAGTATGAGTGGAGTCGAAAGTTGTGTCAGGGAAGGAATTATACTTGTGCAGTAATTCTTTTCTATTGATGTGCTTGTGATCAGTAGGTTTTTTGACGGGCTTAGAAGTGTCTGGTTAACCTGTGTGTGAGATTCTGCTCTTCCATTTGTTGGCAAAAACATATCTTCCAGCAAATAATCATAGTCGGAGACTGCACCCATTTTGAGTGGGAGTATTTCACACACCTTGAAGCAAATTTATTTGTACTCCATCTCTCTTACATTAAAACGTGTGGTCTGTCTCTCGCGGATAACGATGGCCGATCGCTCCCGCTTGTCTGATAGACTTCATTCCGCAGGAAGTGAAGTCGGTGGTCACTTAAGGTTACTTTCATACCTACACATTTGTCAAGCTTGCATTAGAAAAAAACTGCTTCAATATTGTACAAACTAATTCTTAATACTAAAATCTGTAACGGTGGAACTTTTTGGCTTACCACAACAGAGAATGTGAGTTTTATCGAATTAACATGAAATTGACAGCTAATCTTTTGCACTATGTTTTTTCATAAAATAGTTTTCTAGCAAGTAGTGGGAGCTGCTTTCCAGCGGCGCATTTGTGAGACAACGCAACTGGTTCTTCTAACCCAGCTGCCAACTCTGCTGGACATACCCTATCACTGAAATGAATTGGCAGGAAGCATAGGCGTATGCCTTCTCCGATGATGATACTGGAAAGTTCATACAATGCTATGACAAATGTCTTAGTCGGTGCGGCGACTCCGTAGAGAAGTAAATGAAAGCAAATTTATTTGTACTCCATCTCTCTTACATTAAAACGTGTGGTCTGTCTCTCGCGGATAACGATGGCCAATTTCTCCCGCTTGTCTGATAAAAATGAAACATCTTTGATTTTCACTGTGGTTTCCATTTCGCGGCCGATTGGACCATATTTGCCTCAGCACTGATGTCATTACAAAAGAAACAGTGTAAGCTGAAACTATATTAAGTCATGCGGGAATGAAAGAATTACCTAAAACTGGTTATTATTGTTATGAAATCAAGTAAGTTCATTATTTGTACGAATAATTGCTCCTAATGCAGCTTTCAAATTCACCTATCCGAAATCATGGAATATTCAGAATTGTCTTATCGGCTTCATATGAAATGCGGGCTGCTAATGCTAAAAGTTACAAGAATATCGTGGTAAATATTACAACAAGGTCTTCAAAACCAATGTACAGTCTCTGACAAAAAAAAGAAAAAGAAAAAAAACAATTTGCCCTGCAGCCGGCCGCAGCAGACAAGAAGTCCGAATAGTACACATACGGCGCTAATAAAGCTAGCCACTTCTCAGACTTCTGCGTTAGATGAAAAAGTTTCTGGACGAATTGGCCTCTGTAATAAAAAAACCGAGTAGAAGGATCAACAAACGAACTTAAACGGATGTCCTGTGACGTCCGCAACGAGCAAACACAACGATCAAGAACGAAAAAAAATAAAAACGAAAAAAAAGAAAGACAAAGTGGTTAGCGTTGCGCGATGTAGATGCCAAGTTGTGTGTTCGGGTCAACTCCTTCCTTCATTTTTTAAAACTGCATTTCCGATGTTTACTAAAGTTATCTGGACGATGGAACGTCAAACATAATTTGCTTAAGTTTCTAACAAACCAGTTGAAGCCAAACTTTCCAGAAACAGAACAAGAGATCATGGCGGCTTCAAGATCAGAGCAGTTAATGCTCTAGAGTTTTCTCGTCGCCCAGTGGCCACCAACCACCGGCTGCACGTCACACACCACTGGCTGATCGACACCAGCCACAGTCCGTCCAGCTGATTCTGATGTCGCGAAAAATATAATTGTTTATCATATTTAATTTGCAGGCGCCGTAACGTAGATAAACCGAACGAACAAAGTGCAATAACACAACACGCGATGAGTGCGTTCGTCAAACGTCATTTTTTATTTGTAGTTCTAGTATTTGTCTGGGAGTTACGTACTGGATTTTTCATGCCTAAATGTTGTTCGTAGAATAGAGTCGTAAGTGGAAAAAATCCAACATTTGCAACTTACACTGACGTAACAAAAGTCATCGCATACCTCCTAATATCGTGTCGGACAGCCTTTTGCACCATGTAGAGCAGCAACGTGACGTGACACGGACTCAACAAGTCGTTGGAAATCCCCTGCAGAAGTAGTGAGCAATGGTGTCTCTCAAGCCGTCCTCAATTGTGAAAGTGTTGCCGATGTAGCATTTTATGACGAACTAACCTCTCTATTGTGTCCTATAAATGTTCAATCGGATTCATCTCGGGCAACCTGGATTGCCAAATCATTCACTCGAATTGTCCACAACGTTCTTCAAAGCAAACGCCAGCAATTGTGACCGGGTGACATGGCGCATTGTCATCGATAACAATTGCATCGTTGTTTGGAATCATGAAGTCCATTTATGGCTTCATATGGTCTCCATATATTCGATCAAACAGTTTCGAGTCAACAACGAGTGATTCAGTTGGGCCAGAGGATCCAGTCCATTCTGTGTAAAGATAGCCCACACCTTTATGGAGCCACCAGCTTGCATCAGCCTTGTTGATAGTTTCGGCCTATTGTTTAGTGGGGTCTGCGCCACACTCCAACCCTACCATTACCTCTTACCAACAGAAATCGCGACTCGTCTGTCCACGCCACAGTTTTCCAGTCGTCTAGAGACCAATCGGTATGGTTACGAGCCCAGGAGAGGCGCTTCTTTTAACAAGGGCACTCGAAGTGTTCGTCTACTACCATAGCCCATTAACGCCACATTTCGTCTCACTTTCCTAACGGACACGTACGGCTTTCCTAACGGACACGTTCGTCGAACGTCCCACTCTGATTTCTGCGGTTATTTCACGCAGTGTTGCTTGTCTGTTAGCATTGACAACTCTGAACAAACTCTGCTCATCTCGGACTTTACGTGAAGACTGTCGCCAACTGTGTGGACTGTGGTGAAAGTTGGTATTCTCGGCACATTACTGACAATGTGGATCTCGGAATACTGAATTCCCTAACGATTTCCGAAGTGGAATGTCCCAAGCGTCTAGCTCCAACTACCATTCTGTGTTTAAAGTCTGTTAATTCACGTCAAGCGGCAATAAACACGTCAGACAACTTTTCACATGAGTCATTGGAATACAAATGAGACCTTCGCCAATGCGCTGCCCTTTTATACGCAGTGTACACGATAATATAGACATGTTATACGTGCATATCGCTCCCTCTTGACTTTTGTTCACCTCAGTACCTTATTCACTTCGGGTAAAATAGAGAGCTAAAGACAGCGGAAGCAGCTCGAAACATATCGTCTGTAAGACGACCGCTATCGGAAAAATCAAGCGAGAATTTTTTTTTTCAAGAATGATCGTTCTGGCATGAATTATTCCCTAGCTCAGGAGGTCTCGGTTTGCACATGTGATAGACTGTGACCTTTATTCAAAGTAACGAAGATCAATTAAGTAACCACTACTGAATTTTCGTCTGAATGACGTAAGCTTTCCCCATGAGAATTTCTGTGCAGCATAGTTATTGGTGAGGAGTTGTGAAGGCTTTATGATATGAAGAAATTAACTGCTGAGCCTTAACAAAATATATCTCCTTCAGCAAAGGGCAGTTTGGAAAGATAATATTTTGCATGTGTTGTCGAAAAAGGGCATTGTACACTACAAACTGCTACTCAGGGATGCGTTCCTTGCATTTGTTACCAACAACTGAGATGCCGTTTGGTTACAGCGTAAAGAAAATCGGCAAACAAAACAGCAGCATGACACCTGTCTGCACTATGCTGATTTCACAAAACATCTGTCCTCCCTCGTATTTGTTTGGGAAATCATTTCTCATGCACTTACACCTCTTAACTTGTGTCCTCAAATGTCTTGCTCCTTATCACAGAACCATCAAAAAATTGTTCACACCTGGCTTGACAATATCTTTAATTATAGGCCATTATAATGTGATAACGAAAATCGATGTCCATAAAACAGAGAATTTGCAAATTAAGTGTGCATCAATCGACATGAATTAGTAACATATAACACACTTTGGACTTCGGAATGGTCTGTGTTTACATGTTGAAGGAGTATGGAAATGTGCCAGGTAGCGCAGATTTGTAAAGAAGCCTAGTTTATAATTTTTTTAGTCTCACAATTTCATTAATGAAACTGTGTATTCGCAAAAATGTCAGTTATGTCAATGGAGGCAGACAAAGAAATTATCAGATGCGCAATGTTGCAAGTTTTCCAACCTGAAACTATGAAGTACTGAATGTAGCGAGAATATTTATGATGGAGAAGCTTTCTTTATAAAAAAATCATTAATTTTCGATCTGGCTGGATGTAGCTTTGTCAGTGAACAGGTAATAGGCTGGCCAACTTCAAGAGAGGAATAAATAGTCAATGGAGCCTTAGCCTTAGAGCGGAACTCCGTTACTTCAGAGCTATCGAACAACTGCAGCATTCATCTCTCCCTTATTGCTCCTGTGGTGGATAGGATAGATGAAGTGGAGTGTAAAGGATAATGTTAGATGCAGTTTCTGCATGAGACAACCTTCCTAGACTCAAGACCGCTACCTGATAAACTAACGTAGAAGTGAAAAGCTCTGAGATTATTCAATGGAAATGACAAGAAAATAACGAGTAAATTTAGAACGGTAATTCCTTGTCACCCTGAAATAGCCCGACGATTACGAAGTTTCCAAGCATATTCTGCACTGTTGCTACGTTTCAGTTATACTACCAATGGGAAGGGTACGTTTTAACACTCAATGTGTTCTTCGAGTGGGCTTGTAAGTAAGTATATCTTACACTGCAAAGGCGTGATTGCCAATAGCTACAATGAGTTGAAAGAATTGCAACATCAAAAGTAATTAATGTAGAGTAATGAAATTGTTGGGATACATTTGTCTAGGTGACACATTTAAGTGATTAATACTGCAAGATCATAGGTTAATATAAGCCCGAGATACGCCATCACAAATGGGAAACGGTGGTACGTTAATACTCAGTGTAACTGCCAAACTGTTGAATGCAAGTATTCAAACGTGCATGAACAGTGTTGTACAGGTGCCGGATATAAGTTTATGGAATGGAGTTCCATTGTGTCACACTTGGTTACCCAATAAGGGACGGTTAATACAGTTTTTGGATGAGACTCGACGTCTGATAATGCCTCCTGTGTACTCGATTGGCGATATATTTGGTGATCGATCAGGCCAAGGAAGTGTGTCGAAACTCTGTAGAGCATATTGGGTTACATCATCAGTATGTGGGCGAGTGCTATCCTTTCGGAAAACACCTCCTGGAATGTTGTTCACTAATGACAGTACAACAGGTAGAATCACAAGACTAACGTATAGTTTAGCCGTCAGGAAGCTTGGTATAACTCCTGCTGCCATATGAAATCACATCCTAGCCCATACCTCCAGGTGTAGGTCCAGTGTGTCTAGAACACAGCTTGGTTGCAGGATCTCAATGGCCACCTTCTAATCAACACACGATCAACACTGGCACCGAAGCAGAACCAGCTGTCATCAGAAAACACACCAGATCTCCACTCTGCCCTCCACTGAGCTCTCGCTTGACAACAATGAAGTCGCAAATGGCGGCAGTTTCGGGTCGGTGGAATACAAGCTTACAGGGCATCTGGCTCGGAGCTATCCTTGAAGTAACCGATTTGTTAACAGTTCGTTGTGTCACTGTGGTGCCAACCGCTGCTAAAATTGCTGCTGCAGATGCAGTGCTATGCGCCAGAAACACACTTTGAACGCTGTGGTCTTCCCTCTCGTTGGCGGTACCAGACCATGCAGAGCCCGGTCTTCTTGCGATTGTACTTCTCGAGACTGCCGCTGCCAGCCATCATGTACAGTGGCTACATTCCTGCCAAGTCCTTTAGCAGCGTCGCTGAGGGAACAACCATCTTATCATAGCCCTATTACTCGACATCGTTCAAACTCAGTGAGGTGTGGATAATGGCGTCTTTTTCGCCTTGAAGACATTCTTGACTAACATCAACTCACCACGTCCAATGTCGAAAGTAACGATCGCTCGCGACCTGATTGGCATTCTCATAGTGGCACAACTAACGCCACTCTTATGCGACTAGTGCGAAATGTGAATAGGCATCATCTTTCAGATGTAGAAACACGCCTACCAACTTTCGTCTACGTCGCGCAACTCCTTCTTGGTGTTTCGATGTTCTTACCGTCAGTGTATTTCTGTGACTAGCTTTAGGGAACAGAGTGTAGTTATTAATAATGCTCAGATACACTAACTGCAAACTGAATATCATAAATCAATAACTGTTACAAGGTGAAGAAGTTGCAATAGGAACTTGGAACACAAAACGTTAACAATAATGCGCAAAATAAGTCACCTTTAAGCATAAATATCAGAAGTATCATTATTCTTAATGATTACAACATAATCACTGGGGATAAGTTGTCAAAGAAAGCCAAATGGGCCTATATCGAAGGGCTTAATTTCCAGTATGCTTAGAACAACGCCAAGTTCGTCTTGCTGCTTCATATGAGAACTATCGAGATAATTAGACAGCACCCGCGTCTAGATGTTTCTGTAAATGCAGAGATTATCCTTACGTTGCTGATTTAAGACGCTAAATTGCCACTACTGGCCATATGAATATTATAGCAGCGTAGAGGCATTGCTCATATGGAATCAACTCTCTGCGCCACTCGAAAGGCGCTACGTAGAAAATCAGTATGTGTTGCCACTAGGGGAATGGTTTACTGACGATGATCGCTTCTAAAGAGCGGAACTGCTAATGGTGAACAAAAGCTGGTGTGTGTGAGCTGTAGCTGCTTTCCACAAATGTCAGTGGTCGCTTTGTTCCTGGCAGGTGTGTCCGCAAAGGAGAGATTTTTATTACATCTGTTGTTACATGCACGTGAGGCTACGACCAATGAACGTAGTGGACACGGGACGTTACATATGTGCTGTGCAACAAGCTGGGATTTTGGGTTGAACGTTAACTATGCTCAGAAAGCCGAAACGGTTACGGCAACCGTTCGTGTAAATCCGGGTTCGAAATACAGTCCGATACAAATTTTCACTTGACGCTACTGTACCTATTTCGATGCCCGTTTCCGAATAACGTCGAAATTCCAGTTCTGTCTGTATTTACATGAATGATGTCTGTTCTTTCTGACACTTCCGAAAAAAAAACTAACACCAGCACCTATGGTTGTTTGGCTCACTCCATGCCTCATTAAGCTGGCATCTTTAATTTAGCTTCAAAACCTCGAGAAAATAAGGGCTTCCGTCTGATTGGAGGTAGAATTCTTCAACAATAATGCAAGCTGATGTGAATCGAGACTCTATACAAGACTGTAATTTCTTTGTCGGAAAGTTGCATTTACATGTCAATACAATCTGCCTGGCAGGTGGGTTATTCTTGACAGCAGAGACTGAATGAAGTAATTTTTTCCCTACCTTCTCGCACCAAGTGTGTGTACGTTCAAGGAGTCAACATGGAAATAGAGAAAGAGCTTTTCCGTGGTCTATATTGGATTAATAAAGGAGAAATATTTGAAGAAACGGAGCATACAAGTTCAACTGTTAGTAAAACTGCATTAAAAATATCGTCATTATGATGTATTACACTAAACTGACGCCACAAAGAGACGGCATGAGTTCAAGAAAGGTAATCATACATCGTTTATTGAATGTATTAGGCAAACAGCTAGCAGACTGTTATGAGAGATTGCATGCTGGCGTAAATATGTCATGAAATACTGACATATAACCAATAATAAAAGTGGAACATAAAAATATTGTTGCGTGTGAACCCGTGATTAATTGCTCACCGTAAAATGCAAATTGAGTGGTCCAAAACTCCAGTAATAATTTCGTGAGCACGCAACCGCCGCTGGAGCGATAACGCTGTTCCATGATTGTCATTAAAAGGCTGTAAATTATGTTCTTTTCTTTTCGTTTACGTTGGCGGCGGCAGCTCGAAAGTAACACTTATAACACATGTTCACATGTTACCTGCCTTTTCTGATCACGAAAATTAGAACAATAAAAGTGATGGAAATAGTATCTTCGTATTTGTTTCTGTGTTTCTCCACGTAATACTGAAGAATTTATATCTGTTTTTGATAGCTAAAATCACAACAACGATATCTTTGTTTGTTTACATCGTTATTTCCCACGTACGAAGGGAAAAAACACACGTTTTTCCTTTTACTTGAGTGTTTCGTGTGATTATAAGGAATTACGAATGATATTCCGCAATTGAAAGCTCTTGCTATGGTTCAAGAAAACAGGTGCTGAGCCAACTAAATGAAGTGTCATCCGCAATTTCTTATTCTCTCCGAGCAAGATGGAAGCCTGGCCATATGAACAAAAACTAGCTGTCGATAAAAGTAGTTCCCAGTCGTCACTTCCTCGTATGATATTTCTTGAATTCTTGGATGGCCACAATTTGACCCTTTTGAACTTCCTCAATTGTCTGTATGAAGCACAAGTGCTGTCCTGTGGAGTGGTTGCCTGCTTGCTTCACACTTTCGTACCAGACAGAGCCTTCCTATTAAAAGGGTAGGCACAGATGGTGCCCTGGTAGCTGTCCCACTCAGCTATCTGTTGGTGGACGAGGTTGAAACATTATCAGAACATCTCCTATCAATCAGGTGCCATATGCCGTTATCGGATCAAAATCAACGTCGTCTTTCTATGTGTATTAATTTTTTCCCGGCAGTGTATATCAACTAACAAATGCTAGTTGTATGATGGCCGAGCCCAGTTCAAAATATCCTCACTTTCTCGATCATACAAGACTGTTGAGGGTACAAGTAGAAACGCTCTTATATCTTTAAAATAAAGTAAAATAAATCTCCTGTGCCCTCACAACAGGAACTATAATTTTAAGCAAAAAGTCTCCCAAAGGGCATATGTCCTGATCCGGATTGCTTCCAGCTAGAAACACTTAATGTTCATTGTCATTTATTTTACGTATTATTCAGTACTCATCTTTGGCCAGAGGGCGTGCCATACAATCGGATGTCCTGCGCCGACGTAATGGGAACGGCGTTCGTCACAGGAGTCTCTTCTGGGGCATGTCGGGCATGCTTACAGTGTAGATTAGTTCCGGACCGGTCAGACGTTTGGCGCGGTGGCAATGTTTGTGTGGACAGCGGCTAGCAGGCTGGGATTCCGGTCACTGTGGTAAACGGCCGTCATACCGCTGTCGACCTGCGTTCTCTAGCAGCTTGTCGGGGTTAAGGGTAGGCACATTTCGTAACTTTCCTTGGTCTCAGTTAGCTTCGTTAGGTCGGACGTTGCAGCCTTTATGTAAGAACATTTAGTGTGCGAATTGTTCCTCCAAACTCTTCATGGGTGTTAACCAATGCATTACAGACTATCGTAGATTCTGTTTCCCAGAAACGGACAAGCTGGATTTGAAATTATCAAGCTTCGGTAACTCTCTTAAAGTGTATTTCTAGTTTCCCTAATTACTTATAGGATTTTAAGAATTGTTGTCATATAAATTTTGTGGTTCATAAAAACATCTTTCTTAGAGCCCGCTGCATCGCTCACGTGGATTGCATGGTCTCACACCGATTTGTTTTTCTTTAATCGAATTGTTCGCACATTGCAGTACCTTGTAACTTTTCTTGCTAATTAAGGCCGTAGGAGCATGGTCATTTCCGAATGTACTCCTGACCAAAACGCGATTCTGGTAGCTGGGGTCCAAGGTTTTGTTACTTGCGTCTTTTGCATTCTTGTGGTGATATTTCCATAGAAACTTCATCGCCTAACAGGTATTGCTTTATATCTAACGGAGAAGTGAAATATCAATTTCTTAGAATTAGGTTCAACATTTTTTTAATATAAAGAAATATTTTCTTAACAATTTTCATCCACTGTTTCATCCCCATAGGGGTTGAGATACACAAAAGAGACAAACACTTATTGTTTTATTTTGATTCCTAATAGAGAAGCCAAATACAAATTTTATAATGTAATAATTTCATAAAACTTTTCATTCCCTGTTTCACTCCATTTAAGGGTCGAATTTCTAAAATAATTAAAATAGTATCTTTTAGTTTCCAAATGAGAACTCAAATAGTAATTTTCACATATTCTTTAAAATGCTTAAGTAGTTCTTTAATAATGGTTTCTTTTCAAAAACTTTTCACCTTCTATTTTACCTCCTTATTGGCTGAATTCCCCAAATGCTGAAAGACTTTTTTTTTAATTTCTGACTGAGAGACCAAATACGGATTTTTTCAGTTCTTACCTTTAAAGTTGCGTTAATAGTGACATGTTTTTACAAAGCCTTTCATCCATTTTTCGCCTCCTTAGGAGTACAATTTGAAACAGTCCCATCTTAAATGATGCCTACACTATAAGATCCATAGCCTTTCCACATTTCAAGTTTCTATCCTTAGCGGTTTGGATTGAGCTCTGATGTGTCATTGAATGGCCAGTCCTATTTCACCGCCTTTGTGTGCGAATTTCCAAAACCGGTGAAAAACGCGTTTTTTTTCGTATTTAAAGGAGAAGTCAAATACCAATTTTCATAGATTTAGCATTAAAAATGCTTCGGCAACGAAATAATTTCATAAACATTTCACCCACATATTCCCTTTCTTAGCGGCTGAATTTAAAAAAGTTAAAAAATAAAATAGAAAGAAACGCGTATTTTATAATTACCAAATGAGAAGCCAAAGTTCAGATTTTCATAGTTTAGCTTTGAAACTGCTATAATAAAGAAATATGTCTAAAACCTCTTTTCACCTATTTCACCCCTTAGGGGTGGAATTTCGAAATATCTCTACTTAAACGACGCCTACAGTACAAGAACAATAACCTTTCTGTATTACAAGATTCTATCCTCAGCATTTTGAGCTGAGCAATGATGTGTAAGTGAGTGTCACCCAGTCCGGACATTGACTTTTATATACACAAGTTTTGCATCAGCCCGGTTCCCAGAACTCCTGAAAACAGACGTTGACTGAAGATATTGTATCACACGCCCAGTATTTTTCACAGTTCAGAGATGTCTCTAGACCCACCCAAAGGTGTAAACAACCATGCATGAGTAGCACCAGACGGAGGGGGTCCGACAGCCGATGAGCCCCAGTCATTCCACCAGGAAAGCGGCTCTTGTTGTGTGTAGTTCAACCATGCCTAGACTATCAATACCACGGTTCGATCGCGTCCGCATTGTTGCTTAGTGAACCCAAGTGATATTGTTCGGACATGGAGGAAATACAGAGAGACAGGAACTGTCGATGACATGCCTCGCTCAGGCCGCCCAAGAGTTACTACTGCAGTGGATGACCGCTACCTACGGATCATGGCTCGGAGGAACCCCAACACCAACCTCAGCATGCTGAATAATGCTTTTCGTGCAGCCACAGACTGTCGTGTTACGACTCAAACTGTGCGCAATAGGCTGCATGGTGCGCAACTTCACTCCCGACGTCCATGGCAAGGTCCATCTTTACAGCCACGACACCATGCAGCGTGGTACAGATGGGCCGAACAACACGCCGAATGAACCGCTCAGGATTGGCATCACGTTCTCTTCACCGATGTCGCGTATGCCTTCAACTAGACAATCATCGGAGACGTATTTGGAGGGAATTCGGCCAGGCTGGACGCCTTAGACACACTGTCCAGCGAGTGCAGCAAGGTGCTGGTTCCCTGGTGATTTGGTGTGGCATTATGTGAGGCTGACGTACGTCGCTGGTGGTCATGGAAGGTGCCGTAACGGCTGTACGGTACGTGAATACCAGCCTCCGACCGATAGTGAAACCATATCGGTAGTATATTGGCGAAGCATTCGTCTTCTTGGACGACAATTCGCGCCCTCATCGTCCACATCTTGTGAATGACTTCCACCAGGATGACGACATCGCTCGACTAGAGTGGCCAGCATGTTCTCCAGACATGAATCCTATCGAAAATGCCTGGGTTAGATTGGAGAGGTCTGTTTATGGAAGACGTGACCCACCAACTACTCTGAGGGATCTATGCGGAATAGCTGTTGAGGAGTGGGAGAATATGGACCAACAGAGCATTGATGAGTCTGTGGGTCGTTTGTCACGACGAATACAGGCATGCATCAATGCAAGAGGACTTGCTACTGGGTATTAGAGGTACCGGTGTGTACAGCAATCTGAACCAGCACCTCTGAAGATCTCGTTGTATGGTGGTACAACATGCAAAGTATTGATTTCATGAGCTATAGAAAGGGCAGAAATGATGTTTGTGTTTATCTCTATTCCAATTTTCTGTACAGGTTCCGGAACTCTCGGGACCGAGGTGATGCAAAACTTTTTTTGATGTGTATATAAACACATTCCGTAATTAAGACGTTTCTTGTGCTTCGTAGCTAACTCTGGACGGAATATTTAATCCATTAACTTGTAAAACTGAGCGAACATGTTCGTCTCCCTTTCTGCCTGGAGGGAGCTGTCGCCCATACTTGGTGGAGCGACAACCCGACAACCGATACTATAGGGTTCAAATGTTGTTAGCTCTGCGAAGCGAGTGTGCGTATCCATTTTGTTTTACTGGTTGACATGCACTATATATCCTGGTTTAGTCCATTTGTTAAGGAACTTGTTTCTTATTAAATTTTAAGTGTGCATTTTGTTGTTTGAGCGCCTGAGCGTTCGTTATTTGATTGCTGTCTCTGAAACCTTTTTTTAAATGAACTCATAGTGTGCATCCTATTTCCTGCCTGAGAGCATATGCGCTGTTTAAAATTGTTTGGGTTTTCAATTAATTTCAAATATGTGTTCAATTTGCCTTTTTACCTTGTTGATTATTCAGAAGTGAGTATTCTGTTTCCTGTTTGAGCTCATGTACTGTAGCTAATTTCTTTGTGGCTTTTGCCTTTAATTTCCCGGTTATATCCAGTTTGCCTTCTAAATCTGATTGTAAATTAGTTTAAAGTGTATATCCCGCTTGCCGTTTTGACACCTGCGCGTTCGTTAAAATTCTTTGGAGTTGATTAAATTCGTACATTTTCCTTTCTCCCCCCTCCAGTTGCAATTTACATATAATGTACCACAGCTGCGGATTCCGCGTGGTGTCTGTCCTTTTGGACATGACCGAAAGAACAGACATCACGCATTTATATAACTGATTCGCCTAGATGGGAAATGGATTCACCTTCTTCAGTGTGGAAGCACAAGTACGTCTGACCTCCCGCGGGAATCTCAGAGTAGCGAGCATGGAGAACATGGACATGGACTGCGGATAGGTGGCGCTCGATGGAATGTGATGCGGCCTTGAAGCATGCCGAGATAGCCCGCGTAGTTACCATCACGCTGTGTACCGGATGGCTAGTAAGTAGGAAAACACGGGTCCGAATCCTGATCCGGCACACATATTCACTCGTAAACCACTGATTCCGTGTAATGTCCCGATGCAACTGACATCAGTAATCCCTCCTGTTTCCTTTTGCCCCCCCCCCCCCCCTCAACCCTCCAATTTACTTATAATGTATCACTGCTGCGGATTCCGTATGGCGTCCATTCTTTCTGACATGTCCGAAAGAACAGACATCACGTATCAAATGAATATATGTTTAGAGAGATATAGTGTCTTGAGTTCCTTGACCAGCTTGGTTTGTGAAGCACCCCGATTAACTGGTGGCGTCGGGGCTTAAACTTAATGCCTTGAGCTGATATTGTTCATTTTACAGTGTCAATCTTACGTTTTATCAGTGAAGTCTGTGGTTGCAATAAATACTATTTAAAACTATTTTGTAACACGAATAGTGTTAAATTCCTGTTTGCCCAGTCCGTCCATCCCAAGGGCAACCAAATGGATGTCCGCGTCTACTGCAAAGCTGGGAACCATATTCTACGAGTAGATTTCCTCGCACTAGTGTCTTGTACTTTTTTTTACTTTTGGAGTTGTGTTTAGTTTTCTCAGAATCTCTTTAATAAATCTTTTGCTGCTATTCGGCTTCCCCAAAGGGTTGTAGCTGATATTCGGTTCCGCACCGTTACAAATGCGATTGTTATCAAACACAGAAAAGGTCTCCGCTGTAAGCGAAGGAAGTGAACAGGTACAACGAGAATGGTACGAAGGGCATTAAGTAAATAATTCAACGAATTTCTTTCTTGGCCTGTTTCGCGGAATTTCTTGTGGGACTTGATGGAATATTTCCGCTTCAAGCCTTATAGTTTTATAAAGTTCCAATTGTTAGTGGCGATATGCGAACCTTGCAAAACGACCTCTGTAACGAAGGTGTTTCTTTTGGCGAAAAACCAGAGCATTATAAATATTCATAGGAGGTTGCGGGGGGTCTACGGAGACCAAAACAAAACAAAATTAAAAGCACGGTGAGCCGTTGGGGGAGACGTGTGTCATCACCGCAAAGGGTCCCGCAAACCTGTCCGATCTTCCGCGTGACCTCAGAAGTTAAGTCCGTCAGTGCTCAGAGCCATTTGAACAATTTTAATAATTCAACGAATTTCTTTCTTGGCCTGTTTCGCGGAATTTCTTGTGGGACTTGATGGAATATTTCCGCTTCAAGCATTATAGTTTTATAAAGTTCCAATTGTTAGTGGCGATATGCGAACCTTGCAAAACGACCTCTGTAACGAAGGTGTTTCTTTTGGCGAAAAACCAGAGCATTATAAATATTCATAGGAGGTTGCGGGGGGTCTACGGAGACCAAAACAAAACAAAATTAAAAGCACGGTGAGCCGTTGGGGGAGACGTGTGTCATCACCGCAAAGGGTCCCGCAAACCTGTCCGATCTTCCACGTGACCTCAGAAGTTAAGTCCGTCAGTGCTCAGAGCCATTTGAACAATTTTTTTTTTTAGACATACAGAGCTTGGATGGCGTGTACACAGGTACACCTGCCCATGCAGCTTCAACACGATACCACAGTTCATCAAGAGTAGTGACTGGCGTATTGTGACGAGCCAGTTGCTCGGCCACCATTGACCAGAGGTTTTCAATTGGTGAGAGATCTGGAGAATGTGCTGTGCTGGCCAGGGCAGCAGTCGAACATTTTCTGTATTCTGAAAGGCCCGTACAGGACCTGCAACATGGGGCTGTGCATTAGCCTGCTGAAATGTAGGATTTTGCAGGGATAGAATGTAGAGGCACGGGACGTAACACATCTGAAATGTAACGTCCACCGTTCAAAGTGCCGTCAATGCGAACAAGAGGTGACCGAGACGTGTAACCAATGGCACCCCATACCATCACGCCGGGTGATACGCCAGTATGGCGATGACGAATACACGCTTCAAATGTGCGTTCAACGCGATGTCACCGAACACGGATGCGACCATCATGATGCTGTAAACATAACCTGGATTCATCCGAAAAAATGACGTTTTTCCATTCGTGCACCCAGGTTCGTCGTTGAGTACACCATCGCAGGCGCTCTTGTCTGTGATGCAGCGTCAAGGGTAACCGCAGCCATGGTCTCCGAGCTGATAGCGCATGCTGCTGCAAACGTCGTCGGACTGTTCGTGCAGATGTTTGTTGTGTTGCAAACGTCCCCATCTCTTGACTCAGGGATCGAGGTTCACAGTCAAACACCTCGCTGCACAACTGGACGTGTCTGTTGATAGTGCTGACACTCCAGTCGAACATTTGGTGCACTCAATATCCTGTGCCTGCTGGGTAACTCGCAGCCTGACAAACACCGTACGGAGCAATGAAGGACTGTCTGTGGGGAGATGCCTGAGCGTTACGAGTTTCATCGCCACCATTTTTGTCGAACATTGTCACAGGTGAAGAAACACGGGTTCATCACTTCGAACGGGAAACAAAACGGCAATCCATGCAGTGGCGCCACGCCACCTTCCGTACGAAGAAAGAGTTCAAAGCCGCATCCTCACCCGGAAAAGTTATAATAATGGCCTTCTGAGTCTCTGAAGGAGTTATTCTGTTTGATTTACTCCCTTATAGTGCGACGATCAACCTCTGACGTTGTACCTGATCGTCTTTTTCCGTACCGTTAGACCGTTCGCCTGGTGCAAGTCTTTCGATTTCACGCCACTTCGGCGACTTGCACGTCGATGGGGATGAGATGATGATGATTAGGACAACACAATACCCAGTGCCTGAGCGGAGAAAATGTCCGACCCAGCCGGGAATCGAACCCGGACTCTTAGGATTGACATTCTGTCACGCTGACCACTCAGCTACCGGGGGCGGACTACTGTGCTATCCTTCGGGTATATAAAGAGACGACGTAAGCGTGTTCATCGGCTTCTGTATGACAATACAATGCACCACACAAGTGTGCGCTCTCGATAGGAGCTCACAGAACTTCAGTGAACTGTTCATCCTCCTTCACCTTACAACCCGGTTATCGCAAGTGCCTACTTCCATCTGTTTGGTCCAATTAAGGACTCAACACGCGAAAAGAGGAATGTGGATGTTGGAGAGGTTACTGATGCAGCAAGGTGGCTCCGAGGTCGTCCTGTAGAGTGGTATTATGCGGGTCTTCGAGGTGAACGAAGATTATGCTGAAAAATAGGGTTTTGTAGCCAAAAGAGTGGGAAATAGTATGGTATATGGGGCCCGCCCAGTTGGCTGTGCGGTCTAACGCACAGCTTTCCGGGCGGGAAGGAGCGCCGGTCCCCGGCACAAATCCGCCCGACGTATTTGTGTAGAGGTCCGGATGGTTTTTAGGCGGTTTTCCATGTGCCTCGGCAAATGTGGGCTGGTTCCCCTTATTCTGCCTCCGCTACACTATGTCGGCGACTGCTGCGCAAACAAGTTCTCCACGTACGCGTACACCACCATTACTCTACCTCGCAAACATAGGGGTTATGTGAGACGTTCGCCGGGGGGGGGGGGGGGGGGGGGGGGGGCGTCCACCCGAACCGCATTATAACCCTGGGTTCGGTGTGGGGTGGCGGAGGGATGAAGTGGACTGCGGTAATCGTCGTAGGGTTGTGGACCACTGTTCCTACGTCGTTGCTAGGTCTCCGGTTAACATAACATAACATGGTGTATGGGAATCCTTAACAAAAGGAATCCGCTTTGAGGAAAACGTGTTACATTTGACTGAAACCAGGTAAAGCCGCTAGGAACGAGACTAGGAGACAGCTGCTACAGAGGAAGAGAAGAGCAACTGACCTCGACGCAGGTCTTGCGGTCGTCCTCGAGCAGGCGGTAGCCCGGCGGACAGTAGCACTGCACCCCGAGGTCGGTGTCGGCGCAGAGGTGCGAGCAGCCGCCGTTGTGGTGCAGGCAGCCGGTGGCGAGGCACGCGTGACCGTCGTGCGTCAGCTGCAGGCCCGCGGGGCAGCGGCACGAGTAGCCGCCCGGCCGGTTCACGCACTCGTGGGAGCAGCGCTGCCTGCCGGCGCCGCCCGGCGCGCACTCGTCCACGTCCGTGCACTGCCGCGCCTCGCCGTCCCACCGGTAGCCGTCGCTGCACTCGCAGTGCACCGGCTGGCCCTGCGCCATCCACATGAAACGGACACGTATATTATCGGCCCTGTTGGTAAGTTTGTTCCCCTGGGAATTTTTGGTTCCACAGTTGGTGACAAATGTTTAGCTGCTCGTGCATGCTGACCTGAGCCCATTGTTTTGTTGTGTGGGAAACGTGTAGTTTGTGTGTAAGAGGGAATTAAATTTTTTATGCTGAGATGAGTTAGTGTAGCCGTCAAATTAATAGCTTACGGTTCCCGGAGTGTTGAATATTGGTTTTCAAATATTGGACTATCAGGGTGAAAAGTATTTAAACCGACAAACTCTGTGAGGTTGTAGGGCACATCAAAACAAACATTTTTCCCTAATGTCATTTTTTCCCATGAAATGAAATGTCGTGTGACGAGAGCCTCCCCACGGGTAGACCGCTCGCCTGGTGCAAGTCTTTCGATTTGACGCCACTTAGGCGACTTGCGCGTCGATGGGGATGAAATGATGATGAGGACAACACAACACCCAGTCCCTGAGCTGAGAATATCTCCGACCCAGCCGGGAATCGAACCCGGGCCCTTAGGATTGACACTTTGTCGCGCTGACAGCTACCGGGGGCGGACATATTTTTCCCATGAGCATTATGTAAACCGGTGGAGGGCCTATTACCCTCATCATTTGTTAGAGGCCGTATTACGATCTTCAGTTGTCAGAGGGCGTATTACGCTCTTCAGTTGTAGGCAACTGCTGTCCACCAGTGTAGTAGTGCACGGCTTCCCAACCTGTGGTCCGCGGACCCCTTAGGGGTACGCCGGCTCTTTCTATGGGGTCCGCGGCCGCCTTTCACCAAATCGTGTAAAATCATGAGTAAAATTACTGAATAAAAATGTGAAAAACAAATTCATCACTATTTTTTTTCGTGTGATCCCCAAGCAGCCTTGAGTTTCCTAAGTGACAACGTATACACAGTTTAGTGCCGGAGAGTGCGGCGTCTCTGATCGACTGTTTCGCAACAATACGGGGGTCGTTTGTGCGCCGCCTCATGGCGCTAAATCCGCTGGAACCTTTTACGCATGCGCGAAGCGAGCTTTGTCGACCAATCAAAGCGCTCGCTGGCACGTACACCGTCCCAGGCGTCATTAAATGTTAAACTTGCTTTGTCAGTGCACTACCTATTTCATAAGTCGATTTTTGACCAGTTTATTACTTCTGACATGAATCGGTGACTGAAGTCAGGATCACTAAAGAAGGGTGCAGTTTCTCCATCGCCTTCACAGCAAGGGAAGTTTCCAGTTAAAATGAATGAGGTGAGAGGACGACCAACGGAAGACTTTACATACATTTGAACATTTTTCTTCGTGTTTCACGAACCCCCCCTCCCCTCACACACATCCACACACACACACACACACACACACACACACACACACACACACACACACACACACACACGACTGCTACGAAATATGCATGCTTCTTACACAGTAGTAGCCAAATAGTGGAAGTGAACAGACCATAAGCGGCAGCTTGTCAACAGCGAGCAGTTTGGACGTGTCGTTGATTACTCTTGGAGGAAGACAGCTCCACCGTGTGAAATTTCAATTACCAAGTAATTTTAATCAGGCTATAGTGTTTTGAACAAAGTGAGTAAATCCACTAGTAAGTGTCTGGATACAATGGGAATTCAAATTGGATCGTTAATTTCAAGTTGTTTTCATTCATCTCTAAACCAAAGACTAATGATACTTCGAAAGGGGGGGGGGTGTCATTGGGAACATGGCACTTTCACCAAGAAGCTTTCAGTTCCAATGGGTTTCGCTCTGAAATTTAAAGTTACTGTGCAATTGACAGACTAGGGGTCTGCAATGGACTTTAGACTGAAGACGGGGTCCGCCAAGTGAAAAGGTTGGGGAGCCCTGTAGTAGTGCAGTGTCTCTGTTTACTAATGGAGCGATACACCTGGAGAGAGTACACCGACGTGGTTGTTGCCTACCACAATGGAAGAGCCGCACAGCGGGATTACCAACAAGAATATCCTAACCGCCGTATCCCGCATTATACGACCTTTGTTGCTGTGTACCAACGTCTGCGTGAGACCGGGTCATTTAGCAGATTACCTGGACAGGGACGCCGTCGCATGGTAAGAACGCTGCAATTTCAGGAAGCTGTCTTGCAGCATGCGGGATCCTTCAACCAGCACTCGTGCAACTGCACATAACATGGGGACGAATCAGACGAATGTAAAAACAGTCCTTCGAGAGTAATTGTTACGTCCATTTCACTTACAGCGTGTCCACAACCTGGAACCAGTTGATCATCCACCCAGAGCACAGCTTTTTCAGTGGTACCTAGAACAGTGTGAAATGCATCCTACATTTCCATCCTCTGTGTTGCTTACCGACAAAGCAACGTTCGGGCGTCATGGAGTCTTCAACATGCACATTTCGCATGTTTGGAGTGAGGATAATCCACATTCCACAGTTACTAGCGCTCATCAAGTGCGGTTCTTCGTTAATATGTGGGTCGGTGTCGTTGGGGACTGTTTAATTGGGCCGTATCTGCTACCTAGCCCATTAAATGGCCGGCACTATTACAATTTTCTCGCCAGAGCATTGCCAGAATTGCTGGAAGACGTCCCGCTCCCTACAAGACAACACGTGTGGTTCCAACATGACGGGGAGCCGGCACATTTCAGTCGTTGCGTGCATCGATTCCTGGACCGACGGTTCTCAGAAACGTGCATTGGCAGAGGTGGTCCTGTACCATGGCCTGCTCGATCCTCAGATATGTCCCCTCTGGACTTTTTTGTGTGGGGAGAGATGCACCACCTTGTTCACGCAGCTCCTGTTGCATCAGAAGAGGATCTAGTTACCCAGATAGTAGCAGCAGCACGAACAGTTCAGGATACTCCTGTGGTTTTTGGCCGTGCCAGACACTACATCATCCGACGGTGTAACCTTTTTTCACCTGTCAATGGAGGCATTTTTGAAAATCTACTGTAACTGAAATTGGGTTGTGTTAATGTGTTGTCTCTAGGCCGCAAAAAAATGTATAAGTGTTTGTTGGTTTAATTAATTTGCCGCCAGAGACGTCTTCCTCTACCGGTTTAAATACTCCTCGTAGGAAAAAATATTTGTTTTGATATCTCCTACAACCTCCCAGAGTTTGTCGGCTTAAATGCTTTCCACCCTGTATTACAGTCGTGTGTAGTCGCTGTAGCCAATAGTTCTGGTTATGTTGCTGTAGAGGCGATTATAATAAATCTGTAGATTTTCGTAATTTCGTCCCCGTGCAGTTTCTGTTTACTTCCCAGAGACGAAATTTCGAACTTTTACTGGTTTTAATTGCTATTTTTAAATATTACTTTATTCGTTTGGTATGGGAAAACGCAAGGGAAGAAAAGTGGATTCGAAACATGTTATTGCGAAACATGCTCTTCGTCTACACAGACATACAAATTCATGTGTGACGCAAAAGAAAAGAACTTCAAAACATTGTTCATTCTTGGTCTTCAAGTGATTTGTAATGATGAAAGTGGTTCTAGGCGCTTCAGTCCGGAACCGCGCTGCTGCTACGGTCACTGGTTCGCATCTTGCCTCGGGCATAGATCTGTGTGATGTCCTTAGGTTAGTTAGGTTTAAGTAGTTCTAAGTCTAGGGGGCTGATGACCTCAGATGTTAAGTCCCATAGTGCTTGGAGCCGTCTGAACTTTTTTTGGCTTGCTATGTTAGAATGGGAAAATGCATTTAAATTAATTGTACCTTTGAGGATTTTTATTGGGGACGAAATTACGAACAATTTTTTTGTATTCCTGATTTTGCCATGTCAACGGTTATGACAAATGCTTGCTCTAGTATGTTATAACAATGTAACTTTAACGTCCCTGCAAGTGGAGTATAAATTCAGCTGTATACCGGGTGATCAAAAAGTCAGTAAAAATATCAAAACAGAATAAATCACGGAATAATGTAGATAGAGAGGTACAAATTGACACACATGCTTGTAATGACATGGGGTTATATTAGAACCGAAAAGATACAAAATTTCATAAAATGTCCTACAGATGGCGCTTCGTCTGATCAGAATAGCAATAATTAGCATAACAAAGTAAGACAAAGCAAAGATGATGTTCTTTACAGGAAATGCTCAATATGTCCACTATCATTCCTCAACAATAGTTGTAGTCGAGGAATAATGTTGTGAACACCACTGTAAAGCATGTCCGGTGTTATGGTGAAACATTGGCGTCAGATGTTGTCTTTCAGCATCGCTAGAGATGACGGTCGATCACGATACGCTTGCGACTTCAGGTAACCCCAAAGCCAATAATCGCACGGACTGAGGTCTGGGGACCTGGGAGGCCAAGCATGACGAAAGTGGCGGCTCAGCACACGATCATCGCCGCACGACGCGCGCAAGAGATTATTCACGCGTCT
The DNA here is from genome assembly GCF_023897955.1 of Schistocerca gregaria. Taxonomy (NCBI): domain Eukaryota; kingdom Metazoa; phylum Arthropoda; class Insecta; order Orthoptera; family Acrididae; genus Schistocerca; species Schistocerca gregaria. Next base: position 797,431,479 of record NC_064920.1, read on the forward strand.
AGCTATATTTTGTTTCTTTTTTTTGTTCTAATAAAACCCCATGTCATTCCAAGCATGTGTGACAATTTTTACCTCTCTATTCACATTATTCCGTGGTTTATTAAGTTTTCAAATTTATACTACTTTTTGATCACCCGGTGTATAACAATATGTAGCCTTTTCCGTAACCTTTCAGAACTTATACAGTTCCTAATATACTAAATTAACGAAATTTGGGACTCCTATCTTGCTGTAGGCTGGAAAGAACCAATGGGACTAAACAACTCTCCGCAATACCCATCCTCCCTAGAGTATTAACCCGTTAACTTAAACAGCAGATCTTGTGAGGTGTTTGGGGGTCTTAGAAATCGGGGACAGGACTCGTCTGATTCCGTGACAGAAGAAGAAATTGGGGTCGATGTGCTACACATAGAGGATCCCTATTAGAGTCAGACATTGAGCTGTAAAACTAACGTAGGCCACTGTAGGGTATCACAAGTAGTGGTTTTCATATTAGCTTTGGTCAGTTAAGATATTAACCGTTTTACATGTACGTTAAGTGTGTTGCATAACTATTCGGTGTTAGCCCATTTCAATCGCTTTGTTCGCGTATGCGACCAGTGGCTTTCTTGATTCCTCTAGAAAGTGGAAGCGGTGGACCATCTAGAAACTGAGCAAGGATATATAAATGGCCAGGACGCCTATGGAAAAGTTTCTTCCACATAGCTTTCCTCCTTTCTGGCAATTAAAAATAAACAGTATTTATAGCAAAATTGAAATAATCCATGTTTAACCCCAATTTTCTTCGAAAATCGTTGATTTGTAACGTGGAACAGAGGGATGCTGCAGCAAAAATAAAGGAAAGACACTACTGGTCATTAAAATTGCTACATCAAGTAGAAATGCAGATGAAAAACGAGTATGTATTGGACAAATATATTATACTAGAACTGACTTGTGATTACATTTTCACGCAGTTTGAGTGCATAGATCCTGAGAAATCAGTACCCAGAACAACCACTTCTGAACGTAATAACAGCCTTGATACGCCTGGGGACTGAGTCAAACAGAGCTTAGATGGCGTGTACAGGTACAGCTGCCCATGCAGCTTCAACACGATACCACAGTTCATCAAGAGTAGTGACTGGCGTATGGTGACGAGCCAGTTGCTTGCCCACCATTGACCAGACGTTTTCCATTGGTGACAGATCTGTATCCAGATAGGTCCTTACAACACCTGCAACATGCAGTCGTGCATAATCCTGCTGAAATATAGAGTTTCGCAGGGATCGAATGAAGGGTAACGACAACTGTTGAAAGTGCTGTCAGTGCCAACGAGAGGTAACCGAGACGTGAAACCAGTAGCGCTCCATACCATCATGCCGGGTGATACGAATACACGCTTCCAATGTGCGTTCACCGCGATGTCACCAAAGCCGGGTGCGACCATCATGATGCTGTAAACAGAAACTGGATTCATCCGAAAAAATGACTTCTTGCCATTCCTGCACCCACGTTCGTCGTTGAGTACACAATCGCCGGCGGTCCTGTCTCTGATGCAGCGTCAAGGGTGACGACAGCCATGGTCTCTCTGACCTGATAGGCCATGCTGCTGCAAACGTCGTCGAACTGTTCGTGCAGATGGTTGTTGTCTTGCAAACGTCCCCATCTGTTGACTCAGGGATCGAGACGTCTCTGCACGACCCGTTTCATCCATGCCGATAATTTGCCTGTCATCCAGACCGCTAGTGATATGAGGCCGTTGGGATCCAGCACGTGGTTCCGTATTACCCTCCTGAACCAAACCGATCCCATATTCTGCTAACAGTCATTGGATTTCGACCAACGCGAGCAGCAGTGTCGCAATACGATAAACCGCAACTGCGAAAGGCTACAATCCGACCTTTATCAAAGTCGGAAACGTGATGGTACGCATTTATCCTCCTTACACGAGGCATCACAACAACGTTTCACCAGGCAACGCCGGTCAGCTGCTGGTTGTGTAGGAGAAATCGGTTGAAAACTTTCCTGATTTCAGCACTTTGTAGGTGTCGCCACCGGCGCCAACCTTGTGTGAATGCTTTGAAAATCTAATCATTTGCATATCACAGCATCATCTTCCTGGCGGTTAAATTTCGTGTCTTTAGCTCGTCATCTTCGTGGTGTGGCAATTTTAATGGCCAGTAGTGTACAAATCTGCCATACAGCGCTAGAAAATTCAGTTACACGAAAAATGTAAAATCAATGAAAATAAAAAACAAAAACATGCCAGCCAGACATTGCTTGGTACCGGAGGAACTGTAGAGGGTAATAACTGTAGAGGAAGACAGCGATTGGAACACATTAAACAATAATCGAGGATTCAATTAGCTTATCTCTTCCACTGTTGTACGGGACGTCTAGAGTCACATCATCGCTGGTCATCAGGGCTCAGGTCGAAGCGGATCTCATCACTGAAGACAATTATACTCCATCCAATGAGATTTCAGGCTGATGACATGCCTGGAGACGCCCCAGACAGCGGTGGGATACTAACTCGCATGTCACCATATGGCCCGACAGCTAGGAGCGAAGGTCTGGAGTACCATTCCCTTTCGTAGCAGAACATCTATGGTTGTCAAAAGCGGCTCCCTTACAGCACAGCGGTACATCGACGATGGTCTGTGCCCCGCCATGGTGCCCTTCATGGCAAGCCATCTTGGTTTTAAATTTCAACAAGATAATGCCCGCCCGCACACGACGAGAGTTTCTATTGCTTGTCTTCGTACTTGCCAAACCCTGTCTTGGTCACCAAACGTCGCCGGATCTATCCCCAGTGGAGAACGTTTGGGGCATTAAGGGCAGGGGCTTACATACTCCATTTGGACAGATTACCAAGCCGAATAACTGCTTCCATATAGGCCTGAGTTGGACCAACGCATTATTGACTTGCTCAATTTCTGAAGCTCGTCTCTTGAAGATATTCATTTTTTTCGAAAATGTAATCATTTGTTTGTCTATACATGCTCATCACATTTGCCTATTTCCGTTAGAGTCGGATAAGTCCTTCGTGGTGTGTAGTGTTTCTATTTCCGTACAACAGTCAGGCAGTCAGAGGTTTCAATTAAACTGGTAAAAGATTGCAGTGTACTAAGGTAACGTTGTATGTTAACACTCTCTATCAGTACTTACCTCTGAATCGCCGCATTGCCTCCAGCATCGTTCGTAGCCCTCGTCCAGTTCGTCGCCCGGCACAGCACATTCTTTCTCGTCGATGCACGTGCTTTGATCACTGTCCAGAACCATCCCTTCAGGACAAGCACACTTGTAGCTCCCATCAAGACTTACACATAAGTGCGAACACAAAGTCTTGTTTTCGTTGGTTCGACAAATATCAGAATCAATACACGTCCTGGAGTCCTTGTTATCAAGGATGTATCCCTCAGGGCAGCTACAAAAGAAGCTGTTTGCCAGATTGGTACAGTTGTGAGAACAACCAGCATATGAATGACCCTCGTCATTCAAAGCACATTCGTCGAAATTATCGCAAGATTTTTGATCGTTCATCAGAAAGAATCCCGGAGCACAGTCACACTTGAAACTCCCAGGCAGATTCCTGCAGTCATGTGCACACCCTGAAATATTACGATGGCATTCATCGATGTCTATGCACGTCTCTTCATCGTCATCCAATTCAAAGCCGTCTGGACACGTACAACGATATTTCCCAGGTTCATTGACGCAGCCGTGTGAACAGTCTACGAACGACGTCCCATTCTCGTCCTTCGCGATACACTCGTCTATGTCTTCGCAAGTTCTACGATCACTTTTAAGGCTGTACCCTTCCGGACACACGCATAAGTAGCTTCCCAGCAAGTTTTCGCACTCATGGGAACACGGATTATTTCCGTTGTTGCATTCGTCTATGTCTTCACATGTGCGTCGATTGCGAGAAAGGGTTAATCCGGCAGGACAATCGCACTTGTAGGAGCCAGGCACATTCTTACACTCGTGACTGCAACCATCGTCTGCTCCTATTTTCTTATACGCTGCGCATTCGTCTATATCTTCGCAGGTTCCCGTGTCGCGTTGTAGGTGGTACCCGTAAGGACACGAACACATGTAACTCCCAGGTATGTTAACACACGAACTTAAGCAGTTAACTTCACTGCTCTCTTCATTACATGTACACACTGGAAAATCATAATCGCATTCGTCGATGTCTACGCAAGTTTCTTCGTCGTCATCCAGTTCGAAACCTTCAGGACATGTACAACGATACGTCCCCGGTTCGTTGACGCAGCCGTGTGAACAATCCACGAACGACGTCCCATTCTCGTCTTTCGCGATACACTCATCTATATCCTCGCACGTTATAAGATCGCTTTTAAGATTGTACCCTTCTGGACACAAGCATAAGAAACTTCCCGGCAAATTTTTGCACTCGTGCGAGCAGGGATTATTTATGAAGTTGTTGCATTCATCAATGTCTTCGCAAGTGCGTAGATTGCGAGACAGCGTAAATCCAGCTGGACATTCGCACTTATAGGACCCTGGCACATTCTTACAGTCGTGGCTGCAACCATCGTCTGCTCCTATTTTCTTGTACGCCTCGCACTCGTCTATATCTTCGCAGACTCCCGTGTCACGTTGAAGGTGGTACCCCATTGGGCACGAACACTTGTAACTCCCAGGCAAATTAATACACGAGTGTAAGCAAACAGTTTCACCACTCTCTTCATTACATTCGTCAATATCCTCGCATGTTTTGTTGTCGTCGCCCACGTAGTACCCTGCTGGACACTTGCACTGGTAGCTCCCAGCAGTATTAGCACAAATATGAGAGCAACCGTGAGCATTGCCTTCTGCGCACTCGTCTACGTCTTCGCAACTCCGTTTGTCATCAGCAAGTGCGAATCCTTTAAAGCACGTGCACCTAAAGCTGCCGTGCTCGTTAACGCAGCCGTGTTCGCAGACAACTCCTGCGCCACTGCCCTCGAGATCCATGCATTCGTCTATGTCCTTGCAAGACAATAAGTCGCCGCCAAGTATCAGGCCCGGAGGACAAGTACAGTGGAAGCTGCCAGGATCGTTAACACACTCGTGGGAGCATCCAGAGGCATCTTCATTGCGTTCGAACTCGGAGCACTCGTCTATGTCCTTACAGTTCAACAAATCGCCGTCCAGCACGAAACCAGTCGGACACGTGCATCGGAAACTGCCTTCGGTGTTGACACACCCGTGAGAACAACCCAGCTCCGTTTCGTTGCTGTCACATTCGTCGTCATCTATGCACGTTCTGTGGTCCTTTGACAAGATATATCCTTCTGGACAGGTGCAAACGAAACCTCCAGGAATGTTGGTGCAGTTGTGGGAACAAACGTCTTTCGCTTCGCCCGCACACTCATCTACGTCATCACACCTGCTCTCACCGTCTGAAAGAACGTATCCAGGTGGACACTTGCAGATAATCTCCCCGTCGTCCCCCACACACTCTTGCGTACACAGTCTACCAGAGCCATCGTCCACATTGCTGAAACAGTTTTCCTCCAGTTCGCATGTTCTGCGATCCCTTTTGAGCAGCTGTCCGTCGGGACATCCACATCTATAGCCACCTTCTTCGTTGACACACTCGTGGGAACAGTTGTGCTCACCGAGGCACTCGTCGACGTCGTTACACGTTCTGGAGTCTTCTCCGAGCGCAAAGCCTGCAGGGCAGTGGCAGCTGAATGAGCCTTCCGTGTTGACGCAGCGGTGGGAGCAGCGCGTCTCGCCGGGGAAGACGTCCTCGTCGGCGGAGCACTCGTCGACGTCCCTGCACGAGCGCTGGTCGTCGGCCAGCCGGAAGCCGTCGGCGCAGTCGCAGCTGAAGCTGCCGATGGTGTTGAGGCAGTCCTGCGCGCAGCGCGCCGCGCCGGACTCGCACTCGTCGACGTCACGGCAGGTGCGCTCGTCCGAGCCGAGCACGAAGCCGGCCGGGCACGAGCACGAGAAGCTGCCCTCGCTGTTGCTGCACTCGTGCGAGCACGACCCGCCGTCTACCTGTAACAACGGCACTATGTTAGCGTTCAGTAAGCGTAACGCTACGGCAACAGTTACAAGTAGGCATCTTCAGTAAACGCGTTAATCAATCTGGGAGGTCTTTGCAACATTTTCGAGAGGGAACGGTTAAACTATTCTGAGGCGGTCAAAAAATTATCGCCCTAGCGGCAAGTACCATCAGGCATCCTTAGAAATCACCTAAGGACTTGGAGTGTGGAAATTTCGTGGGGTATGTACAACAGTGTTCAGCATTGCCATGTAGGTGGTACCTAATGTGTGCGATGCCAAAGTTGAGGAATACTAAAGTAGGTGATAGGCTCCGTGCGTTCGAAACTCGAAACATCAACTTTGAGTATAAGGATTTGAGCCGTGGTAAAAATTTCTGTTTTGAAGAGCGCGCCGCAGTGCGTTGTGTGAAGCAGTCGCTCCCAGTTTCGGGCGGTGGCGCAGCTGCGGCAATCGCAGCTTTGCTGTCTCTCTGGTGGGAAAGGGGAAAGGTTGCCTGTTCACGTGCATTTAATGGGCGCTATGAGCTCGCCAGTCGGTGAGTCTGGGTCTGTCTCTCGTCGCCGGCCGCGGTGGTCTCGCGGTTCTAGACGCGTAGTCCGGAACCGTGCGACTGCTACAGACGCAGGTTCGAACCCTGCCTCGGGCTTGGATGTGTGTGATGTCCTTAGGTTAGTTAGGTTTAAGTAGTTCTAAGTTCTAGGGGACTAATGACCACAGCAGTTGAGTCCCATAGTGCTCAGAGCCATTTGAACCATTTTTCTGTCTCTCATCCCCATTGGTTAGGAAGTTAGTGTCTGTCTGTCGTTCGGAGTGCTAATATGTGTGTCGTTCGGATCAACCTTTAAAGCCGGCAAAATGAGAGTCTTTCCACTCCGCCAGTAAGAGTGGTCGCCCGGTCGGGCCTTAGTTCCTGCATCTGAGTCCACGCGTTAGGCCGCCAGTGTGCTCGAGTTTGTTCAGGCAATGGTCGTTGGCGGTTGCATCGTTCGGTTGGTCGGTCGCGCACTGCGACTCAAGATGACTTGTCCGTCTTGAGCATCGGCGCATGGGAGGTCGCCACGTGAGTCCAGTGGGCCCCGGCGTATAGCGAGGCGTAGTGACTTCGCGGTTGACACGAGAGCAACAGGAGTCAACCCACGACATCGGTCTAGCCGGTTCGAGCCGTGACGCCGTGAGACGGCAGATCGGCGCGCCTTCCTGCGTCCGTTGAAGCAGCTGGCATCGGACGGTTTGGGAGAGCGATCTGGGGGTGCTGCGCAGGTCTTCTAGAGAAATCGCAGTTTATTAGAAGTTAAGTGATTGGCTATATGCAGTCCGGAACCGAGGGACTGCTACGGTCGCAGGTTCGAATCCTGCCTCGGGCATGGATGTATGTGATGTCCTTAGGTTCGTTTGGTTTAAGATCACAGAATGACAAATTTACTCTCCACCTACTGAATGTTTTGCTCCATCTAAAGCACCTCACATGTTGAAACTGCGACCTTTGACGTTAGACTTAGATTTGGGTCATTTGATAGTACTCTCAACTTCTTATAGCGGGGACACAGTTCTAAAGATGACAGTTCATTTGGTTGCAATGGGGTAGATATTTACAGTCGTTTACGTGTTTCGATGTTTTCCTTCGTGATAATTCATTCTTTTGAGTCATAGTTGTCGGTTTCGATCTTCTGTGTCTTGTGTAGCTTGAAATAAGTCCTCCGTATACACGTATACAGATGGTGCTAGGATCGCGTACGAAAGGTATAAGAGGGCAGTGCTTTGGCGGAGCTGTCATTTGTATCCAGACAACTCGTGTGAAACATGCCCGACGTGATCGTAGCACCACGACAGGAGTTAACAGACTCTGAACACGGAACAGTAGTTGGAGCTAGACGCAAGGAACATTAAATTTCGCAAATCGTTAGGGAATTCAGTGTTCCTAGATCTAGAATTTCAAGACTTTGCCGAGAATACCAAATTTCAGTCATTTACTCTAACGACGGGCAACTTAGTGGCCGATAGTCTTCGCATAACTACCGAGAAGAGCGGCGTTTTCGTAGAGTTGTCAGTGCTAACAGACAAGAAACAATGAGTAAAATAACAGCAATATTGGATATAAGACGTAAGAAGAACATATCCGTTAGAACAGTGCTTCGAAATTTGGCGGTAATGGGCTATTTCACAGCATTTCTTCGGCTTCGAATCTCAGGGACTGGAGCAGAATTGTCTTCAGTGATGAGTCCCAGTCCGAAATGGACCTCGATGAGTAGCGAAGTCACCCATGGCACTCCTACTGCACAACGGTACGACAACGATATTCTAATATCAGATTTGTGGACACTCATGGCAGGCCAACCTGGGATTACATTTCAGCAAGATAATGCCCACCCACACAAGCGCGAGAGTGTCTGCTGCCTGTGTTCGTGCTTGCCAAACCCTGCCTTGGCCAGAAAGGTCGTTGGATCTCTCACCAACTGGGAACATTTGGTACATTACCAGCAATGCCTTCAACGAACTAGCGATTTTGACGATCTAACGCGTCAACTGGATAGAATTTGGCACAATGTCCCTCAGGAGGACATCCCACAACTCTGTCATTCAATGCCAAGCCGAATAGCAGCTTGAGTAGGGGCCATAGGTGGAACAACGCGTAATTGTCTTGCTCAGTTCGCGAAGCACTTTCCCTGAATATATCATCGAATTTTCCGAATATGGAGTCTTTCGTTTGTCTACACATGTACGTCCCGTCTACCGATTTACGCCCCATTTGGACATTTTTGTACTTAGAATATTTTTTTACTGTAGATACCGTCGCACGTGATTTGTCTCTGATAGCGTAATCGAACAGTGGTGGATCTCGCCATCCATTTCTCCGTGAAACTTTATATTTATTTACGTTGGGATTCACAGCCAGACCCTGCAGAAATCGTAGATCTTCTGCCGGTTTTCCAGTTGCTTCGTCATCCGTCGTTATCCACAGGATTATTAATATCAAAAGAACACTTTAACGGCCATTTAGAATTCTCTAAATTACCTTTCCAGCCGTTCATTGTCCCGGTAGCTCAGTGGTAAAAAAAAAAGTAAAAGTGGTCAGCGCAACAGAATGTCGATCCTAAGGGCCCGGGTTCGATTCCCGGCTGGGTCGGAGATTTTCTCCGCTCAGGGACTGGCGCAAATCGCCGAAGTGGCGTCAACTCGCAAGACTTGCACCCGGCGAACGGTTTACCCGACGGGAGGCCCTAGTCACACGGCATTTATATCTGTCGATTATGTACCGTTTAGAAGGACGTGTTTAGTTCTACTTGCAACAAACCGATACCTCGAAAGCTCGTATTTTGTTCATAAAAGTGCGGACGCCTTCCGGAAATCAAAGGCCAAGGAATCAACATTAGTGCTTTCTAACTGCCCACTGCGTATGAAGAGTAGCCAGCAGCAGACGCAGGCGGCTCCAGCGCTGATGGGTCGTACCTCGGCGCTGTCGGCGGCGCACTCGTCGACGTCGACGCAGCGCTGCTGGTCGTCGGCGGCGACGTCGCTGTCCTGCGGCTGCGCAGTGGCGCCCTCGGCGGGCTGGTAGCCGGTCGGGCAGGCGCAGCGGAAGCCGCCGGGGAAGTTGTGGCAGCCGTGCAGGCAGCCCGCGTCGCCGCCCTCCGCGCACTCGTCGATGTCTGCGCAGGGAAACGGTTGCTGCTCACGAGGCGGACACAGCTGGGGTGACAGGAGTCATAGCATAGCGGTATGCACGTACAAAGCTGGCGATAGTATCGTGTACACAAGGAATGAATGGGCAGTACATATGAAAAGTTTTCGACCTGATTGTAGCCACAGGACGGCATTTAAAAGACTATGAACACGGAATGATAGTGGCAGCCAGCCGCATGGGAAATTCCACTTCACAGAACGATAGGAAATCAACATCCCGCGATCCACAGTGTAATTGGTGTGCCGAGAATATCACATATCAGGCATTATGACTCGTCACTGACAGCGCAGTGGTCGACGGTCTTCACATAACGACCAAGGGCAGTGGTGGTTGCGTCGAGTTGACAGTACTAAGAGAGAAGCTCGAAAGAGTTCAAATGGCTCTGAGAAATATGGGACTTAACTTCTTAGGTCATCAGTCCCCTAGTACTTAGAACTCCTTGAACGTAACAAACCTAAGGACATCACACACATCCATGCCCGAGGCAGAATTCGAACCTGCGACCGTAGCGGTCTCGCGGTTCCATACTGAAGCGCCTAGAACCACTCGGCCACGCTGGCCGGCGTCCTATCGTATATCACTGCTCAAGTGTGGGTGACCCGAACCAAGTGGGACCCGCAACGGATATTGAACGTATTCAGAGAAGGCAGCACTACTGGTCAGAGGTTTGTCTGCTCCCCAGGAGAGTGTCACAGAGATGATACAAGAACTAATTTCAAAATCTTTTGTAGATGACTTAAATTATCCCAAGGAAGTCTGCTAACCGAGTTTCGAGAACCGGCACTACATGATGACTCTATGAAGATATTACAACCTCCTATACGTTACTCCATAAGGTATCGTGAAGACAAGATTAGATTAATTACAGTGTGCTCTGAGGAACTTTAACAAGCGTTCTTCCCGTGCCCCATTCTAAATGGATTTGGAAAGAAACCCGAATAACTGATACGATGGAATGTACCCTCTGCCATGCGCTCCACAGTGGTTCGCAGAGTATAAATGTAGCTGTAGATATAGACGGCGATGGCGCTTGGCTGAATATTATGGAGAAAACTGGAATTGTGTAAGTGGCTTGCCTTACCCGGCCGGCTTTAGAGAGAAGCAACACAGTGTGAAATAACCGCAGAAATCAATGTGGGAAGTACGACGGACGCATCCATTATTATAGTCGTAATGAGCTGTGGCAGCAGACTACCGACGCGACTACCTTTGCTAACTGCACGATTTCGCCTTCAGCGCCTCTCCTGTGCTCGTGACCACATCGGTTGGACCGTAGACCACTCGAAAACCGTCGCCTTGTCACACGAGTCCCGATTTCAGTTGGCCAACACCTGATGGTAGTATTCGAGACTGGCGCAGTCTTCACGAAGTCTTGCAACCAAGTTTCAATAAGGCACTCTGCAAGCCGACGGTAGCTCCATAATGGTCATGGGTCCTGTGGTCCAACTAAAACGATAATTGCTACAAATGACTATACTCGCCTGCTTGGAGACCATTTGCAGCCATTCATGGACTTCATGTCCACAAACAATGTTGTGGCGTTTCACTGGGCCACAGCTGTTCGCGATTAGCTTGAAGAACATACTGGACAATTCGAGCGAATAATTTGGCCACACAGATCACCCGACATGAATCCCATCAACCATTTATATATTCACATAATCGAGAGGACAGTTTGTGTACAAAATCTTGCACCGGCAATCCTTTCTCAGTTATGGACGGCTGTACAGACAACATGACTTAATATTTCTGCAGGGAACTTTGACGACTTGTTGAGGTCATGCCACGTGGAGTTCTTGAACTACGGCTGGCGAAACGAGATCCGATACGATATTAGGAGGTATCTTATGGCTTCCGTCATCTCAGTGCATGGCCTAACTGGTCACTGTCACACGTTGTAGTCAGTAATTGCTAAACGGAACGCCAGGAATTACCATCCATTTTAGGCGAGACTCACAAGGCCAGATAGAATCGGACAAATCCACGTATGTATTTCCGAGAGCCAACCCACTTATATGGTTCCAGTTTTCTCCATAATACTTACCCAAGTGACATCGCCGTCTACATGTACAGCTACATTTATACTCTACGAACCACTGTGGAGTGCATGTCAGAGGGTACATTCCATCGTATCAGTTATTCGGATTTCTTTCCAGTTCCATTTAGGATGGGTCACGGGAAGAATGCTTGTTTAAGTGCCTCAAAGCACATTGTAATTAATCTGAACTTGTGCTCACGATACCTTCTGGAGCGATATATAGGAGGTTGTAATATCTTCCTAGAGTCATAATGTAGAGCCGGTTCTCTAAAGTCGGTAAGCAGGCTTCTTTGGGGTAGTTTACGTCATGTACAAAAGTTTGTGAGATTAGTTCTTGTATCATCTCTGTGACACTCTCCTGGGAAAGAAACAAACCTCTAACCAGTCGTGCTGCCTTTTCGGTATACGTTCAATATTACTTGTGGCTGCTGCTTGGTTCGGGTCGCCTACACTTGAGCACTTGTGACGCTCTAGTGATTTGTAAGCAGTCTCCTCTGTAGACTCACTGCATTTCCTTCGTATTTTTTGCACTAAATACAATTCTGGTGACTGGTTTACCAACGACTAAGCCTACGAGATTATTGCACTTCATGTCCCTATTAAGTGTTACATACAAGTTTTTTATGAATTTATAGAGTCCATTTGTGACTCACTATTATTATATTCATAGGATACTACATTATATAAGTGTTTCGTGAAGTGCTCACTTTTACGTTTCTGAAAACTTAAAGCAAGCTGGCAGTCACTTCACCACTCTGAAATCTTATCTTGGTCTCACTGAATATTTGTACAGCTCCATTTCAACCTGCACTTTATAATAGATAGCTGCATCATTTGCGAAAAGTGTTAGGTTGTTATTAACGTTTTCCGCAAGATCATTAATACACAACATGAACAGCATTGGACCCAGCACATTTCCCTGGAGTATACCCGAAATTCCTCCTACATCTGTCAATGACTCTCCAGCCAAAATAGCATGCTGCATCCTCCATACCAAAACTCCATCGGGTCACAAATTTGGTCTCTTACCCCGTATGAACGTACTTTTGATAACCAGCGCGGATGTTGTACTGAGTCAAATGCTTTCCACAAATCGAGTCACTGCAACTGCCTGACGGCCTTCATCTATGGCTTTCCGGATATCATGTGAGAAAAGTGCAAGTTGGTCTTCACACCATATATGTTTTCGAAATGCATACTGGTTGGCACGGAGGAGGCCGTTCTGTTCCAGATATCTCACCGTCCTTGTCAAGTGTTGCCAGCGATGGCATTAGAGGTGCGATATGTCAGGTCACCGCTCACCAAGACTACTAGTACCGACATCGAAATATTTTTCAGAGAAATACAAAGCATATCAAATAGAACACAATGTCGACACAAATAAGTGTCATAAATCACGTGTACGAAAACTCCTACAACATTTTAGCTTATATGAGACATTATATTGACTGTGAGACATGAGGAATGTGAAATGGCACACTATTTTCCGCTAAAATAATCTAAGGTCATGGAATATACATGCACAGTTTCCAAACTGACACGGAATATGTAACTACAAGCAGAATGATATAAACTCTAGGTTAATCCGCCAATATTTGGTTGGCATGGGAGCGGAGAGCGCTGCCGTAAGCTTCCTGATCGCGAAGGAACTAAGGAAGTCTAGCGTTCGGTCGACGTCGCTGTCTTTAGAACCGGCCTGATCACCAGTGTTTGCGTCAGTGTCCTGGATTAAGTGCCAAATCTCCCCACAGTGTGTGGTGGAGTAAGGAGGTGTAACAAACGCTGTTGCAGTGTGCTCCTCTGTGGTATTCTAGAGCAATAGGCTATGTTCCGGCTCGGGGTTTTACTTCCTTCCACCCCCCCCCCCCCCCCACACACACACACACATACAGCCATTCACTTAACAGAGGTACTTGCGACCAACTCTCACAAATTACACGAGAGAAGAAATCTCTTTCCAATTAGGCTGCGGAAACAAGCCTTCGGAGTCTCCCAGACACGAATACCGAACCATTCTTTCTCACTTTCTTTGTGACGTGTTTCGCTTTGGTAGTAACAATTATCATTTGGTTATTATACTTCGTGTCAATGCATTCTGAGTGCACGATATGTACTGTCGTAAAGAGAAGTTATTTATGCGTATTTTGACTAGATTACAAAATCCACAAAATAAATAAATTGTCGTTTTTTACGGTTTTTCGTCGTTTCATAGCTTTTTGTATGTTCTTTAAGATATACGTCCATGAAAGTAAATGAAAGGCTGTATGATTTAGGCCACACACATTTGGCCCCTTTTTATTCTGACGCATACTCAATGGCCCACAATGGATGTTTCTTTTATATATATAATAAATGCGTTATACGGTGCGTTATACGATTAAAGATACGTCTGTGTATTACAAATGACGCTGACGTTTATCGACTAATAAAGTCATCAGAAATCAAAACAAACTGCAAAGCGATTTAGAAAAGATATCTGAATGGTGCGTAAAGTGGAAGTTGACCCTAAATAAAGAAAAGTGTGAGGTCATCCACTTGAGTGCTAAAAGGAACTCGTTAAACTTCGGTCACACGATAAATCAGTCAAATCTGAAAGCCTTAAATTCAACTAAATACCTAGGCATTACAATCACGAACAACTTAAATTGGAAGGAACTCATAGAAAATGTTGTGGGGAAGGCCAGCCAAAGACTGCGTTTTATTGGCAGGACACTTGAAAAATATAGCAGATCTACTAACGAGACTACCTACACTACGCTTGCCCGTCCTCTTTTAAAAAACTGCTGCGCGATGTGGGAACATTACCAGATAGGACTGACGGGGTACATCGAAAAAGTTCAAAGAAAGGCAGCACGTTTTGTATTATCGCGAAGTATGGGAGAGAGTGTCACTGAAATGATACAGGGCTTCGGCTGGACATCATTAAAAGAAAGGCGTTTTTCGTTGCGACGAATATTCTCACGAAATTCCAATCACCAACTTTGTTGACACCGACCTACGTAGGGAGGAACGATCACCGCGATCAAATAAGGGAAATCAGACCTCGTACGGGAAGATATAGGTGTTCATTCTTTCCGTGGGCTATACGAGATTGAAATACTAGAGAATTGTGAAGGTGATTCGATGAACTCTCAGCCAGGCACTTAAATGTGATTTGCAAAGTACCCACGTAGATGTAGATGTACAATTCATTTTATTCGCCTGTTGTTAGGCGAAGAACAGCCTTTGTGGCGCATGTTTCGAAAGATTAATTTACTATTTGCTTCTGTTTACAATTTTCTGACTTATTAATCTGTATGTGTCATCCTGGACTTGTACGTAGTTGGTCTATATAAACGAAGATGTCCGATTCTGACCGTTTTTGGAAGTCGTTCGAATTGAACACTTCAAATTCACTGTTCATTGTGTGCTGATTGTGTGTCTTTACCATATATAGTGTTACCAACTGTCGTTGTGTGGTTTTCGTTGTTTTGCTTGTGTGTGGTGTCTGTAGGTATTTGCCATCCGATCATCTGTTATATTTGTGCAAGTGCTATCGTGTGTGTGTGTGTGTGTGTGTGTGTGTGTGTGTGTGTGTGTGTGTGTGTGTGTGTGTGTGTGTGAGTTGGTGGTGTGTGGGGTTTAGAAGGATGTTGGTGGCTGGGTATCTGGGTGGATAGGTTGGTGTTTATCTTATGGCTGTGGCGAAGATTAAATTATTATTTGGTCTAGCTATGTTCAGATTCTCTTCGTTATTGTTTTAGTGGGTAACATGATCGGTCAGTTGATACTTATATTGATTTGGTCATTTTTACTTTCTTGCTCATTTAAAGGACTCTTTCTATGTGTAAGCTTTCGTACAATGTTAGACGTTTTCTGCTGTAGTTCTTCGTTCTAATAATTTTATATTCTTGTCATGTTAGATGTTAGTCTTTAGCATTACAGGGTTGTTGCAATTATTTGTTTTTTACTATAAGCTGTACCTTTTCTTATCCTTTCTTCATTCATTTTTATTCACCCATTATATAACGTGTTGCAGAGCTGCTACTTTGAAGTGTTGTGAATGGCTCCATGTGACGTGTATCACTGTGTCTTTTGCTGTTGCTTTTCTGTAAATGTCACATTTATACTTGTTACTGTGGCTCTTTAGTGTTGTATCGAAGGTGTTTATTTGTTTTTGCATTTATTTTTCCATATACTGTAAATAATCAACCGCAAAATCAAAACACAACTAAAGAAAATCAGCAGCAGACACAAGCACTACATATCTCTACGAACAACATTGCACCAAACAAAAGTACATCAACACTTCTGACATAGTCAAACCAACAAAGAGGAGTAGCTCATTATAACATATAAACACAAATCAACACAAAAAACAACAAATTTACTGAAGAAACAAGGCTCGCTCACTTTATGTATCAGGAAAAATTTTCCAGCAACAGTTGCAATCAACAGAAGTAAAAACAAACAAATACCAAGGAGCCAGTGTATAGGAGTTAGAATGTAAAGACTGTGAATCAGTGTATCTGGGCATGAAAGGCAGATATTTCAATAGTAGACACAGAGCATACATACGGATATGGAAGTATGAAAACATCCATTCTAACTTCGATGAATACCAAATAAAGCATGGATATAAAGAGTCCAACGTGAAACAGGTTATGAAAATTATTAGAAACAAGAATTACAAAACAACTCCCAACATCACAGGAAAACTTTCACGTACAAAGATCTCTGACAATGAACAGTAAAGTAATAAATGATCAAATCAACATAAGTAACAACTCGCAGATCATGTTAGCCACTAAAACAATAAAAAACAGATGTAGAACGTCACCAGACTAAATGATCACTTAATCTGACACAATACTCACAAAAAAACCTCTCCCACAAACACAGTCACTAACACAAAAACACTATCTCTCTCTCTCTCTCTCTCTCCCTCTCCCTCTCCCTCTCCTTCCACCCTCTCCCCCTCCCCCCCACAAACACACATACAAGTATTACAGACGCACGAATATCTAACTACGTACAAATACCACAACACAGACGAAAGGATAAAGAAATTCATATAGCGACAGATGGCGACACTGTACACAGTAAATTTAAAAAAAAAACAAGACACGAGGACCCCGTATCGTCGAACAAACAAACTGTTAAACTGAAATGTGTTCGAAAAATAGCGAAAATAGGGTATCCTGGCGTACTCAGCTCAACTAAATACTACAACAGGACGACACATATGGATCAATAAGATAACAAAATAGTAAGCAGAACCAAATAATAAGTGTAAGCTATCGCAACTTGCACCGCTAAAATTGTTCCTCACCTAACGATAAAATAGTATCAAAATCTGTGATAAAGCAACAAATTTGCAATCATAATATAAATTCAAAGCCAATGAAGATGCTTCACAAACAAAAAAGGCAGCCTTTCATTTATTTACATAGACAAATCACATCACAAAAAACAAACAATTTGTGTTTATCACTGGTTTCAGACATCTTGTGTTTCAGTGTAGATAAACACTTCTTCATAATTCAGATAGAAACTTCCCTTAACACAAATCTTTCTTATCCAGTGGTACAAGTGACAACCTTGTGCAAATGGAATGCGGTCATACCAGTCTAACTACTTTCATACAGTTTTTTTGTATGTCATCTAATACGCACTGTAGATGGACGATAATCCATGATCATTAGACGTTTCGCCTTATGTGAACTTGTCTCGTCTTCATTTTCTGTTCAGACAATTAAGAGTTGTTCTGTTGTGTTGACCACTTGGTAACATGCTAGCGGCCAAAACTCATGTGGCACAGAGTATACTTCATGCAGCTGGAACCGTTCAAATTAGGATAAAGCAAGAAGAAGATGTGGCGTCGCCATGCGTTGCGAGCATTTAGCTTAAGAGGATTTAGTATTTATGTTGCTGTTATTTATGTCACTAAGTGAATAACTAACATGCACGGGCAGCTCCACCACCCTCGGTACTTATTGTATTCCTGTGTCGACACTATATGCCCAGTAATTACATTGTGCTCATATACCGGGTGATCAAAAAGTCAGTACAAATTTGAAAACTAGATAAATCACGGAATAATGTAGATAGAGAGGTACAATTTGACACACATGTTTGAAATCACAAGGGGTTTTATTAGAACCAAAAAAATACAAAAGTTCAAAAAATGTCCGACAGATGGCGCTTCATCTTATCAGAATAGAAATAATTAGCACAACAAAGTAAGACAAAGCAAAGATGATGTTATTTATAGGATATGCTCAATTTGTCCACCGTCTTTCCTCAACAATAGCTTCAGTTAGGAATAATGTTGTGAACTGTTGTCCGGAGTTATGGTGAGGCATTAGCGTCGGATGTTGTCTTTTAGCATCTCTAGAGGTGTCGGTCGATGACGATACACAAAGCCAATAACCGCACGGACTGAGGTCTGGGGACCTGGGAGGCCAAGAATGACGAAAGTGGCCGCTGAGCACACGATCATCACCAAACGACGCGCGAAATAGACCTTTCACGCGTCTAGCAATATGGGTTGGAGCGCCATCGTGCATTAACATCGTACGTTCCAGCAGGTGTTTATCAGCCAGTCTGGGGATGATGCCATTCTGCAACATATCGGCGTACCTCTCACCCGGCACGGTAGCAGTTACAAAACCAGAATCACGCATTTTCTTGAAGAAATAAGGCCCGATAACGGTAGGAGTGGTAAATCCAACCCATACCGTGAATTTCTCGGCGTGCAATGGAGTTTCCACGACAGTTCTAGAATTTTCGGTACCCCAAATTCTGCAGTTGTGGGCGTTGACATACCCTCGGAGCGTGAAATGAGCTTCGTCGGTCCACAACACGTTACTCAACCAATCGTCATCTTCCGCCATCTTTTGAAACGCCCACTCCACAAATGCTCTCCGCTTCATGATGCCGACGATAGATTTTGTACGGATAGCATCGAAGGGTACGCCTCAGTGCCAAGCAAACAGTAGTGTATGGAATGCCGGTGCGACGTGCGACTGCACGAGCGCTGATTTGCCCGTGCGTAGACGAAACCGCTAGTCACCATTTCCTCCTGAACTGTCTCAGCAGCATTACACCTTGTGCTCGGTCGGCCACTACGGGGTCTATCGTCTAAACATCCCGTGCCTTCGAACTTCGAAATCATTCTCGCCACAGCAGCATTTTTTAACGGACCTTTACTCGTTCGAATCCCCTTCCTATGACAATAGGATCGTAACGCTGAACTAGCACATTCCCCATTCTGATAATACAGCTTCACTAAAACCGCCTTTTCAGGTAACGCCAACATGCTGAGAGTGCTGGCGCATCTGATTCTCTCTCTCATTACAGCTTCTTTTGTACACGATTGTCATGAACAGTCACTGAAGTTTTGCTTTCCAGCGCCATCTGTCGGACATTTTGTGAACTTTGTTTTTTTCGGTTTCAATGAAATCCCATGTCATTCCAAGCATTTACCTCTTTATCTACATTATTCCGTGGTTTACTAACTTTTCAAATGTATACTGACTTTTTGATCACCTGGTATGTAGCTGCAATAATTTGCTGTACATTCGAAGCCTATGTGCGTCTCTTATTGCAAACCTCTGGTGCAGTCTACAAATATTACTTGATTTACCTTAAATGAATAAAATGGCATTTTGGTTGTACGCACATAAGAAAAGGGCGGCTTGTGTCCGTTAGACTGATAATGTAGTGCTAGGTGTCCCACAAATAATAAACAAATAAAATGAGCGATGTTAAGAGTAGGGGAGAGTGTTGTCCTATGGAACACAATTCTTCAGACTCTTCTCTAGCTACAGTACACATAGAAGTTTAAAATATTCTCTTACTGAGTTTTGAAATGGCAGCATTCACTTGATGGGTGCTGCAGTGTGTGTCATGTATGGCATTTTGATCTATATTGGCAACAGCCGAACTAGGTTGGCGGTAACTCTTTGTCCCTGCGCAGCGGAGCACTTCCGCTTTAAATTGGTTTATGCAGGTGAACGAGTGAGCTTTGAAGGAAGAAGGAACTTGCAGCACGATGTGAAACAGTCTTGCCGCCGGACAGTGGAGGACAGTACGCTGGTTGTCGCTAGTGGCGTGCACGTTCGAAGCGCCACTGTTTGTTTACTGGATGCTGCGCTTGACAGGGCGGTTAGCGGTTCGCTCGGTGTATATGGGATACACAGTGGCTTGCAGCAGGCGGCCTGCATATAACGTGTCTCTGGAGGGCGGATGCGTGAAGTGGACTGCAGCTGTTGTGTTGGTGGAATATTGGCTGCAGGTGAGGTCGCTCAGCAATATTAGTGTCGTCGGGTTTTCAGAGCTACAGTATTAGAAGGTGCGTCTATTTCTTGCTACTGATCATGCAGATTAAAATTGGTGGTCTGTAATGATGTAGCTGTATTTTCGAGATCAGATAGCTGCTGAGAATATATTTGCTAAATGTACTTAGTATACAAACAATTAGTTCAGGACCACTTGCTGAAAGGGTTATTTAGAGGCCGGTATTACACCACGTCACTGGCTAGAATAATTAAAGTTGAATCAATAACTGTGTTAGTGAGTTCAAGGAGATTGTTTATGCAGATGGCAAATACTGAGCTGTACTGAGCAGTTTCGGTTGTAAGAGCGGAGATTGCGTTATATTTCCGTGGACTGACATAGACGCTTGCTGGATTCTAATGGACATGTTGATATAAAGCACTGGCAGGGACACGATCAGCTATTTATAAAAAAAGGGAAACTATCTTCCAACTCAGATTATGTCCTAGTCTTTGAGTATAATAACTATCCAGTGCTATAGACAATTATCGTTTTGTATTGGTATCAGCTGCTAAGTTTATGTGGGCCTCATAAGTCAGTATAAGAGAGGCAGTTCTTTACTCTTTACGTAAACACCATTGAAACTTATTGTAGGATAAGGTTTTGGTTCCTGTGTTAAACTGTGAAGTTTATTGATTTAAATAAGAGGTGTTGGTTTCTTTCTGCTGTTTGTTTCAGAACTAAATTACTGTTTTTAGTATTTGCTTCTGAAAGTAATTTTTGTTTCAATGTTTCAATGTTAAATACTTTTGCACTGAATTGTGGTATGATATAAACAGAAAGTTTTGTGCGGTCATCATCGACTGCAGTTTAATTCATATGATGTCTTTAGATAATTTTTTAAAAGTGCAGATGTAATCCAGGCTCAGTCAATCGCTGTGCCCTTTTCCACTGCAGTCCAGCTACCATCAACAAGTGTCTTCCCAAAACTGCAAAAATTACTCTGAAAAAGTATGATTTTTGGAAATGTGAAAAACTCTTTCCAGACGCAAAAGGGCCATGTACCTGAGAACAAATGTTCTATTCAAAGTTAAAAGTGTTTCAATAAAGAGAATCGTGTCACTACTGCGTTATAAAGCAACAGTTACATGTTGAAAACACTTTGAAATAGAGACTGCTGGCAGTTAACACAAATTTCCATTTTCAAGACAGGGAAAATTTTCGTAACATTAAGTAAATACATTTCATTAGCAAATCTCAGGCGTCCCTTGGTGGAAGTTCCGTTTCAAGGTACAAGACGGTGCAGGAGCGGCAAAGTATTGTCCACAGATAATGTAACAATTTTTAAAAATGTCCGGAATTTTACTCACGACAAAGCTGTATAAGTGAAAAATTAACGATATCGTCCAAATAGCTTTAACGTATTATTCTACACTTAAATACACAGAACTCGTAATATTTAAAAAACGCTGCAAACAGTGCAACCTTATGTCTCGCAACAACGGAAACAGCTGAAAACTTCAGATACTGATTGTGCCGATTTTAAAACTAGTCGCTACATTGAAATACTGGCCAAGAAACATCACGTGTCCTGAGTATGCTAACCTCCAAGTACAACACTCTCTCCCGCTGAATGAACGTTACCAAGAAATGCTAAGTAAAGCACTCTTTGAAATCTTTGTTAACGCAAGCGAACAGTTCACGACAATAAAATTACCTGAAAAATTTATAAGCGACTATTTGATTATTTGCCTGCTCGAATTCCATCGATTGTTTGCCTGATATAATGTTCCAACACCTTTGGCGGATCGTATGCCGAAAATTGGTAAGAACAGCGTCTGCCTAAACGTATAGCTACAGTTGAAGGGCGGTATGTATCGGTATTCATGTGACAGTATGCGTACCTACGTTCCAAGAACGCCGCAAATAACAAGGATTTTCCGGTGCTCATATCTCGGGTTCTGTTGGTGGTAAAAAGGTAGGATCAAGTGCTTTGGATAGCTGTTGAGCTGTCCTTGAGTAGGATCAGACTATGAATTTTACACACTTCCTCCTTCTTAGGAAAAGAAGCAAATCTATTGGCTCTTCTTGCGTTTTATCAACGGTGGGCTCAATAGACGGTCGGAGGCACAAATAGTTCATGGAGGGTTCCTCCGCAAAACCTCCACAAAAGTATTTTTTAACTTTTTAATTTTTTTACTACAATTTCGCCGTCACTAGCGGACCAAAACCGAGTCGAGAATTTCAAGACGGCTATGCACAGCAAATGGCAGAAATTTTTAAGGTGTATTTATAAGATCCAAATCTCGGATAACCTTGAAAATTTTCTTGATACCCTACTTCTACACGTAAAATCCGGAGTGAGGTGAAACTTAAATAATAAATAACCGAAGGAAATTTCTCAAATTTTAAGAGCATGCACTGTAGTTACTTATTTAGAGGAGGCATATCGTCCTTTTGAAAAACCTTTACCCGTTATTACCGCGGATGCCGACACGGTTATGTAGAGACAAAGGCTGTGATTTTTACGATTTCTTTCTAAGATCCCAATCTCGAAATATCTTGAAAGTTTTCTCCAAACCTTTATCCGTTTCCGAGATACAGAGGTTCAGCGTTTCCCTCTCTATAAACGTAAAATACGCACGTAAAATTGGGTGAGAGAACGTAGTACGGAGGAGTATGCTGTAAAGTATCTTTGTTATCATGTGGGAAACCTAGCCTATGTTTTAGTACTGAAGCACATCTACAACTTTTACTCGTAAAATCCGGACTGAGGTTTAAAAATAGTATTGCATTATTTCAGTTTCACATACGTAAACTACATAAGTTTAACCGACCAGTACATTTCTTTTCATAAGAGTTACATGTGCTGCTTACACAGGAAAAAGAATGGAACAAGTGGGAAAGTACTCCTATCGGAGCACAAAAAAATAGCGGCCAGTGGTTGTCTTTTAGAAAGAGGGAAGGACACAAAGTCAGTAAGGAAAGGGACACAGTCGTAGTGGAACATAGTTGACAGTGACATGAAAGTGCTAGGAAAAGAACTGACCGACACAGTGTCAGAGGTAGGGGAGGGGGGGACGGGGATAGGAATGAAGGGAAAGTTAACGTGGGTGAGTGCCCGTCATAATGATAGAGAGAGAGAGTATATGAGAATGACAACGAACAAGAAAAAGATAGTGTTTAGGAGTAGAAACAAGAAACAGCAGCAGTAGGAAGGAAGGAAGGAAGGAAGGAATGAGATATTAGTAGTAAGACAGACCAAGAGGGAGACGGTAACAGAGAGGAGACTGCAGTAGTAGGACGTAACCAAGGGGACTTTAGCAGCGATACAAGAGACAGTGACAAAGAGATACAAAGAGATAATGACGATGAGTTGGGCTGAATGAGCGAGTGATGAAGGGCAACTGGAAGTACTTGCAGCGATCGACAAATAGATGTGCGTGAGTTACAATTAAGGGATCTTGTAACATTTCGAGGCGAGGAGCAAGATAGAAAAAGCTCGAATGTTTTTGCATGCCAAAATTTTTGGGAAAATTTTAAGAGTGCTTAGGGACGTAGAATAAGGCAGCTGGTACCCCACCTGTCTGTCATAGTCTTTTAAATAAACAGGAATATATTCGCATTTTTTGTGCCCCAATAAGAGCACTTTACCACTGATACCAAACATGACGAAATTAAGACGACAGCGGGTAATACAAGAGACTGTATTTCCATACGAAGCATTTATAAGAGAATGAGAAAAGAAACAGTTCATTTCTATTGTCTTAATTCGAGACACTGTGATACAGACTGCGTATTGGCCAGTAGCGAAATGTGGAGTCAGAGATTAGCCAAATGCAAAGAGCAAGGTGAAATAGGTTAGGCGAAAAATGAGCAAAGTTAGAGTGCAGTTAGGAGGCGTGGCTGTGCGTTACCCTGGCAGGTCTTCCAGTCGGAGCCGAGGATGAAGCCGGGCGGGCAGAGGCAGAAGGCGCTGCCCAGCGTGTTGAGGCAGCCGTGCGAGCAGCCGGCCGAGCCGTCGGCGCACTCGTCCACGTCCTCGCACGCGTGGCCGTCGGCGGCGAGCCGCGTGCCGGGCAGGCCCTCGCACGAGCACCGGTAGCCGGCCCACTCGTTCTCGCACCGGTCCTGGCACGGCCCGTGGCCGTTCCGCAGCAGGCACTCGTTCACGTCTGCAACAGCGCGCACGTTGCCACACAGCGCTGTCCAGCCTTCACGAACAGACCTTCGGAGTATCCGCAACGGACGTTAATTCGAAAAAAAAAACACACAAGTTAAAATGGCTCTGAGTACTATTGGACTTAACATCTGAGGTCGCCAGTCCCCTAGAACTTGGAACTACTTAAACCTAACTAACCTAAGGATATCACACACATCCATGCCCTAGGCAGGATTCGAACTTGCGAGCGTAGCAGTTGCACGGTTCCCGACTGTAGTGCCTAGAACCGCTCGGCCAAACGGCCGGCCAACGTTAATTAGACGAATATCCCGTTTTGTTCCTGTCGACTCCCCGCATCGTTGAGAGGTGAAGGCTAGGTCAGGAACATACTTTCGGAGTATCCGAAACGGACGTTAATTCGAAAAAAACAAGTTAAAATGGCTCTGAGTACTATTGGACTTAACATCTGAGGTCATTAGTCCCCTAGAACTTGGAACTACTTAAACCTAACTAACCTAAGGATATCACACACATCCATGCCCTAGGCAGGATTCGAACTTGCGAGCGTAGCAGTTGCACGGTTCCCGACTGTCGTGCCTAGAACCGCTCGGCCACACCGGCCGGCCTACGTTAATTCGACGAATATATCTTACGTATCTTACCTGACAAGGGAACATCCCCTTCGCAACCCCTCAGATTTAGTTATAAGTTGGCTCGTGGATAGGCTTTGAAAAACTGAACACAGATCAGTCGAGAAAATTGTCCGACAAATTTACACGCAAGAAGTGGTGCTACCTAGGGAGGCTTGTGAAGCTGTTGCAGCACGTTGCACTTGTTGACTTGCAAAAATAACTGCTGACATACATCAGTGCTAGACGCGCATTGAGATACTCGGTGGATAACTGTATGAGACGGTGGATGGAAATTTGAACACAGCTGCGGCGGGGTTTCTGGCATCGCCTTTCGAATTCCTGGCGCCACTGGCTCGATCTGTCCTGTGATTTCCCTCTGAGTTGAGACCGCTAAAATCTTTGCTCTATGTTGTGGCGGGGACGGAGCGTGTAATGGGGTGGCGAGTTGGGGAGTTGTAACGGAGTGAAGAGGACGACGTGAAAGGTCCGCCGAGCGACTGAGGTCAGCACCTGCGCGAGCGTCTTGGGCACGGAGTCCGGCGAGTGGTTGCCGGGCGTATTTGTGGCCTGGTTTGAATCCGTGGCTGGCTTCGAGTGCCGCCTTCGTCCGTAGCATGGTCAGCCAGCTCTGTCACGTGGCACACCGATGACAGAGTTGAAGCCAACTTCGCGGTGCTGAGTTGTGGACCCCCATTGGAAACGGCAAGCTTCAGCTTCGATTCGGATGTTGAGGTTTTAACTGTTATTTTCGTATTGATACCTATAGGTCTGCTGCGATCATTTCGATTTCTTAGCTGATCCATTTCACTTACCTGAAGCTGTTATCATTGGAAGCCTGCCCGTTTTCTATTTGGTAATTTTGTTTAACTGAAGCTGTTATTAAAGAAGGCCTGCCTGTTTTCCCTTTCGTAGTTTTACTTAACTGAAGCTGTTGTTCAAGAAGGCCTGCCTCCTTTGCATTTGGTAATCATGCTTAACTGAAGCTGCTGTCACTGAAGGCGTGCTTGTTTTCTGTTTGGTGATTTCACTTAACTGAAGCTGTTATTCAAAAGGCGTTCCTGTTTTCTGTTTCGTAATTTTATTTAACTGAAGCTGCCTGTTGGTATTTAGTAATTTTACTTAACCGAAGCTGTTATTATTGAAGGCCTGCCTTTTCCTTTTTAATTAAATGTTCAAATGTATGTGAATTTCTAAGGGACAAAACTTCTTAGGTCATCGGTCCTTAGGCTTACACACTACACACACACCCATGCCCGAGGGAGGACTCGAACCTCCGGCGGTAGGGGTTTCAATTAAATTAAGAGCTACTTCATGATTTGCTTTAGCTGAAACTCTTGTTACTCAAGGCCTGCCCCTTTTTATTGTTCTGTTATTGAGATCAGGTATGTTACTCAGTCTGTATTGTAATTAACTGAATCTGTGACTGCCAAAAGCCTACCTGTTTCAGAGATATTTATGTCAATAAGGTAGCAACAGAGTATGAAACATGATGCTACATTGGCCGTAACGTTTCACCTTATATCCCTTTATCCTTGTCAGTCAAGCTACCTTTGGAAGTATGCTACGCTGCCAGCCAGGACAGCGAAAGTGCGGCTACCGTACAAACGGTCGTAAGACCTAAAGCGAAGTGCGCTCTTTCTGGGCCATCTTAGGCTCCTACCCATGGTAGTTGCGGAAGCCTCCCGAAGGATAATTCCGGCGATTCCGCCCTCTGACATAAGGAGATGCAGAACACGTCCACACGGTAACGCAGCATAGGTTGCGTTGAAGTAATGCTTTATCTTTTATAAACCCTTATGTTGAGCATATTTCAAGGCTGGCCGTTATGGCCGAGCGGTTCTAGGTGCTTCAGTCGGGAACCGCGCTGCTGCTACGGTCGCAGGTTCGAATCCTGCCTCGGGCATGGATGTGTGAGGTGTCCTCAGGATCGTTAGGTTGAAGTAGTTCTACGTTTAAGGGACTGATGACCTCAGATGTTAAGTCCCATAGTACTCAGAGCCATTTTCATCTTTTTTGTGTATTTCAACCCTTCTCCTGACCCTTTTTCCTCTTCCCAATCTTCTGTCTGTTAAGCAGCTTCTCTACGCTTAACAATAAAGACATCTGTAATGCTGAGCATCGGATATACTGTTCCAGACTTATTACTTCCGATCCTGCCTTCTTTCGCTTCTATTCCCATCACTTCTTTCAGTTCTCTTGACCTTTAGTGGTGGTTTCTTCGATTTCCTACTCTCTTTCTGCACACATCTCTCACTTAACTCATCATTGTAAGATATAGATAATCATTACTCTTAATCGGCTCCTTTGCTCACTCGCTGAAGTTTTTACTTCTTACAATGGTTTTCTCACACCCACGATCTGCGCGTTATTTTATTGGTGTTATGGGCACTGTCAAATTCGGCTCTGTGAACTTCGAATTGTCTGAGATCCGGTGACGCTGTTATCGTCTCATGATAGTTACATTCATTTCGGATCAGTTGTTAGTCGTAGTAACCTGTTTTATTGAACCTTTTCCGTTATATTACGGTATATTGATAGTTTTTACTTATGTGCCGTCCGACAGCAACTGAGGACAAAGATCGAATGTTATCACACAACCAGGAAAAAAAACTATTCCTCTTTCGCCTTCTGGACACACACACACACACACACACACACACACACACACACACACACACACACGCACACAAGCACACATACGCACGCACACACAAAGGCATGCACGAATAAATCACAGATAATTGAATAATTACACTCGAAAGTTTGGCAATAGCATTTGGTCTTAAGCAAAAATATTTGACAGTCGGAAACAGAAACCAAAACATTGCATCGAAACAAGTGTTCAGTTCATAGTGCTGCGAAATATGAAAAAAACAACAAATTGGCATTTATAAGAAGAAGAACAACACCAAAGTTCAACAGGAGCGTAATATGTAGGAAATCGTCCACGCAACCTTTAAGTACAGTTCAAAACATTACTGCTTAATAGGAAATACCAGCAACCAGAACTGTTTATAACCTGTAGGTACAGTGACCAAAATGTAAATTAAGTAGCAAACATATGTACATATTCCAGGCCACTGATGATGACTTGCAGAATATAAAGGCCAAAGGCGTATGGCACTAAAATTGTGTTTTATTCAGTTACCCATAAGTAAAAATTATCAATATACCGTAATATTACACCCAACTGAGGAAGACATGACTACAAAAGTTGAAGATGCCTTTTCCGTCATGTCGCTGCACTAACCACTTTCAGTAACGGTTCCTTGCTTTCATATTGTATTGATGGAATCCTGTTCACGTCCTCACAGATACAGTAGTTATGTCGGTGCGCTAGCTTATCTTGTGCATAATGTTATTTGTTGTCACCAAAGCAAATGCTCATAATTAAGGGAGAGTTACCCTTCTGATTTTGTGTTTTAAGTCTTTCCAAGTGAACATTGATTTTTAAAGTTGTTTTAATGTCATAGTTCATTATTCTTAAAACAAATTTTACTGTCTCGTAGGGTATGCATTTTGATAGTGAATTCTCAATTGCGAGGAAATAGAATAGGCCAGCATATTTCAAATATTTATAATATACAGAGGTTAATGTTTGATAGATCATATGCAAATTACTAAAAAAAGTATTTTGTGTGATCAGTCTAATTTCCCACTCCCTTTCCATCCTCAGTCAGTTATTAACTTATCTCATTTGTCTGTGTTCGTATCGTTAAACGCTGGGATAGATACTATTGCATTAGCATTGTAGCCCTCACGGTTCATATATCAAACTCAACAAGATGCTAATTCAGATAGTTAAAGTCTTACCAATCATCTGCTCGAAAATGTACGTGACGTGTCTATATCACGGGTATGTGCAAGGCTCAGTTATTTCATTCATTTTGGCGACGGAATCACCAGACCTCTAAAACGACAGCGTTCTCTAATGAAGTAGTTCATCAGTCTATTTAAATAAACATTACACGTTTTAATATCAATTACTAGTTCATACTATAAATAATTATCTTTCTACGGTAAATATTTACAACCGTCAGGCACTTAACAAACGTAGATGCATTGTATGCCAGTACATTTTTGCGATCAACGATGGTTGTGTCATAAACTTCATTATAATGTTTTGTGTGTGTGTGTGTGTGTGTGTGAGAGAGAGAGAGAGAGAGAGAGATTTACGCTTCCATTACTGTGTGTTACATTTCAGTCTAAAAATTGAGACACTTGACCGCTTTCCGTTCAGTTTCAACTTACGAAAGTTAGTTACGTCCAGTTTATTTAATGAGGCGCACTCCCATCGTTTCAGAAATGGCGGCCATCAACAATGGAGGCTCGAGAATGGAGATCGGCCTCTTGGAAATGAAACTGTGAAGGGCTCATTACTCTAGAGCGCTTTTTCCGGAGAGCGATAGT
Source organism: Schistocerca gregaria (assembly GCF_023897955.1). Classification (NCBI taxonomy): domain Eukaryota; kingdom Metazoa; phylum Arthropoda; class Insecta; order Orthoptera; family Acrididae; genus Schistocerca; species Schistocerca gregaria. The sequence continues at coordinate 797,460,671 of NC_064920.1, forward strand.
CGCTTCACAGTTTGAAGCACTCTTCCAAATGCTTCCAATGGACGAGGAAAATGCTCTGTTATTTGCAGCAGCTCTCTTAGACGTGACGGATAATTTCCGGAAGGGCAAAGTTTATAACTTTGTACGTAAAAGTCGGGAATGGATAAGCCTTTTTTAAAAAAAACAATACGAAACTTCTCTACCCAACGGCAGTTGCCTATGATGATATTTCTGTATTTTAGGATTGTATATGTGGAATGGGGAAATCAGTCTTTGTGCATACTGACGATAAAATGAAACTTTATCGACATGTTCTATCACACACTGACTAATGTTTTGCTCGATCAGATATTAACATGTAGGTTACATTTTCGATAAAGATCGAATTAATAAGGAAATTGGACACAAAATATAGTAAATGAGTTCTTATTTGATTATGGATTCCAATGGACGAGGAAAAAGCTCTGTTATTTGCAGCTGGTCACTTAGCTGTGACGAATAATTTCTGGTCGAGCGAAATTTATAAAATATTCAAATGTGTGTGAATTCCTAATGTACCTAACTGTTTAGGTCATCGGTCCCTAGACTTACACACTACTTAAACTAACTTACGCTAAGGACAACACACCCACCCATGCCCGAGGGAGGACTCGAACCTCCGGTGGGAGGGGCTGCGCAGTCCGTGACACGATGCCTCAAACCGCGCGGTCACTCCGCGCGCCGAAATTTATAACTTTTAGGTAAAAGTCATAAATAGATAAGCCTTTTTCTAAACAATACGGAACTTCATTGTCAAATCGTATGTTACCTACGATGATATTTCTATAATTTAGGATTTTATATGTGGAAAGGGGAAATCACAGCCGTCGATGATGAAGTGAAACTTCCTGGACAAGTGAGATCATACACAAGCCAAAGTACAATTTCCATAATTTTTGTGGTTGATAAAATACTAACATAATTGGCCATATTTTCGACAAAGAGTAAATTAATGAAAAAATCGAGCACGAAATATATTAAATGAACTCTTACAGGGTATACGAAACTTTTGTCTTTGTGAAACCCTAACAAAAGTATCCAACAAGTATAAATTTCTGTTTGTAATATTGAAAAAAATGACAAAGAAGGCCTCTCATAAAAAGTGGAAAGTGATGGTTCCTGTAGATTTATCGTGACCTATCGAATTCTCCATCGGTTCTTTACCTTTTTAGTAATGAATAGCCGAGGGGGGTGTCATGAATGCAAAAAAGATTAATTATCAGTATTACTGGAAAAGAGCAAACAGCAGCACTTCACAGTGTTCGCATCAAACACTGTGCAGAGCGGCTGTCTTACCGAGGCAGTGCTTGCCGTCGGCGGCGAGTCGCAGGCCCTCCTTGCAGGCGCAGCTGTAGGAGCCGGCAGTGTTCACGCACTGCTGCTCACAGCCGCCATTGTCCGCGATGCATTCGTCCACGTCTGAAATGAAAAACAAAGTGTTGTAGCAGAACTACAAACACAGAAAACTGTAGTAGTGAAAAAAGACAGGCAATAAATATATGTCGTCAAATAAAGATGCGATCCATATCAAACAACGTTTGCACTTCTTAACCAATTCTGGGAGCAAGACAGGGTACCGTCCTTTTCCATTTTCTCCTTCATTGCTGGTAAACCGACTGCAGATAAATGAAAACTCCTTAACAATTGCTTTGGAACGACAAAATTTCTACATCAGTCCATGTATCCACACTGAAGTGCCAAAGAAACTGGTACAGACATGCGTATTCAAATAGTTCAAATGGCTCTGAGCACTATGGGACTTAACATCTGAGGTCATCACTCCCCTAGAACGTAGAAGGACATCACACACATCCATGCCCGAGGCAGGATTCGAACCTGCGACTGTAGACGTCGCGTGATTATTGACTGTAGCGCCTAGAACCGCTCGGCCACCCCGGCCGGCATACGTATTCAAATACAGAGATATGTAAACGGGCAGAATACGGCCCTGAGGTCGGCAAATCCTATATAAGACAAAAAGCGTGTGGCGCAATTTTTAGTTCGGTTACTGCTACTACAATAGCAAGGAATCAAGATTTAAGCGGTTTTGAACGTGGTGTTGTAGTCGGCGTACGAGCGAGGGGACACTGCATCTCCGAGGTAGTGATGAAGTGGGGACTATCCCGTACGACCATTTCACAAGTGTACCGTGAATATCAGGAATCCGGCAAACCATAAAATCTCCGACATCGCTTCAGCCGGAAAAAGATCCTGCGAGAATGAAACCTAAGGCGACTGAAGAGAATCGTTCAACGTGACAGAAGTGTAACCCTTTTGCAAATTGTTGCAGATTTCAGTGCTGGGCCGTCAACAAGTGCCAGCGTGCGAACCATTCAGCGAAGTATCATCGACATGGGCTCTCAGAGCTGAAGGTCAACTCGTGTACCCTTGCTGACTGCACGACACAAAGCTTTACTCCTCGGCTTGGTCCGTCAGTACGGACATTGGACTTTTGATGACTGTGTAAGTGGGCTGTTTAGCTTTTCCTATTGGTAACGCCATGTAGAGCTCTGTATGAAAATCACTGGCTGTGCTGTGTGCAGTCTGTGGCTAGTTTGCATTGTCGTTCGCCATTGTAGTGTTGGGCTGTTGGCTGTTAACAGCGCTTAGCGTTGCGCACTTGGAGGTCAGCCGCCAGCAGTGGTGGATGTGGGGAGAGAGATGGCGGAATTTTGAGAGTGGACGATATGGACGTGTCTCACTAAGGAAGAGTAAATTTGTAAGACTGGATGTCATGAACTGATATATATATATATAATATGACTTTTGAACACTATTAAAGTAAATACATTGTTTGTTCTCTATCAAAATCTTTCATTTGCTAACTATGACTATCAATAGTTAGTGCCTTCAGTAGTTTGAATCTTTTATTTAGCTGGCAGTAGTGGCGCTAGCTGTATTGCAGTAGTTCAAGTAACGAAGATTTTTGTGAGGTAAGTGATTTGTGAAACGTATAGGTTAATGTTAGTCAGGGCCATTCCTTTGTAGGGATTTTTGAAAATCAGATTGCGTTGCGCTAAAATCATTGTATGTCAGTTTAAGCTTAGTCGTATATAAAATTTTTCAAAGGGGACGTTTCTACTGGAAACATGTTGCTTGGTCGGACAAGTCTCCATTCTAAGTGCATCGAGTGGATGGACGTGTGTGGGTATGCAGACCACCTCATGAATCCATGGACCATGCATGTCAGCAGGGCACTGTTGAAGGTAATGGAGCTCTGTAATGATGTGAGGCGCGTGCAGATGGAGTGATATGGGACCCCTAATGCTTCTAGATACGACTCTGATAGGTGAAACGTACGTGAGCATCCATTCATGTTCACTGTGCATTTCAACGGACTTAGGCAATTGCAGCACGACAATGCTACACCCCAAACGTCCAGACTTGCTACAGAATGGCTACAGGAACACTCTTCTGCGATAAACACTACCACTGGCCACCAAACTCACCAGACATGAACATTATTGAGCATATCTGCAATGCCTCGCAACGTGCTGGCTCTGAGTACTACGGGACTTAACTTCTGAGGTCATCAGTTCCTTAGAACTACTTAAACCTAACTAGCCTAAGGACATCACACACATCCATGCCCGAGGCAAGATTCGAACCGGCGACAGTAGCGGCCGCGCAGTTCCAGACTGTAGCGCCTAGAGCCGCTCGGCCACTCGGCCGGCAACGTGCTGTTCAGAAGAGATCTCCACTACCTCATACTCTAACGGATTTATGGACAGCCCTGCAGGATTCATGGTGTCAGTTCACTCTAGCACTACTTTCCTATTTCAAACATTAGTCGACTCGGTGCCAAGTCGTGTTGCGACTCTTCTACGTGCTCGCGGGAAATTTTTTTTGGAATTGTAACGCAACATATGTAAATGCATATTAGTGACCCACTTTCGACCTAACTAATCAATTGCAAATCAGAGAAATGAAATTATGTACGAGTGATTGTCAGTTTTCGTATTATTCTAAAACAGATTTGATTAGAATGATGCTTGGAAAAATGGTAATGTTTGGAAAGCAGACTGGGCAACACAGGCACGGAGCCGACGCCGGAACAATCAGAGATCCCACTAAGGACTTGGTAGAAGGCCAGCGAGGGGAGGTGGTCATTGCTAGGGCCGGGCCCCGCATGCAACCTTGCGGCGCCTTGCAGGTGGAACACAGTAAGGACATCGTGTGGCGGCCGCTTGCACAAATGTTTGTAAGAGGTGGGCAGAGGGGGAATTTGTAGCGAAAAACACTACTATCTGACAAACATAGAAAGCCGACTTTTTCGACGGACTCTGACATTGCTATCTTGTAAGAGAAAAGAGAACCCCAAGCACAAACTTTGAAAACCACGGGACGCAAACGAAAGCACATCCCTTCCAAAAAGCTTTGTCTAAGGACATAATACATACGGACATTGATTCATATAAACTTTGTCCAGAACGACAGAGAACCACGACAGTACTGGAAGAAGTTCGCCTCAATCGGCTGATTCTGAGAGATAAAAGTAGCGAGAAATAATTTTTCAAGAGGACAGTGGTAATAAAGAAATTGTTCATTAACCGGGTAAAACAGTCCAGAGAAGGGGATCCGTGCTCTCTTAGGAGCATTTTGAACGGTCGGAAGATTCAGAGCCCAGAGGGACAAAATGAGCATTTACCGAAAAACACAGCGCACTGGGGTTTCTTTTTCAGTTGGGGGACAAGGAAGGAGCCTCCACGCGTGCACTATCTTTGATAAGAGACTTAGAATCATCTGTTAGATAATGCTGGCGTCCCCCGGAAACGTTGCAATAAAAGACAACGGCAAATCCTTCCAACATCGGAAAAGCTAAAAGAATGGGCCCTTGTCAGAGCCAAGTCTGACGATTGCGAGCATAAACATAGAGGGTATCACCAAAAACAAACAACAAATCATATCAGAACTTTGTCGCACGCACAAATGGGACACACAAGAAAGAAGGGGCAATAAGACCAGAAAGAGAAGGAATGAAATTAGCCATAGAAAATCCACATCCTAAATATGGCACCACTGTCTTCACAAAACCTGAGATGGTCATAACATCAACTAACAGAACTACATACAAAAAAAATAGAATTACTGACTGTCGACTGTAGCACTTTCACCGTAACGTCAGTACACAAACCGCCCGGAGAGAAGTTCAACTTGACTTTGCCGCCAAACTTTAACAACCAAAAAACACAGTTCATCTTAGGAGACTTCAACTGTCACAGCACATCATGGGGCTACAAACATACAGACGACAACGGACATAAATTAGAGCAGTGGGCGGAAATAAATAACTTATCCCTGATCCATGATCCAAAGCTATCATGCTCGTTAAGCAGCAAAATCTGGAAGCGCAAATACAACCCTGATATTTGTTTTGTAAGCGCAAACGTGGAAGACCGATGCTTAAAAATTGCATACGCACCTCTTCCTAAAACATAACACCGACCTATCGGAATCCAAATATACGCTGCTTTGAGAACAACGAAAATACCATTCCGCAGACACTTCAACTTTAAAAAAAGCTAAATGGACAGAATATGCTGTGGAACTGAATGCAGAAATAAAAAATCTACACCCAATTCCAGAAAATTATCAAAAGATTTCTCGAAGACACATACCCCGAGGCTGCAGAGAGCATTTCACCCCAGGCCTCTCTGACGAACCAAAGAACATCCTGAGGGAGTACGAAATGCTTTACGAACAGGACCTCTTTAGTGAAGAAGTAGTCTAATGTGGAGAAACACTAATAGAAATGATTAGTGAATAAAGACAAAGGAAATGGGTCGAAACTCTGGAAAGAATGTATATGACCCTCAGCAGCAAAGTCGTTTGGAACTTAATAAAAAAACTTAATTGTGACTCTGGGACAGCTAAACAATGCACTTCAGTAACACCCAATCAAATTGCCCATCAGCTCCTACTAAATGGAAAACCCAAAAAGAAATATCAGAAAATAAAAATCAGCAGAATTCACAGTCAAGAGTCAAGCATGTTCGAAATACCATTTACCATGAAAGATCTTAATCATGGAATGAACTCAATGAAAAGCGGGAAAGCAGCGGGAGTCGACGATATATGCGTGGAACAGATCAAACAGCGCGGACCTAGTGCCAAGCAATGGACCCTGCTGCTCTTTAATCATTGCTTAAAAACGTGTAAGATCCCAAAGATGTGGAGGAAATCACAGTTAGAGGCGCTACTAAAACCTGGGAAAGACGCAGGTCAACCGAAGATCTACCGCCCAGTAGCACTCATGTGCCATGCGTCCTCGCACAATCCTTATCGGCCACTGTAAGCTCTAGGGAGGCTTCCTTACCCTTGATGGCTCAACTACAGTTTACAAATCACAGGGTTTGATCGGAATGTACTGACAAGTAACACGACTGATCAACCGAGATGACGTTTTTCTACGCACCTAGTCTGTTAAACTACAGCGTCAGTGGGGAGATTTAAGCGAATCTGACGTATAGGGAAAAGAATAATTCAGCTGTACGTTGTTACACTACAAGAAACATAACAACAGGATTTCCGTATTATAACATCGTGTTATGAATGACGCAGTGTAATATCTCCATCGAGCACATTAAAACACAATATGAATTGCAATTCATGCTACATAATCAGTGGGCACGTACGAGAGGCTTACAGTCCAAACAAACCCGCAGCGGCCTAGAGAGTCGGACATCTTTGGCAGCTGGTAGATTGCTGTGGCGAGAAAAGACGCCGCAACGGGTTCTTTGTGCGGGCTACCGCCTTCCGCCTCAATAGCCGGCAGAGAGGAGCGCGCGCTAAGACAGAAAGTTCATTAAGGGAACAATGGCGCTCCCTGGCTCACATATACCAACCGGTGAGCCAGCAAGGAGCGCGCCATTGTCTCTTCAAGCCTGTGGGTACCTCCCTGACTCTGTCGTCAATTTGAGTTATTAGGAAACACTTTCAGCAAACCCGTCACCGACCGGTGATGAGGTATAGGTGGCGTAGCCTGATGCAGCACATACGAGAAGCCTACCGTCTAAACAACTCCGCATCGGCATAGAGAATCGAACACCTTTGGCACCTCGTAGATTGCTGTAGCGAGAGAAGACGCCACAACAGGTTCTTTATAGCACAGATGTTCCATTACTGATTCTGTACAGTGAAACATTTTAAATTTTTTTTCTATTGTTGACCACTGCCCGATAGCAGCAGTTTTCAGAGGAAATAAGGCTGCACAGCAGGTCTCCCTGGTTCCCAACAGTGAAATAATAGTACAGAACAGAAAACTGTAATCAGTTAAGTCTAGTGAAACTAACGGGTCTTAATTGGAGCTGAACTATAAACTCATATTAATTCGCCAATATCAAAGTAATGGGCCCGTTATGTACCAAGTTCTTTTTAAGTTTGATGGTGATTTAGGAGAAAAATGGGAAACAAGGAAATAAAAACCTAAGAAAAACAAAAATAAGAGACATAACAGAATTGAAGGGCATGAAAGATATGATAAAATCGTAAGTTAATATAGTACAGAGATACAAGTATAATGTAAGAAGATATCTAAATGCAGATGAGAGTACCATATTTCGCGGTCCAGTCACAATAATCTGACCAGTTCCTATGTTCGACGTCGACGTGGAATAACGAATGTGGTAGCGCTAGTAGTGGAAAAGCGTGTTGGGGAGTGGGGGAACGGCGCTTTAAACAATGCATTCGTCGTCGTAATGCGGGAACAGAGTGATTTATTTGACGTCCAAAAGGATCACTGGCTTTCGAGTCAGGAGATGAAGCATTTCCAAAGCTGATAAGTTGGTAAGCTCTTCGCGTACCGCTTTGTTTACAATAAATTGTGCGTGGCAAAATGGCACTATCAAACCTGGCGTCGAAGCAATAGTGCTGCAGGAAGGGCCACAGATGTGAGGGATGAAGATGACTTTTATTGAACAATGACCACCCAAGTGAACTGAGCGGCTACCGACAGTGTCTTCACAATGACCATTCAGCCTAACGTTCCTGCGTATCGACATACCCAGCAGGCACCTGGTACGTGCACCCATGCTGACTGCTGTTCATTGGACGTCAACTGATTGCGACATATGGCCTTTTATGGTGAATAATATCCGCTGGCGTGTCCGTCGTGAAACATCTAAAAGCAAACACCCTGCAAAATATTTGAAAGGGTCCAAGCCGAATGCGGTAACGTTATGGTTCAAATGGCTCTGAGCACTATGGGACTTAACTTCTGAGATTATCAGTCCCCTAGAACTTCGAACTACTTCAACCTAACTAACCTAAGGACATCACACACATTCATGCCCGAGGCAGGATTCGAACCTGCGACCGTAGCGGTCAAGAGTCCCCTGCTGATTTGCAGGGTCCATGGGGTCATGAGATGAACAACAAGAGGCGGCAGAGGAGGAGATGAAGAGAAGGTAGGAGCAGATGTATGGGGAGAGGGAGGAATACGAGTTGGAGAGAGTGAGGGTGGGGGAGGAGGAGATGGACAGAAAGGGGGGAGAAAGCGTTGGACGGAGAGAACGGGAAGGAGGAAACAGAGTAACAGAAGATTGGAATAAATTCATACCCGTGTTTATTTTTGTTTTTTTGTTTTTGTTAATAACTGTTGAACCGGAGGCAACACCAAGGGGTGCGGCTAGTGTGTAATAAATGGTTGATATAGCTCACTTCGGTCAGCGGCTGCTGCTGTAGGAATTCATAATGTATGGTGGAGTAGTGAGTAAGGGCCCACTGACCGGTGCAGGCGCCATCGGAGAGCAGGAAGCCGCGGTAGCAGGAGCAGACGGCGCGTCCCTCCACGTCGGTACACACGTGCTCGCAGCCGCCGCGGTCCGGCCCGCAGGCGTCCTCTGGTGGCGATGAGGAAGGCTCGCCGCCCGCTGGAAGACCTGTACGTACGAGCACTGACTCGCATCAAACGTTACAGGCAATCAACTTCTTTCTTTACAAAATGTTATATCTCTGCATTAACTGATCTTTGCACAATATTTTTCCGTTAAAATCATTTTTTTGCCGCCTTCGAAAATAAATTTGATGAATAATACACGCTTACAGCATGTAATATGTTGTACAGAATGTATCAAAAAGATTAATTTGAATTCAAAGGGCTATGTAGGGTGATTCAGCTGTCCCTAACGATGTCGTTTTATGCAGCCCCCAGTGCAATATCTTGCCTTCTAAAACCACACGGGATGTTTTCATATTCTCTCGCTCGATATGCGAGTACTATTCGCCCTACGGAAAAAATTTACAGAACCTTTAAGTTTTGTACTGGGATACGTTTTCAATGGACGGCGTAGATTTGGAGTTATTCAAGAAAAATGTACAAAAGTGACCTTAAAACGCACCCACACTCCCACACTCAGCCCCCATCAGTCAGGATTTCTAGTATGTTGTTCATGGCAACCGCCCCCCCCCCCCCCTATCAACTTACAAAAATTTGTGAGGACACGAATTATTTCTCACATTTCACTTTTCTGGTCTCCGACTGAGATAGCACGACTCACGACCCTCCCTCACAGCTTCAGTTCTTCCAGTACCTCGTATCCTACCTTCCTAACTTCACAGAAGCTCTCCTGGGAATCTAGAGAGAACATGCCTGCGAACGGCAAATGTCCCGAGTTCGAATCTCGGTCCGGCACACAGTTTTTAGTCTGCCAGGAAGTTTCATATAAAAGCACAGAGTGAAAATTTCATATGTAAAACTGATGTGTAAATTTTGTCTAACAATTTTATGATTTATAAGAGCATAACATAAACAGCTACATCATTGTATTTGGCAGGTCTGACTACGAAACTACTGTGCGTGTATTGGTTAATTTTTAAATGAACTGTATTCACAGTTGCGAATATGGACAACCATCAGCTATATGATGGTATGACGACAATGAACATTTGTGACGGACCGAAACTCGTACCCGGATTTCACGCTTGTCGCTAGCGATCGCCTTACCGTTAAGCTATCCGAGTACGCTCACTGCCCGACCCATATGTCGTCAACCATGCAACTACAACCTGCACTCGTACATTCATTATGTATAGTCCCGTACAGGGGATGTATTTTAATCGGAAGCAGCTTATCCGGTGTCAGTGAATAAACACGGTACTGCAGCGCCTGTACTGTTCAGAATTACGATCCATCGCAATTCTGAATAACGCAGGAACTGCAGTGTCTTAATTAGTTTCCGTTTAACATTAACACAAGTATTTTTTCTTTCATTACCCTCATTGGCCCATTTAAATTAATAATGTTAACGAAGTAGCCGATTATGCTGGCGACGTACTATCCCAATCAATAGAGACCAAAAATGGTCGAATATTGGAAATAGTTCCTGCAGTAGGAGGGAGTACCACGGACGATCTAGTAGAAATCTTGACTGGTGAGGGATGAGTGTGGGGTTGGAGATGCGTTTGAAGGTCACTTTTGCAGCTGTTTTTGAAAACTCGAAAAGCTTGGCTGCCACAGAAGTCGTACCCCAATACAGAGTTTAACTACATTAAATTTCCTACAAAAAAGGCCGTGTCCATTTTTCTGTAGGGCAAATAACTTGCGCATAGCGAGCGAGAGAATATGAAACTCTCGCGGGTGATTTTTGAAGACCAGATGTAACATTGCGGGTTCCATTGGCAGGGCAGCTGAATCACCATGTATATTATATATTAATGAAGACAGAAGCTTGGATTAAATTTGAAGGTACGTATCGGAACTAGACGTTTAACTTAGCGCCAGTTGCAAACTGCTGGTTCACATGGTTGACCAGTAAAGGCCTCCATGCAGCAGCTCGCTCGCTCCCTTGCTTCTTCATTACCCAATGCACCTCGAGTCGGTGTGGCGACACCATGTCGACGAAACGCGTTTTGCGTTGTGGGTTTCAACAGATGCTATTCAGTTACAAATCTGCGCTTCCATTTGCCTCAAGATTACTCCGCTGCACCTCCTACTCTTCAAGGCATTCACTGACGGCACCACCACTGTTATGTACTTTATTTCTGTGTGGAGATACGAAAAGGCTGTCGCCAAGTGCTCGTTGAAGACAGGGCACAGCCAACATTAGTTACGCACGTAATCCACAGCTGATGAGTCGTCGTGCCAAAGGCGAGGTAGCCGCTCCACTTGTGTGTCTCTGGTGAAATACGTGCTCAAACAATACAGAATATAACCAGTACAGACCCTTGATATTGCCGATAAACTACATCATGTAGAATCTTATAAATTTATTCCGTGCTTGAAATTCCTTTCAGGCTTCGTGTTCAGTGACGAGGCTACATCGATTATAGAGGAAAAGCGAAAAACCGTAAACTAAGTTTGTGGGGTCTGCAGCAGGGACATACCATAGTCGAGACCGAAAGGGACTGCAAAGCATCTTGTGTTTTGCGCCGTTTGCTGACAGACTATTTGCGGTCTTTTCGTCTCTGGGCAAAAGTTTCAGAAATTATGTACCTGGTTCTTTGTTAAATTCTGAGATCGTGTCAAAAATTCATTTTTCGACTGAGCAGAGCACAAGAATGTTTCAAAAAAAATATTCGGTCTTGGTGATGATGATGACGATGATGACGAATATGATGATTTGAAGTGAGGGGCGCTCAACATCATGGTCACCAGCGCCCTGACGAAACGTCAGGGGTGGGGACGAAGGCTGTCCCCACATGTGGAGCATGTTATAACGTATTAGGGTCTGCCTCCCTTCCCCACCAATTTAGGGACGAGGCCTCACAGTTCACCGCTCTTGTAACACTGAAATAAGTATCTGTGAGGATGGTGGGCAGATATCGATTCAGACTGAGGGCTGCCCTAAAGAACACACATTTCCAAAATATGCTGAACGGAAAGTGGCACGTCACAAACTTCACAGAATGGTGGATCCCCACGACAGAAGAGGAAGCCATGTGCTGCGCAACCTGGTAAGCAGAACCTCTTTTCCGCCATGCCTTTATGGTCGATTTGAGTGACCGCAGTTTGTTTTCTGTCATCTCCAACCATCCTGTCTCCCGATGACGCATGATGCGTAAGTCACAAAATGAGATGATGGCGTGCAACAAGATGGGACATTATTCCTGGTCGGATTTGTTGGCCACGTCGTTTCTCTGTATCCCGATGTGGCCAGGCACCCAGCAGAAGATCATCCACTTGCCACGTTGCTGGAGCCGCTGAAATGAGTCATGGTTGAGGTGAATCAGCTGGTCTACTTGGTACATTTGTTGAAGTGCTTGCAGTGCACTAAGTCGGAACAGGCAAGAAATCTTTTACGGTGATGTCTGTGAATCCTCTCCAGTAATATCAGAATGCAATATAATTCCACATCACGATTTGTAAATTGTTAGGGAAGATGCACTTCAAGAATTGCAGAACATTTTATTGCTCGGGTCCATCTGTATAAACCCTAAAATGGTGGTACGTACATAAAATGGACGAGAACAAAGTTGTAAAAACGTCATCTGGAGCTTTCTGGTATTGTGTCAAGTTTAAAATCACTTTGGGCCTCTAAAGACACCAAGGCGGCAGTGTGTTCCATCCCTGGCCGTATATTTTGACGCCTGGTAGATCCAAATCCCTGAGACAGTAGAACGTATCCCAAATGGCCTGGTCGTAGGGGCCGATTCCTGAACAGCCATTCAAAGGTGGGTTGGACTACTGCACTAAGTTCCAATGACTGAGGTCACGCTGAGATTTTCAGTGACTGTCGAGCCAAATGGATACAGCACCGTATCCAGAGAGGTGGTTCACCAGCCTCTACACACCGACTCGGAACTGGGGTGGTCTGAAGGGCTCCAGTCGATATGCGAATGCCCTCATGGTGAACAGCATCTAACATCTACAGATAGGAAGTACGGGCTGATCCGTAGACTTGGTCGTAAGCGGTGTATAGATCTCCATCTGAGCCATTCACCACAACATCTCTGGTGTGCTGGTACCGACTGTATCTGTCTTATGTTCGTTTCTGGCCTGTTGTCGCGAGACGAGCGGATGCCTGGCCGCAAGAGGGACGGGGGACGGAGATAGAGGGCCGTGCTCGACTAGCCACAGAGAAGTGACGTGCCGACGCCGGTGGGCAATTGGAGGTACGCGTTTACGTAGGACGTTCGCGTACTCTGTTGGACCGAACATAGCTGTAGGTCGGCCGCCTGACCTGTCGAGTCTTACTGCCGCCATCACGCTAGTTGGTGTTTAACTGCTAGCTGCTCGACCGTCGAAAGAAGCGAGCCTATTCGGGGAACTGTGGCGTATCCACATTGTGTCCCATGTGGAGAGGCCTCTTTTGTAGTGGGCAGTAATTTGTGGTCAAACTGTGTTTGAACCATTGTATCCTGGTTCCTTGTGGATGTACTTGATATCTGTGTCTTTCCTCCGGTCTAATGACGTGACACAAACACGTTTGTTTGTTTTGGATACTTGACAGTGTCCGGCCGGTTTTCTGGACACGTATACAAAATTTGTGTTTCATTACCTGCCATCACTCTTTTTATGCAGTACTTGCCAGACTTCTTTAAAATCTCTTATATTTTATTAATATAGCGTTCCAGGTACTTACTCTTAAGATCAACGGTGAAATATTAGCCTGACATATTACGTAGTGCCATGTATCATAGGAAAATTTTATTTGTTTGATATTTCCCAGCCATTAGTTCAGTGATGGTTTTGGTATTTCATTAGAACAGCGGTTAACGCTTAGTGTTTGCCACATAGGCTTTACTCACTTATCTCCTGCAGTTTTTTCGGAATACTGTTTAACGCTTTTCGTGTTTGTCAGACTTATTTTATGCACTGGTTTTTAATTAACTAGGGCAGTGTTTAATATATAGTGTGGTCCATTGATCGTGACCGGGCCAAATATCTCACGAAATAGGGATCAAACGAAAAAACAACAAAGAACGAAACTCGTCTAGCATGAAGGGGGAAACCAGATGGCGCTATTGTTGGCCCGCTAGATAGGTCAAACGAATATTAATTGTGTTTCTTTAAAATATGAACCCCCATTTTTTATTACATATTCGTGTAGTACGTAAAGAAATATGAATGTCTTAGTTGGACCACTTTTTTCGCTTTGTGATAGATGGCGCTGTAATAATCACAAACATGGCTCACAACTTTAGACGAACAGTTGGTAAGAGTCAAGTTTTTAAATTAAAATACAGAACGTAGGTACGTTTGAACATTTTATTTCGATTGTTCCAATGTCATACTTGTACTGCAGCTATTTAAAACTTTGTTTTTTTGGCTTCGCCATGAAGGACTCTTTATCATCAACCCTTAAGCTGTTTGTTATTTGCTAAGTACTATCAACTTATGTCCTTGAATATTGTGTTAACAAACAACGGCATAAGTTGATTGACAGTTTTGTAGCAACTCTTAGTATTGTAAGATGGCAAGAACTATGCCCCTTACATGAAGTCATTAAATATCACCTAACTCACTTTGAGCGAACAGTAGGGCTGAACAAAAATGACTGACAAGGCACAATGCATCTTGTAGAGGGTATTGTATGGACATATTGAAATAATTAATGTCGAGTGATGGTTTTAAATTAATTTAAACGACAAGAAAACTTTGTGGAAATGCGTAAATTTACTGGAGGCTAGTTTGTCCCATGGGAAGTACTCAGAATTGACCGTGGCCGCCGGGGGAGCGGCGATGGGAAGCGACAGTAGGCAGCTTAGGGCGGTTCAAGCTCTGTGAAAGCGGTAACGGGGCGCGGCCTCCAACTGCTTTAAGATGAGTGACAGTGAGTGGGTGGTTGACCCCATGCTGGTGTACCGGGAAGCAGACGGAGAACTTGTACGCCTGTTGATAAATGTCTGTGGTCCCGTTCTCAGTGAAACATGTCAGAAAGCCGCACAAAGCTACGGTGGAGCGGTCAACAGAGGTCAAAATATGCGTGTTCATGACTATAGCAACTTCAAGACTTGGGACCCAGTGTTATCTGACATTAAAAAACACCGGTCTGTGGTTCTATCGTCGGAATAAAATTTTTATTTGTTTTTATTTTTTAATTTTTGACAGCGATATCTCGATTTCGCCTGTTTCCATCACTGGCGGCGGAGTATGTCTACTGGGCTAGAGGGCAGTTACGGCACCTTCTCGCGCACGCGTTGTGGGTCTTCTGCGGCCTATATAGGGGCCGCCGCTTGCACTGGGAAGTCAGTTCCAGCGAGATCGTGCACCAGCACTCTCACCTGAAGATGGCGGCCAGTTGGACAGCGGAAATATTGTGTCATGAAGACGTTATGATCCGGCTGCATACCCGAGAAGAATATTATCTACTATTTGAATTATTTGATAACTTCATTTTGGTACTCAAACGTGTTGTGACCAGTGTTGTTTTTATGTTTAATTATAATCTTACTCTCAAGCCTTTCATGATTTATATTTAACTGTATATTTCTTTTAATTTTTTTGCCAATAAATTTTTGTTCTAGTATACTTAATTTTGTAGTCCCTGTATCTTTCCACTCCACAATCTGTTACCTACCGCTTCGCCCATGTCACCCAATCTCGCGATGCGTACCTTCTTCCTTTTGTGGAATTTTGGATTCTGTCTGTGTGTCTCCACTTCCAATAATGGTGGATGAACTGCATCTCTCTATGGGAAGAGCAGTGATAGCAGTAGCTGCAGACACACTCGCAATAGTGTTGGATGAGTATATATTGCAAACGTTGCCGACAGTAAGCTAATGGAAATAATAATAGGTTCCACTCTCGTTGTCAGAATGGCAATGACATGAAACTCAGTAAAAATACGTTTTCGTAGCTAGACCTCTTCATTGTATCGCTCAAGAACACACGACAGTCCTCGACGGGGTACTTTGTGAAACAAAAGTTCCTGCCACATGTGCAAGAAACGATATACACTGCTCAACACACTTAAGGGGCCTCTTTTTCGAAACCCCGTAATTGTATCCCATATTTTAAATTAGATACAAAGGTGCCTACAGCCTCCCTCTCTAACTGTGCAAAAACGTGGCGCCCTGCGACGTTTGCATCTGGTTCGGCAACGCTTCAAACAGCAAGGTGTCAACACATGCGGAAAACGGCCAGAGCTCAGAAGTTGGTGAGAAGTGTAAATGTGGTCAGTGATGTCACATTGGCACCAAATTACACCACAATTCTGCCCAACGCCACCGCGGAAGTGTCACACGAGGGGAAGGTCGTCAAATACCCTCTGACCCACGTTTCAGTCCTTCTCTTCGCGTCTCTGTGATGGAGATCAAATCGCAACACGCAGGATTGAAATCACGCGGATTTCTTATGGGTGGCCGAGAAAAAAACTTCACACACACACCACTGCGTAAAATCAATACGAAAAGGCTTCACGGGTGTCATAAAGAGCGCTGATGAAACAACGCCTTCCATTGGGGCGTCGATTCTCACATACATTTCGCGATCGTAAACGACAATTCGCAATGACATGAACAACTGTCCGACGTTCTTGACATCCTTTGACACTACTGACACCCCTGGACCATTTAATCCTTGTCTAAGGACATTGTGTGCTTGCAACCACATTGAACATGATCGCATTCGTTCGGGTTGCCCTGGTGTACTGCCTGAAACCACTAGGTACCTTTCAAAACGACTCTACGAAATCTGAATGAGATGCTAAACAATAAGGGGCGTTTATGCTTCGCCTGCCCCCCTGCTTGGCGACGCCCTGTGGCTTGATCATGTGGAGTGGGGGGTGGGGAAGGCAGTAGCCTACGTGCCACCCGCACACCTTTAATGAGCACTTTAAAAATTTACCTGTGCAGAGACAACCAGCGATGGACTCCTTCGCATCTGCAGGCAGGCTACCCATGACCCCCTTTTCCTGAATGGTGCTACGCTTCTCCTCCAGCACCTGCTTGTGGACGTGCAGAATCACAGATGTGCCGAACGCACTGCTGATTGCAGGTGCCTATGAACCTGTCAAGTGCTGTATCTGCACAGCTGCATTTTAAAAGTGCTCAGCACAATGCGCGGGTGGCGCTAAGAGCGTTGCCGGACTGGGGGCCTTAGAGGGAACCTTTGAGATTTTATTCATGGATGTGTCAATGTCTCACACTGAATGATTACGCCGCAGGAGGGTGTGAGACAAGAGATCTCAAAAATCCTAAACATCTTTTTCTGCTTTGGATCACACGCTCATATTTTGTTGAATGGCTTTAATCAGTCCCTACTGGTTCTGCCTTTTACACAAGAGCAGCAATTACGATCGCACTACACTCAAAATGGGTGCGATCACGTGCAATGACATTCCAGGACCCAATGTCCCTAGATAAAAGTCAAATCATCCGGAGGGTGACTTCACTGTCATAGGTTCTCAAGAACGTCTTCCTATTGCTCATGGCTCAGTAAACAGTTGCCGAACGCTGAATGAATGTGGATTAACGCCCCACAGGATGGAGTGGTTTCACTGACGCCATTTACGCCACCCCAGATGTTACATGTCGATTCTGAACGGTGATGTTCAAAATGGTTCAAATGGCTCTGAGCTCTATGGGACTTAACATCGGAGGTCATCAGTCCCCTAGAACTTAGAACTACTTAAACCTAAGTAACCTAAGGACATCACACACATCCATGCCCGAAGCAGCAATCGAACCTGCGACCGTAGCAGTCGCGCGGTTCCGGACTGAAGCGCCTAGAACCGCTCGGCAACCGCGGCCGGCGAACGGTGATGTGTCTGAAATGTTTTCCCCAGCCACCCAGGAGAAAATTGCGTAATTTCAAGGGTGCACGTCGTGGTTCTGACCTGTATTGCACAAGCGCAAAGAGAAAGGTGTAAAAAATGTGTAAGTAGGGGTGTGACGGGCCTACCTCCTAAGCCCAGACCTTCCTTCCGCTTGGGTCGACACCTTGCTGTTCGAAGCGTCGCTGAGCCCGAGCCTACAATCGCAGAGGCAACCAGTGATAGACTATTTCGCACCATTCCAGACTATGGTTGTAGGCACTTTTGAACCAAAATCGAACTTCTACATCGTACTGGGAGACAGTTATGGTTTTTTTGCGTTTAAATTTTTTTTATATCTTTATTTCCATAACAATACTAATTATACATGTTAATCCACCTGATGATTAGAGGCTCATAAAGTGATACATCAATTGGATTACAATGCAGCTTTTACTATTACAGTTATGTTAGTGAACTACAGTTTAAACTACTACACTATGTTAGTTTTCTACAACAATGGGAAGTTTGATTTAACCTCCTTGTTAATTAACTAATCTAGCATGACTACTATCTGCAGCGTCACAGGTGTGCCAGTAAAGTACAAACCTATTTAGAATAGCCAGGCCAAAGTTAGTATTCGCTGCAGTTTCCTAAATTAATATCCTAAATCTAAGTCCTACAAAAAACTAACTTAACCTACGTCATATACCCCCCCCCCCCCCCCACCTACTCCCGTACGTGACGGTTCCCAACTATGATCGAAATCGGCCATTCCACGCACCGGCGGTATGGGAATGGGATCTAGTATCAATCGGTTTGATCTATGAGTTGATGCTTATTCTTGGTCCCTCAGGTATTCTGCTAACACTTTCCGTGATACCCCATCTTCCAGTGCATTCAAAGTGTGAAAAGTGTCTTCTTGTTTCAGTAGATGGTATGTATCGTTGTTCGGAAGTCTGACTCGGAGTGTTGTCGCGACATCATTGAAGCGAGGGCACTTAAAAACCACATGGTCGGGAGTTTCCTCTGCCACGCCACAGTCACACTCGGGGGTTGCCCTTTTCCCAAACTGACATAAATATGTCGGATAGGGTCCATGACCAGTGAGGAAGTGAATGAGTCCTCGTGTAGGTTCGGAATATTCCATACCCCCACGCTCTTTTACGTCTCGTAAAAACGGGAAGGTCCTTCTCCCAGTTTCTTCTTCGTCCCAAGCCATCTGCCAAAGTTCCTCCCCTCTGTTTCGTATTTCCCTCTTATCCTCCACCCTCACACCTGTGATCTCTATTATTTTCTCCATATTCCCCTTTTTGGCCCAGTACCACGCCGCTTGTTCCCGCATCTTGAAGTCTAACGGGCAGAGCCCAATTATGACTAACAGAGCTGCCCCCGGAGATGTTCTGTAGGCCCCCACAGATCTCAAAATCATGCTTCTCTGGACCCTTCTCACTGTCATGGCGGGCACGACCATCGTGAGCCTGTGCGCCCAGACTCTCGAGCCGTAACCCACTACTGAGGTTAGAATACTATTGACAAAAGTTTTATGAGATGAGGAGGGAGATGAAATCTTTTATGTCCAATGGAGATGAGGTTGTTTAGCAGTTGGAGAGCTCTCTGAGTTACGGTGTCTATGTGTTTCCCGAAGTTCCATCTCTCCTCAGTTATGACCCCAAGTGTCCGCCCGCGGTAGCTTAGTGGTCAGCGTGACAGACTGTCAATACTAAGGGCCCGGGTTCGATTCCCGGCTGAGTTGGAGATTTTCTCCTCTCAGGTACTGGGTGTTGTGTTGATCTAATCATCATCATTTCATCCCCATCGACGCGCAGGTCACGAAAGTGGCTTCAAATCGAAAGACCTGCACCAGGCGAACGGTCTACCCGACGGGAGGCCCTAGCCACACGACATTTCATTTCATTTCACCCCAAGTATCGCGTCTCCCGTCGCCGAAGAACTGGTGAGCCATCAATTCTAACAGTAGAATTCCTGAATAGCTAACCTTTTGGAAGCAGGTATGTAGACTTACTTGGAGATATAGTCATTTTTGTTTTTTGGCACAATTGGTGCAGTTTCTGTATGGCCGTTTCGATCTTAGGTTCGATGTCTTCTCGGCTGCGACCGCCGACCAGCAGGAGGACGCCATCTGCGTAGGCTATCACCTCTAGCACTTCTTCACTTTGCTCTACGCTGTCTAATAACGGTTCCATATGGATATCCCAGAAAAGGGGTCGCAAAACGGAGCCTTGGGGACACCCTTTGGTGATTGCTTTCCCAATTCTCCCTGTAGGGGATGATAGCCATACCTCCCGATCCTTACAATAACTCCTCAGACATTCATGAAGCTGCCCTGGACACTCTTTCTGCCTGAGACAGGAAAAGAGCGAAGGCCACCACAGGTTGTCGAAGGCGCCACTGATATCCACGATGATGCCAACTACGTACTTATGCGGGGTTGAGCCACAGACCTCAGCCGCCAGAGCGATAGCATCAGATGCCGACCGCCCCGGCCTGAAGCCGCACAGCACCCGGTGAGCCATCAATCTGTCAGCCAACAGTTTTTCTAGTAGCTTCCCGAACAGGTCCAATACGCAAACCGGCCTGTATGATTTAACTTCGGCCGGGCCTTTTTCTGGTACCTTTTTTTATTATTATCACATTTGCGATTTTCCACCTCTTGGGAATCTTTCTTTGTCTTAGGCACTCGTTAAAGAGATGAGTTAGTGGCGCAATTAACTGGGGTTCCAGGAATTGCACCACCTCAGCCACAATGCCGCCTGGTCCTGGAGCTTTCCCTCTTTTTAAGGATCTTATATGTGCAGCCACCTCCTCTTCCGAAAAGGGGTAGACTGCCGTATCTTTGTTATATTCGTCTAGGTCCGTATTTCGCAGTTGCAGCTGACCTTCGGTTTCTCCATCCGCATTGTCGTCAGGCAGCAGGGACCGGAGGAGGACCTCTGCAGTCTCCTGCGAAGATTCCGTCATCCTGTCCCCCTGCCTGACTGTTGATAGCTCCCGGGGAGAGCAGATTTTTTTTTCTCACTAATTTGTAGGGGACACCCCATGGGTCCTAGGCCAGCTGGTTCAACACTTAGCTCTCCCAGCTACGCATTCTTACTTCGCGTATTTCCTTCTGAAATTTCTGCTTGGCCTCCCTATATTGCAACTGCCATCTTTGCCTTTCCAGCCGGACGACACTGCGCTGGTATTTCCTCCTTAGCCTCCTGAAAGACTGACTAATTCCTCTAATTCTGCCGACCATAGTGACGGTGAGGCCGCCGTGGCCTTCCTCCTGGCTTGGTACAGCGGCCCGCACCGCTCTGTGTACTGAGCCCACCAGTTCCTCAGCTCTTTCGTCCACGTCTATGTCTTGATGTAATGTTATGGGGTTTATAAAATGTGACCCTCAAATTATGTTGGACAGTGTAGTTACTAGGAAGAATCTTGGTTAGTTGTCAGGATCGATAATATAGAGTTGCGGGAAGATAGATATTGCAGTAAAATTAAGTTTGACGGAAGTTAATACGTTGTTTCGGTATGAGGAACTGTGTGGTGAGGTACCAAGTCCACCGGTGCGATGTGCTATTTTCCCCATATTGCTGTGTGCCGTTTGCCATGAAACAATTTGAGCTTTCTTACTCCATCTGTTACTTCACTCATGTTTAAGTACCAATTTCGACGTTCAATTAAACTCAGTACGTATTCGCTGCAAGGCGCTGAAATAGTTATCACTAAGTTCGAAAATTTTAATTTGAGAATGTTATGGAACTGTACGTAATTTGAACGTGACATTGTTGTGAACAACTTCAAGTTCCCTGAAAAACTTGCTGGTTCAAAAAACAGGTTCAAATGGCTCTGAGCACTATGACACTTAACATCTGAGGTCATCAGTCCCCTAGAACGTAGAACTACTTAAACCTAACTAACATAAGGACATCACACACATCCATGCCCGAGGCAGGATTCGAACCTGCGACCGTAGCGGTCGTGCGGCTCCAGAGTGCAGCGCCTAGAACCACTTGGCCACAAGGGCAGGAAAACTTGCAGGAATCCTACCCTCAGATATTTCAGGCCACTGGATATTTTTATATTTATTAGATTGCCCAGCTGCTATTCATTCCGAATAATAACAAGGAAAAATTTGTTTGTTCCTCCATCTGTTTCGACACCTCTGGTCCAGAATTACCTGACCACAACTTACAGGAAAACATGTCGCAAACTTTCTTATACAATTCTGAGTACGTGAATGTAACTAGTTGTTTATAAAAGTCATATATTTTCGTAGAAAGACGAGCAGAAGCTAATGTAAAGGTCGCCTCAAAGAGACTGCTGATATTGACAAATAACTCTCTCAAAAAGGAAAAAAAAAGAACCGGCTCCTTGATAGTTTTAGGAAACAGCCGGTTTCTCTGCAGATTCGTTACTTCAGGACACCTGCTGTTTGTAATATTGAACTCAAACTTGGAATGTGAAGTCTGCAGTTGTAGTAACACCTGCTACTTCCATCATCTCGCAACCGGTTGCGGAGGAATGTGGAGGAGACGGGCTAGTTGTAAGCCAGCGGCTGATCGCTTGATGGAGCTACAACACGTCAAGAGTGTAAGGTTCCATTGATATCCATATAACCAAAGCAGTTACTGGTTTCTCGGTTTGTTTGTAGCGTCTTAATGGACAAGTCGTGATGTCATGCTATTAACCACACTCTATTTGAAAAGGTGTATTTTGAATTATGAAAGGAAATAAATACCCTACGTCATAATATTGGAACTGTACACACATATGTTGATGTGCTTATGTATAACAATTTTGGTATTTTCGTAAATTCACCGCGATCAATATTTTTTTCATTTTTAGGCTAAAATCGTATTACGACGTTCTAACATTCTTGCATTGTTGTTTATCAATTATCTCACTGTTATAGATCGATAATAGTAAGACTGTTGGTGCAGAGTTTGTTTCTCAAAATACGCGCAAAGTTGCCAATATACTGTGTATATCACAGAAAGCTGAATCTGGTCCCACGACATATTTATTGTATGGTTTGACATTAATCTCTTAATTCTGTTACCCTCTGCGTGGGTTCAATACATGATGTTTTGCAAGAGCTACACTATATACTTCATGTTTTGTCGTTCACTATTACTATCTCCTCTGCTTATCAAAGACATTATAACACTGATCCTACAGATTTGTTCCTTCCTCTGATAACTCTTTCCCGCAAACTTCTTTCGCCGCCCATATCCTGTCGTACATCTCTTAACACACAAATTATGCTCAAAAGGCCAGTGAAACAAACATTACTTTTCACGGATTTTGTGAATAATTACGGATGCGTAACCGGATGTTACCATCCACAACACAACTGACGACCTCTTGCCTCTTCCCTGACACGAAGAAACACTTGGGTGGAACGCATTTCGGCGACAGAGAAGGAGCGGTTCTGCTTGGCGGCAGATTTTTTTTGACTCGGACGTTCAAAAGCTCGTACACGGCATGCAAAAATGTATTGACCTCAGTGGCGACTATGTAGAATAATAAATTAAAGCCTGAACTTTCCGAAAATGTACGCATTCACGAAATAAACATGTTTTACACTGTGAAAAACAATTGGGAACCTTATTTTACGGACATCCCTAGTAGATCAAGACTTCTCTTGGAAGCTGGGGTTCATTACAGAATTCTTATACATCTTTAACAATTATTGTGTGCCATTATTCTAAACCGCAAATTTAACACTGTCAAGCTCGACAGAAAGTACCAGTTGGTATACCTGCATGATAAAAAAATTGTTGCTCTCGAACTACACTTTCTTGAAGAATAACTAAGTCAGAAAGCGTGAAAATAATGCAATGAATTCATTAACGTGATCTGACGTGATGTTTTCTGAGGATAGAATTATAAATGGCACTGTAGTTGCTATGACTAATAATGGTCAAGAGATGGTCTACCGTTTTTTAAAGTTTATGATCTCTTTCTTCACCTTAAGAGATGTTAACGTAGCATATTTCCCTGGTTAATTTTATTGTAAATGCAACATCATTTTAAGTCAGTCTGATTTTTGCTGTGTGGAACCCAGCTCGCGCTATTCGTCCACAAGACTCAGGGGGCCATAGACACAGGTTCACAGGTAGATGTCATGACTCTTGACTTCCGCAAGGCGTTCCATACGGTCCCCCACAGTCGTTTAACGAACAAAGTAAGAGCATATGGACTATCAGACCAATTGTGTGATTGGATTAAAGAGTTTCTAGATAACGGAAAGCATCATGTCATTCTCACTAGATAGAAGTCTTCCGAAGTAAGAGTGATTTCAGATGTGCAGCATGGGAGTGTCGTAGGACTGTTGCTGTTCCCAATATATATAAATGACATTGCGGATAACATCGGAAGTTCACTGAGGCTTTTGCAGATGATGCTATAGTATATCGAGAAGTTGTAAAAATTGAAAATTGTACTGAAATGCAGGAGGATCTGCAACGAATTGACGCATGGTGCAGGGAATGGTAATTGAATTTCAATGTAGACAAATGTAATGTGCTGCGAATACATAGAAAGAAAGATCCTTCATCATTTAGCTTCATTAAAGCAGGTCAGAAACTGGAACCAGTTAATTCCATAAATTATCTGGGGGTAGGCATTAGGAATGATTTAAAATGGAATGACCATATAGAATTAATCGTCGGTAAAGCAGATGCCAGACTGAGATTTAGTAGAAGAATCCTAAGGAAATGTAGTCCGAAAACAAAGGTAGTAGGTTACAGTACACTTGTTCGCCCACTGCTTGAATACTGCTCACCGGTGTGGAATCCGTATCAAGTAGGGTTGATAGAAGGGCTAGAGAAGATCCAACGGAGAGCAGCGCGCTTCGTTACAGGATCATTTAGTAATCGCGAAAGCGTTACGGAGATGATAGACAAACTCCAGTGGAACAATCTAGATGAGAGAGATGCTGTCAAGCAGTATATTGCTCCCTCTTACGTATATCTCGCGAAGAGACCATGAGGATAAAATCAGAGAGATTAGATCCCACACAGAGGCATACCGACACTCTTTCTTTCCACGAACAATACGAGACTGGAATAGAAGGGAGAACCGATAGAGGTACTCAAGGTACCCTCCGCCACACACCGTTAGGTGGCTTGCGATGTATGGATATAGATGTAGATGTAGAAGTATAGGGTGTGGTTATAGTGAAACTGTTATTAAAACGCTACATTTTAACAGTAATAAAATTGATACAACCTCTTCATGTTACCAGAAGCTACTGCGATTGCGATGGCAGAATCCCTTGGTCCAAACCTCCTGGATTGGTGAGAATGACAGGCCGAACGCCAGTGCGCTGGTGACCAATGTTCGGCCAGATCCATGGATCAACTGGCTATAGCTCGTTTGCGATAGTGTGTACACACCTTTACATTTGCTTATCTTGAGGGTTATCCACCATTTTCTGCGTCTGTAGTTTGTAGGCTTTACTGAATTCCCGAATAAGTTCCTGCCTGTACAGGTCTGTACCACAGTATGTTGTACGGACAGTTTTCTGGATCTTCCGGTGTTACTTGTGGAGCGAGAAGGTTTGAATGTAGCAGTGAGGGAACTGCTGTGAGTGAAATCAAATGATTTCACCGCAAAATATTCGAATGAATGGAGATGAAGAAACATGAAGTTTTCTCACCGGCTGTGGTGATGGTGGCGGCGACTGTGGTGGTGGTGGTGGTGGTGGTGGTGGTGGTGGCGGCGGCGGCGTCTGCGCCCCTGGTGGTGGCGACGGCAGCCGCAGCGTCGACGTCGGGCGGCGCGGTGGTGGGAGCCAGTGACTGAGGTCCGCTGGCGGCGGCGGCAGCGACGGGCTGGCAGTCGGGCGGGTCGCCGAGCCAGCGCTGGCGCGAACAGAAGAGGCGGTCGTGGCGCGGCTGGCGCAGCGCGTGGCCCTCCTCGCAGCGGTAGAGCGCCACCAGGTATCGGTTGAACGGCGACACCGGACTGCGCACCCTGCAACCGCCGCCGCCACCTACTCAGTATCGTCATAACAGCGCTGCACGAGCATAGCGATTCCGCGGCTGCGTGGTTCGTTTGTATTGGGTGTGAAAGAACGTGGCCGCTAGTTTCCACGTTTGCTGTCACACATGCGCGTAATCGTTGAGATTGAGGAAAAAAGTGTGTGGTTCTGCCCCTCGCTAAGGAAACATGGGCTGCATACAGCTTCCTCAAAAAGCAGCAGCATTAACGAGAATACATTCAGAAATAAAATTAAATGAAACAACAAGTTTACTCTTTCCAGTCACTATTTGTTTCCACGACGCGTTTCAAAGGTTTAAACCTCCCTCATCAGGTGGATTTCCATTTGTTAATAGACATTTTTGTGTGTATTGTGTTACGATTTTTGGAGGACCTTGAGGCACTGCCTAGTGGAGAAACAAAACACTATTTCAGAACATGGTTTTGGGTTTCTTCTGACAAAAAATTAAACCTGTATCTAACGGTAAACATAAAAATAAGTAAAATAAAATACTGGTTCCTTTCGTAACACATTACATGTATAGTGTCATATTTTGTAAACAAATATGGCGTCGGAAACTATTGGGTGCATAGATCGTATAGTAGAAGAGAAAACATCATCACAAAGTACAAAGAATATACGTCCTAACAACGTTGTTACGGAAATAATTTTTTAAAGGATTGGGAGGTGTTCTTTGAGGTGTTGAATACATTCGTTGGAATAAATTAATTGGATTTACATACCACCTGAAGGTGTTGTTTGAGGTGTTGAATATATTCGTTGGAATAAATTAATTGGATTTATATACAACCTGAAGTATTTATTCCAACGAATGTATTCAACACCTCAAACAATACTTACAAATCCCTTAAAATTTATTCTATAATAACGTTGTTAGGACGTATATTCTTTGTACTTAGTGATAATGATTTGTCTTCTGCTATACGATCCCCGCACCCAATAGCTTCCGACGCCATATTTGTTTACAAAATATGGAAGTACACACGTGATGTGTTACGACAGAGAAAGGATCCTGTGACCTCTGGAGGTATTTTATTTTGGTTATTTTTATGTTTACCGTTAGATACACGTTCAATTTTTTGCCAAAAGAAACCCAAAACCATGTTTTGAAGTAGTGTTTTGTTTTTCCACTAAACAGTGCCAGAACTTCCTCCAGAAAATCGTAACAAAACACAAACACAAGTGTCGTATTAACAAATGTAAATCCACCTGACGATGGAGGTTTAAACCTTTGAAACGCGTCGTGGAGATAAATAAACAGTGACTGGCAAAAGTAAACTTGTTGTTTCATTTAATGTCAACAACAGTCACGGCAAAGCCTAACCTAAAATGTTCGCATTTAAAGAAATAAAACTTCTTCTCAGTTGTTGATTTTCAATGTTTCCTCTGGAGAAAGCGTATGGTGTTCATCTCATTTTCATCAACTATTACCACACAAGTTATGATTATGGATAACATATATGAAAGTGATTATAGAATACTGAAATATATTGAAGTTCATCGATTTAGGCACTGAACTGTATATTTGAGGGCACGCATACTTGATGAAATACAGTGAAGCGCCAAAGAAACTGGTATAGCCATGCGTATTCAAATACAGAGATATGTAAACAAGCAGAATACGGCGCTGCAGTCGGCAACGCCTATATAAGACACTATGTGTCTGGCGTAGTCTTTAGATCGGTTATTGCTGCTACAATGGCAGGTTATCAAGATTTAAGTGAATTTGAACGTGCTGTTATAGTTTCCGCACGAGCGATGAAGTGGGGATTTCCCCGCACGACCATTTCCTGAGTGTACCGTGAAAATCAGGAACCTGGTAAACTATCAGATCTTCAACATCGCTGCTGCCGGAAAAAAGACCCTGCAAGACCAGGACCAACGACGACTGAAGGGAATCGTTCAGCGTCATAGAAGTGTAGCCTTCCGCAAACTGCTGCAAATTTCAATGTTGGGCAGCCAATAAGAGTCAGTGTGGAACCATTCAATGAAACATCATCGATATGGGCTTTCGGGGCCGAAGGCCCACTCGTGCACCCTCGATGACTGCACGTCACAAAGCTTTACGCCTCGCCTGGGCCCGTCAGCACTAACATTGGACTGTTGATGACTGGAAACATGTAGGCTGATCGGACTAGTCTAGTATCAAATTGTATCGAGTGGAAGCACGTTTAGGGTATCGACACAACCTCATGAATCCGTGGACCCTACATGTTAGCAGAGGACTCTTCAAGCTAGTGGAGGTTCAATACTGGTGTGGGACGTGTGTAGTTGGAGTGCAGATGGAGACGTCTAGATACGTCTAAAAACACCCTTCTGAGTTTAAACACTTCCACTGCTCACCAAACTCCCCAGACATGAGTATTATTGAGCATATGTGGGATGTCCTCTGCAGAAGAGATCTCCAACTCCTCGCACTTATACGGATTTATGGATAGCCCTGCGTAATTAACGGTGTCAGTCCTCTTCACCACTACTTCAGAAATTAGTGTAGTCCATGCCATGTCGTGTTGTGGCACTTCTGTGTGCTCTCGGTGGCCCTACAAGATATGAGGCAAATATTCAGTTTTTTTGGGTCTTCAGGACACTGAAGTATATTTTGCACAGAACAAATAAACAAGATTTACATGCAGGAACGTAACAACTGCTTTTGGTTTATAATGAACAAAAGAAGCTTGAATCCAGTTACACGCTAGGCTCCCGTGAGTAAACGGATCAAGTTAACTGCGTGGGATCATTGCAGTGGCGACTATCTGACACCATTAGCTCTACTGGAGGCGATCTCGGAATGTAAACACAGCTGTTCTTCGCATCATACAAGTTTATTGACTCAGTTCACATGAAAATGCTCACTAATTACAAGTCTCAGCGAAACGGATTCGATCTTCAGATCTTCAGATCTTGGAGATGTGAATCTTCCACAGGATAGGGTATCACTGAGAGCTGCATCAAACGAGTGTCTGGACTGGAAACTACAGCTACTACAGCAACATCTTCAGATTATTTGTATAGAAAGAATTGGCACTGTAAATTTTTTCCACACAAATGATCTGCATATGGGAATCTAGTTTCTCTGAAACTAGCCATCACCGTGGGTTTTTATGCGATCTGGCGAATAAACTTCTATAATAAGAACAACAACCGCATTTGTACTCGTTACAGTTGATATTATGGACCGAAAAGAGGGAGGACGGCAACATGTACCAGTAAGGAAAGTGTATCACATGTAAGCAAACTGCAAATTCGCTGACTATGTGCAAGCGTGTGCGAACGCGACACACCTGGGTGGCGTTGGACAGCAGGTACCCCGCTGTGTCTTTAGGAGAGGCAGCGCTGGTCATCTTCGGTAATTTCCGGCAAGCTACACGAAGGGTGTTCGTTCTCTCTCTCTCTCTCTCTCTCTCTCTCTCTCTCTCTCTCTCTCTCTCACACACACACACACACACACACACACACACACACACACAGCAGATGCGTGCACACAAGTTGGTTATGTCACGTGTCTGCGGGGCTTTAGTCGTCGTCCTCTCCAAGCCCATTTCCGTTGTCATTCCGTCATTTCATTTGCTACCCTACCCTTCTATTTCTCACTGTTCCCTTGACCATGCAACGTATTCTTAATATTTGATCCCTCTTGGATTGTTTGTATGCATCTGAGTTATATGTCACATCTCACATGCGACAAAAGATTAATGATGAAATCATTTAATCATATACATTTCTGAAATGCCTTATATGAGTTACTATAGCTGTTATTATTATCTACTGCTGATTTACCATGAATGCTAACTAAAAACTCTTATTAGTGCTTTTGTTAATGTTATTATCTAGGTAAATGCGGACCCGAGACAGTTATGATAACCGAGAAACATGGGTAATACAAAGTACAGTTTTATTACCTGATACTGCCTTTTGCCGTATTTATGAAACGTGTGTTTCATTTGGAAACTTTGTAAAGTATTTACTTGTTACTAGCTGGAAAAAAAATTATTTTGAATTCGTCATTTAAGCAGTGTTTGGACTGTGCTACTCACTCCAACTGCCATCTAGTGGCAGCTTCAAACTGGGCAGGTCAGACTGTCCAGTATAGTCTGCTCCCTGTTGGAAGAATTTGCAACCTACGTGCGGAAGTGGACCTCCCAGGTCCTTTGTGCGCACAGGTAGGATTAGCCGTTGTAACGGCCGAGCAGGTAGCTGCGAGACCCTGTAGCGCACGGGCGTGTATGTCTTCCAGCTAAGCCAGTAGCCGCAGTTTTAACGTTTAATGTAATAAACCATTATACCAGACAACTTATTCCGTCTAGTTATTATGAGTGGAAACAAGGGGAGGACAGTTAAACCTCTCGCGCTATACATCCACACTCCAATGTGCCACCACGGGAACAAGAGCCCACGCGCAGAGGCAGACTATATTTCAAAATGTATTTTGTTCTGGCTTCTGTAAACCAGAGCAACACATTTCCTTGGAACGCGGTAAGTGATAACGTTTTCATCAATAGCAGCACTTGCATTGTCTCCTTCTTCGAATCAAGAACAGCTGCCAATATGAGTACCTTAGAAATACATATCCTCGGTGTAGCGAAGCAGCATAAACCACTTAATGAGGGAAATTCGTGTAGTCCAGTTTGTATATCAAATGGTTCAAATTGCTCTGAGCACTATCGGACTTAACTGCTGAAGTCATCAGTCCCCTAGAACTTAGAACTATTTAAACCTAAGGACATCACACACAGCCACGCCTGAGGCAGGATTCGAACCTGAGGCCGTTGCGGTCGAGCGGTTCCATACTGTAGCGCCTAGAACCGCTCGGCAACTCGGACCGGCAGTTTGTGTATCAGTTAGTTTCCTTTTCGAGTGCGCTGATAAAACAACTCCAAACCTAGAAAGATCCGTACGTAAAGAATTGAAAGTTCCACAGTTCACACCAATACTCCAGAAGGGAAATAGGAGGAATCCGCTGAATTGCAGACCCATATAACTAACGTTGATTTGCAGTAGGATTTTGAAAAATGTGCTGTTTTCGAACCTTAGGCATTACCTCGAAGAAAACGACATATTGATAAATAGTCCGTAAGGTTTCAGAAATTATCGTTCCAGAGGAACGGAGTAATGAGTGGTATCGGCAGAGGATTTCAAATTGATTCCATATTTCTATATTTCAAGATGCTTTCGATACTTCCTCAACAAGCGACTTCTAATCACATTGCTTGATTACGGACTACCTTCTCAGTTGTGCGACTGGATTCGTGATTTCGTGTCAAAAGGGTCACGGTTCGTAATAAATGATGCAGTCACCGAGTATAAGAGAAGTGATACCTGGCGTCCCAAAAGAAGTGCTATCGGACCTATGCTGTACCCAATCTATTCTTATAAAAGATGTAGGAGATAATTTCAGCACCCCTTTTAGATTGTTTGCAGATGACGCTGTCATTTACTGTCTTATCAAGTTATCAGATGACCATAAAGAATACCATAAAGATTTAGATAAGATATTTATATGGTAGGAAAAGTGGCAACTGACTTCAAATAACTAAAAGTGTCAAGTCATCAACGTAGTGATAAAAGTAATCCGCTGAATTTCGGTTACATGTTAAATCATAAAAACACAAAGGCTGTGAATTCAACTAAATACATACGGATTAAGTTACCAGTAAATTAATTTGGATTGATCACATAAATAATGTTGTGGAGAAAGCGAACTAAAGAGTATTATTGTCAAAACGATTAGAAAATGGAACAGGCCTACTAAAGAGACTGCCTACACTGCGCTTGTCCGTCCTCTTCTGGAGTACTGCTGCGCTGTGTGGGATCCGCATCACTTAGAACTAACGGAGGAGATAGAAGTTCGCAGAAGGGCAGCTGGTTTTGTATTGTCAATGAAAAGGGGGAAAGTATCACTAGTTGATAGTTGGGGTGGCAGTTATTAAAACAACGTCGTTCCCGTTGCAACAGGATTTATTCACAAAATTTAATGCTGCCATAGACAACATGATGGGCACGCTCAGGTTCTTATGGAATTATATGTCTCGATGATTGGATTGCGTAGAAAAATGGAATCTTCTTACAGCACAGAGGTTAATAAGAAAATCTGCAGTTGAAAAATATTCACGCATATGTTTTTGTTTCTGAAACACTCCACACTCGGCGCCTTCCCAGTGCTATTAATAAGTATGATTTTAACAACATAGACCATTTCTAAACGTAATGGTAGCCTTACGGGTTTCCTGTACTTCGGATATTAACCTGTGAATGTTGCTCAAGCAGAGGTGCCATTTAGAGATTTTTCAAGAGTTAAGACGCAATTGTTTGAGAATTGCAGTGGAGAAGAGCGACTTTTTGGATTAGCTCTGAGCACAAAGTCGGAGTTCGCGCACTCATTAGAATACACCTGTATTAGGAAAGAGTTCACAACTAACAAAAGCTAGAAATGAAATAAAATTTTGTAAAGAATCGATTTTATGTCAACTGCGAGCATGAAAAAAAGTTTTTTTTTAAAATGAGTAGTTTGATTTTTAGATTAAAAATGTCTGATTTAATCCAAAAAAACCAAAGCCTAGACAAACAATTTGGGGGAGGGGCCTCAGAGCGCTTACCTGGTTCTGAAAATCAGTTCCCCGTCCTGCCATCACGTTCTGTTGTTTTATTGCTTCTGTAAATTTCAGGGTAATATCGAGATTTTTTACTTCTATAGGTCAACGACCGACTTCCTCCCCAAAATTTAAGTTTCTTAACCGTTTCTAATGACACTGGCGTAGACGATAGGCCAGATGTTAACTTTTCTTCCTAGTATCACTGCAAACGCAGACATATTGTAATAGGAAGATAGAGCACCGTCAGTTAGAGAAACTTGACTATTTATTTTAGACACAGCTATGGTATTGTAGGCGATACGAGTAATTTGGCCCGTTAGAGACCATCTTCCGATCTTCACTGGATAACTGCATTGAATGCGAAAATATTTTGTTGATGCCAATGATCAGTGTAACAAAATAAAAATTAGAGCTCGCACGGAAAGGTGGGCGTGTTCAATGTTGCCATGTGGTGTTA
The DNA here is from genome assembly GCF_023897955.1 of Schistocerca gregaria. NCBI lineage: Eukaryota > Metazoa > Arthropoda > Insecta > Orthoptera > Acrididae > Schistocerca > Schistocerca gregaria. Next base: position 797,493,383 of record NC_064920.1, read on the forward strand.
GAGAGTGGTAGCGTAGAGAACTGTGAATTGCAGAGAAGTCATGTAAATGTAGTTGCAGATGCTGTTTTTCTCACTGTATACATTTCACTTTTGGCCCAAATTCTTGTTCACAACTATGACTATTCAGTCATTTTCGGAGTCTTTACTCTCGTCACGTCTTCACAGCTAAAAACCTGTAGTCTAAATGAAAATATTCATTCTAACTTCAACAGAATACTTAAGGCTTAGAACTTGATTTTCCCAAAAAGGGGCATAATTATCCATGTTTAAGCCCCTATCAGGATAATAGGGAACATATCTTCATCACCATCATCATCACTAGTAGCAGCAGTAGTGGTAGTAGTGTGCGCTGCTTATGCACTGTACATACTGTAGATCTGATTTCCTTATTACATCTGGGAAAATGTAAGAAGTCAGAGGGACTTTACCATACGAAGTAAACGAATAAATAGATAAAATAAAATTATTATTGGTCTTCTCATATTATGTTCAGATTGGCCACTACGCAGAAACTCTTAGGGTTCATATTAATCTTGCGACCCTACTGCACTGTCATCATATGATATAACAGAACTGGGATTGGAATATCGTCTTATTTTCTCTTTTTCAGTACTGCACACTATTTGGGGTGCGTAGGTATTTTCAGCTACACTATCTAACCTGTTGAATGGACATTTTGTTTCTCGAAAATTACGTACGTCATACATAGCTAAAACGCATCTGAGAGGCCGGACTAAAATGATCACATAACGTGCGACGTCACAGCTCTTCAGGAATCACCTTGGATCATATTGTTTATTTTCAAGTCCAGTCATCCAACTGCATTTCGGCAATATATGGCTAGCCCAGGTGCAACCGTTTCGCAGTCAGTTTACGCCAGCCAGTGCGGAAGATTATTCTCATTAAAAATTTATCTCGTTTGTGGATACAGCTCTATCTACACTGTAGAGCTAAAGAAACTGGCACATATGCCTAATATCGTCTAATGCCTCCGCGAGCACGCACAAGTGCACAAGCCTCCAACACTCAGGCTTTTTATTCAAAACCATAAGTTCAGATATTAACCCCCCCCCCCCTCCCGGTCCTTCAACATAACCAACTCTTTGCGAATAGTAGTCCAGTGCCGAATAACAGATTCCGTTCCGTTCCGTTACCAATCACCCAGCACGAGTTGGAGCTCGTAGCACAGTGGCGACCTGTAGCGCTCTAACTTTTCACTTTGCCAGTATATTGCTTGTATTCGGCTGGTGCATGATTTCTTAGCGTTTTTGTTTTGCATGTTGGTATTCCGCTTTCTATTGCTTTATTAATCGATTGTCATTTTGCTTTTTGTAGTTCACTTCTGGTGTTTGAGGTTATATAATGTTACTTTCTCTTTTGGAGACAGTGAGTGGAGCTGTGGACGATAGAAAATGGAGTGCCAAGTGGATATGTTATTCCGCAGGAGTGAGAGCAGCGGAGGTAGCCAGGAACATCTATGCCAGATATGGGGATAATGCCATTGGACAGAGCACGGGAAGAAAATGGTTTTGCAGTGTTAAGGAGGATCGTTTTCATGTTAGTGACTATCCACGTTCAGGAAGCCCTTCGAGGTATGATGGAGATCGTTTAAACGTACGAATCGCAATGATCTATCTCAGTGTCCACGTGAGCAGACAAATGTAATCAACTGTGATCATTCCACCATCGTGAGAGATTTGCATGCAATGGAGGAGGTTCAAATATCGGGTGTATAAGTACCGCATGCTCTGAGCCAAAATCACAAAAATCAGCGGTTGGGCATATGTGCATCTCGGCTTGATCGTCATCAAATGGCTCGTGAATAACAGCGACCATTTGTATACTGTATAGCTACTGGTGACGAGAATTGGAATGGCGTACCCAAACAGAGCAGAAACTCAACGCAAAAAGACCTGCGCACATCCACAACAGAAAACATTCTGCAGGCGGTGGAACAGGGACGGTGTGCTGTATTACCGATTGCTTCGCCGAGGTATAACCATCACTGCCGACATTTATTGTGAACAACTCAGCCGTCTTGTAGAAACAGTCTAAGAACGAAGACGAGGAACACTGCTCGAAGTGCTGATACTCCACGATAGCGTCCTACCGCATTCTGCTAGACTGGCAAAAATCTTTATACAGAAGTTGGGTTGGGAAGTAATTCCGCACACACCTCATTAAATTGGTCTCCCTCCATCAGATTTTCACCTTTTCTGCTGTTTATTTAACAATGTTCAAGGAACTTGGTTTCGGGATGAAAATGCGTTCCGAACGTGGCTCGACAAGTTCTTCGCCTCAAAACCACGTCATTTCTACAGTCACGGAATCGAAAATTACTCCAGTGTTGCCAGACTGTTGCAAATGGTGGAGGAGAATATAGTAACGATGATTAAAGTCTCTGTTAGGTGTACCTGTTGTGATTATTAAAACGTATAGAAAAATGCAGCGAGCTTATGCGCCTACACAATATCTAATTTATTGTAACCCACATTAGCTTGCTACGCCAGGGGTGTTACCAAGGTTGACGAATACATGCCAGGCCATCCGAATGCCATGCCGAATAAACAGCTCAGTACGGTTGGGAAGAGTCACACTTAATAAGCTTATTCGCAGAATCGGTAGTCCTTCATGTGTTATGTAATTAAAGTAACAAAGATATTGCAGTGGAAAGCCTCTCGCGTAATTTATTTTATTCAGAGCTTTGAGTGAAACAGAGTTCATTATAAAAAGTGCTTCATAAGCAGTTAGTGTTACATGAGAAACGATGATATAATATTCAGATGAAACAAATTTCCGATGACAGATTAAAAAGTTGTATTCATATTATTTGGGATGCTTATCGGCATCTGTTTTAATAAAAATGTGTGCAATTGGGGCACCTAATATCACTGAATATGTACTAATGTAAAACAAAATTAAGTTTGATTGATAAACTCTTATCGAGAGATCAGCCGAGTGGTGGCGTCGTCTTGTCGCAACATTTCGATGAGTTTCGAACCCATCATCCCCAAGCGAGTGTCGAAACGTATCGACGAGACGACGCCACCACTCGGTTGATCACTGTAATACGACGAGAAAACCTTCAATCGCAAAATTAAGTTCATACCATTATCTTTCAGGGGTCCATCAGGGACGAGTATTTACTCCTGGAAATGGAAAAAAGAACACATTGACACCGTTGTGTCAGACCCATCATACTTGCTCCGGACACTGCGAGAGGGCTGTACAAGCAATGATCACACGCACAGAACAGCGGACACACCAGGAACCGCGGTGTTGGCCGTCGAATGGCGCTAGCTGCGCAGCATTTGTGCATCGCCGCCGTCAGTGTCAGTCAGTTTGCCGTGGCATACGGAGCTCCATCGCAGTCTTTAACACTCGTAGCGTGCCGCGACAGCGTGGACGCGAACCGTATGTGCAGTTGACGGACTTTGAGCGAGGGCGTATAGTGGGCATGCGGGAGGCCGGTTGGACGTACCGCCGAATTGCTCAACACGTGGCGCGTGAGGTCTCCACAGTACATCGATGTTTTGTCGCCAGTGGTCGGCGGAAGGTGCACGTGCCCGTCGACCTGGGACCGGACCGCAGTGACGCACGGATGCACGCCAAGACCGTAGGATCCTACACAGTGCCGTAGGGGACCGCACCGCCACTTCCCAGCAAATTAGGGACACTGTTGCTCCATTCGCAAACATCTCCATGAAGCTGGGCTACGATCCCGCACACCGTTAGGCCGTCTTCCGCTCACGCCCCAACATCGTGCAGCCCGCCTCCAGTGGTGTCGCGACAGGCGTGAATGGAGGGACGAATGGAGACGTGTCGTCTTCAGCGATGAGAGTGGCTTCTGCCTTGGTGCCAATGATGGTCGTATGCGTGTTTGGCGCCGTGCAGGTGAGCGCCACAATCAGGACTGCATACGACCGAGGCACACAGGGCCAACACCCGGCATCATGGTGTGGGGAGCGATCTCCTACACTGGCCGTACACCTCTGGTGATCGTCGAGGGGACACTGAATAGTGTACGGTACATCCAAACCGTCATCGAACCCATCGTTCTACCATTCCTAGACCAGCAAGGGAACTTGCTGTTCCAACAGGACAATGCACGTCCGCATGTTCCCGTGCCACCCAACGTGCTCTAGAAGGTGTAAGACAACTACCCTGGCCAGCAAGATATCCGGATCTGTCCCCCATTGAGCACGTTTGGGACTGGATGAAGCGTCGTCTCACGCGGTCTGCACGTCCAGCACGAACGCTGGTCCAACTGAGGCGCCAGGTAGAAATGACATGGCAAGCCGTTCCACAGGACTACATCCAGCATCTCTACGATCGTCTCCATGGGAGAATATCAGCCTGCATTGCTGCGAAAGGTGGATATATACTGTACTAGTGCCGACATTGTGCATGCTCTGTTGCCTGTGTCTATGTGCCTGTGGTTCTGTCAATGTGATCATGTGATGTTTCTGACCCCAGGAATGTGTCAATAAAGTTTCCCCTTCCTGTGACAATGAATTCACAGTGTTCTTATTTCAATTTCCAGGAGTGTATTTCTTCTTCTTCCAAATATTTTGGCAGATAGCCGTAACACCATCTTCAAAGTGAGTCGCTGACTTAAATAAAAATCATTTGACTTAAATATGATGCGGAATAAACGTAAGTGTGTCAGGTGTCAGAGGTCAGACGATCGGCATAAGAGCGGCAACCATAGATAAAGCTTTGTGCGTCTAAAAAAAAAAAAAAAAAAAAAAAAAAAAAAAAAAAAAAAAAAAAAAAAACCAAAAGCAAAAAAAAACCTAATCTGTATTGTTGGTGAAATAATTCTTGACAAGATGCCAAAAAATTGTTTCGTCCCACTGATATTTACTTGTTAATAAGCTGTTTTCGAATTATTTTTATACAGTCACTGGTTCACTTTCAAGATTGCTATACGGTTAACAGCAGAATTGTCGGAAGAAGAATTCATTTTTCCCGAACGTACGCCCGAAAGAAGATGGAATATTCTGTCTGCCGGGAAAATTTTAGAAAACATAACATGAAGAACTGCAACATGTTGAAATTCTGAAATATTCTGCCGCCGAGACATTTCATATCTTCAGAAATATACCCCTAGCGTTTTTATAGTTGAGACCTTTTTCCACTGATTCTGTCTTGCTACAGAGTGGTTGCAGTATTGTACAGGTATTGGGAGATGCAGAGATCAGATTCTTCGATCCATCCAGATTCAACCTAAATGTAGCTTTATGACTAAAGATCAGACGAAATACGACATGTTTGTTTTGTCTCTCTAAGTTCAGTTAGTGCACCGTTTCTAGTGACCTCGCTGTCAAAAAGCTCTTTCTGCTTGTGAATGAGAGAAATTGATTTCAGCGTTCAACAAGTAAGATAGCTAAGACCATAACAATGATCAAAATACCTCACTCCTAAGGTGTATGCGTATTCCAAGGCATTTTGAAGGATTTTTTTCCAGCCATGTGTCAAAAGTAAAGTCTTTTACTACTCTAGAACGTCTTTCGCAGCACGTTACGTCCCCTGTAAGTTGTTACGGTGAGACAGTCCGACAACTTAAGTGATTATAAACCTTAACAGGCATCATGCAGCACTTTCAGAAACATAATTTCCACTACAGAACCTTGAAAGGAATACCACATCTGTATGGTAAGAGCTATGAAGCGTACTTGGCTCCCCGTGACAGTGAATTAAGTACGCCACCTGCTTGATAACGAAATCAGACACATTAATTAAAGTACGATAACTTTCTCTTGAACGTTTCCTTAAAGGGTCCTAAAAGTAAGTATAATATAATAGAAACAAACCACTTCGAATTTGCATGAACAATTAATATACCATGAACACTGAGTGTTAATTCGTAAATGTTGCTTTGGAGATATCACTATCTCTTGATTCCCTGTCACGAGGACATGCAACTTTCACCCTGCAGTGCATGTCAACGATGCTGTTAGTGAAATCCGCCTCTCATATGAGCCAGTCTCGCAGCCTTAAATTGGAAAGACCACATAGATAATATTGTAGGGAAGGCGAAACAAAGAATGCGCTTTGTTGACAGAACAATTAGAAGATGCGACAAACCCACTAAAGAGACAGCCTACATTGCACTTGTCCGTCCTCTGCTGGAATATTGGTGCGCGGTGTGAGATCCTTACCAGGTAGAATTATGGGAGGACATCGAAAAAGTGCAAAGAAGGTCAGCTCGTTTAGTGTTAACTCGCAATATGGGTGTGAGTGTCACTGATATTATACGCGAGTTGGGATGGCAGTGACTGAAACAAAAGTGGTTTTCTTTGCGGCGAGATCTATTTACGAAATTTCAAACTTTCCCTTCCGAATGCGAAAATATTTTGTTCACACCCACCTATGCAGGGGGAAATGATCATAATAATAAAATAAGAGAAATCAGAGCTCGAACGGAAAGATTTACGTGTTCCTTTTTCCCACACGCCATTCGAGAGTGGAATGATAGAGAAGTAGTATGAAAATGGCTCGATGAGTCCTCTGCCAGGCACATAAGTGTGAATTGCAGAGTAATCATGTAGATGCATATCATAAAATGTCTTCTCACTCTGGACTTCAATTGAAGCTACACACTGGAAAGTTGTTTTTATCGTTCTTCTGTGGGCACGAATTTCTGTAGTCTCTGGATCATCCTGCAGTTGACGTACTTTTGCTTTATTTATATATTTTGGAACTGGTTACTATTACTACGATAATTTGACTCTGAACTTGTAATGTAACAATATACAGGGTGTTACAAAAAGGTAAAGCCAAACTTTCAGGAAAAATTCCTCACACACAAAGAAAGAAAATATGTTATGTGGACATGTGTCCGGAAACGCTTACTTTCCATGTTACAGCTCATTTTATTACTTCTCTTCAAATCATTTTAATCATGGAATGGAAACACACAGCAAACGAACGTGCCAGCGTGACTTCAAACATTTTGTTACACGAAATGTTCAAAATGTCCTCCGTTAGCGAGGATACATGCATCCATCCTCCGTCGCATGGAATTCCTGATTCGCTGATGCAGCTCTGGAGAATGGCGTATTGTATCACAGCCGTCCACAATACGAGCACAAAGAGTCTCTACATTTGGTACCGGGGTTGCGTAGACAAGAGCTTTCAAATGCCCCCATAAACGAAAGTCAAGAGGGCTGAGAACAGGAGAGCGTGGAGGCCATGGAATTGGTCCGCCTCTACCAATCCATCGGTCACCGAATCTGTTGTTGAGAAGCCTACGAACACTTCGACTGAAATGTGCAGGAGCTCCATCGTGCATGAACCACATGTTGTGTCGTACTTGTAAAGGCACATGTTCTAGCAGCACAGGTAGAGTATACCGTATGAAATCATGATAACGAGCTCCATTGAGCGAAGGTGGAAGAACATGGGGCCCAATCAATACATCGCCAACAATGCCTGCCCAAACGTTCACAGAAAATTTGTATTGATGACGTGATTGCACGATTGCGTGCGGATTCTCGTCAGCCCACACATGTGGCGGTGAATCGAGGAAGTACAGTACATACTGACGAAACCAAAATGAGCTCTAACATGGAAATTAAGTGTTTCCGGACACATGTCCACATTACATCTTTTCTTTATTCGTGTGTGAGGAATGTTTCCTGAACGTTTGGCCGTACCTTTTTGTAACACCCTGTATGCTGCCTGGGAATATTTTAGCTCTCTAGTCTACGCTCAAATACGAGTCCTTTTTTTTAATTTCAGCCTATGATCACAATAGATTGTGAAATAGAATAAGAAAACAAATTCTACACTTACTGGATCACTGTTTCAATTAGGCACTATGTTGCAGCTCCTAATAATTCAAATACCTCAGTACTCTGACACAGCGGGGTCCTCAGTCAGAGAGCAGCAACTTTTGCCTGCCGTAAGATGGTAACTTTGCATAGATATATTAATAAGTACGGTTAAACGTGTATTATTTCAAATTATTCTGAAAGATTTCAACAGATTTGCCAAAATTCTCTGTTATTTACGTTTACGAGCAATTTGTACGTTGTAAAGTGATGGTGACAAAGACTGGTTAGGTAGATGTGACTGTAGTGTTACAATAAAGTCCGCACACTGCAGTTACGTAAGAAAGAGTGATTTCTTTGAGCTGCCTAACGAATCTCACGTGCCAACGTGCATGACGAAGTGGTTGTGAGTTGAATGAATACATTGAGAACAAATGTGTCTTCGAAATGGCGTAACCGCAATCTGCATCACATTTCGTCTCGGAGATGTAACAGTGAATTTTGTGACGACCAATTTTACAAATGTAACCTCCTGTACGGTTTCTGAAATAACAGGTTGAGAATGAAAGTTTTATCCTATAATGGACTTCATTGTCTACTACAGGGTGTTTCAAAAATGACCGGTATATTTGAAACGGCAATACAAACTAAACGAGCAGCGATAGAAATACACCGTTTGTTGCAATATGCTTGGGACAACAGTACATTTTTAAGGAAGACAAACTTTCGAAATTACAGTAGTTACAACTGTCAACAACAGATGGCGCTGCGATCTGGGAAACTCTATAGTACGATATTTTCCACATATCCCCCATGCGTAGCAATAATATGGCGTAGTCTCTGAATGAAATTACCCGAAACCTTTGACAACGTGTCTGGCGGAATGGCTTCACATGCAGATGAGCTGTACTGCTTCAGCTGTTCAATTGTTTCTCGATTCTGGCGGTACACCTGGTCTTTCAAGTGTCCCCACAGAAAGAAGTCACAGGGGGTCATGTCTGGCGAATAGGGAGGCCAATCCACGCCGCCTCCTGTATGTTTCGGATAGCCCAAAGCAATCACACGATCATCGAAATATTCATTCAGGAAATTAAAGACGTCGACCGTGCGATGTGGCCGAGCACCATCTTGCATAAACCACGAGGTGTTCGCAGTGTCGTCTAAGGCAGTTTGTACCGCCACAAATTCACGAAGAATGTCCAGATAGCGTGATGCAGTAATCGTTTCGGATTTGAAAAATGGGCCAATGATTCCTTTGGAAGAAATGGCGGCAAAGACCAGTACTTTTTGAGGATGCAGGGACGATGGGACTGCAACATGGGGCTGCCCACATGCGTATCGCCGTCATCAATCCTTTGCACTATATCGTCAGCGAATGTCTCTCGTGAGCAATGGTAGCGGCGCTGAGGGGTTGCCGCGTTTGAATTTTGTATGGATACAGGTGAAACCTCTGGCACATGAGACGATACGTGGACGTTGGTGTCATTTGGACCGCAGCTGCAACACGGCGATCGGAAACCCGAGGCCGCTGTTGGATCACCTGCTGCACTGGATGCGCGTTGCCCTCAGTGGTTGCCGTACGCGGTCGCCCTACCTTTCCAGCACGTTCATCCGTCACGTTCCCAGTCCGTTGAAATTTTTCAAACAGATCCTTTATTGTATCGCTTTTCGGTCCTTTGGTTACATTAAACCTCCGTTGAAAACTTCGTCTTGTTGCAACAACACTGTGTTCGAAGCGGTGGAATTCCAACACCAGAAAAATCCTCTGTTCTAAGGAATAAACCATGTTGTCCACAGCACACTTGCGACATTGTGAACAGCACACGCTTACAGCAGAAAGACGACGTACAGAATGGCGCACCCACAGACTGCGTTGTCTTCTATATCTTTCACATCACTTGCAGCGCCATCTGTTGTTGAAAATTGTAACTACTGCAATTTCGAAAGTTTGTCCGCTTGAAAATGTACTGTTGTCCCAAGCATATTACAACAAACTGTGTATTTCTATCGCTGCTCGTTTAGTTTTTATTACCGTTCTCCCGAAAAGGCCAAGAATCGATCTCGACTCCCATAGCAGCACACTGAAGTTATTCGGTGCGCGATGTGTTTAACAGTCCATGCGTTTGATTTCTCGCGATAGGTAAGTCGCTGAAATGCAAGGTGTAGCATATTTATGGTGGCTAAAATGCAGACCATAATGACTGGCACTACAGGGTAATTGAATCACCGAGGGGTAGGTAACAGGTGGCCTGCAGCGTGTGGCTTGGCCCAACACAACACGTTGTGCCGACAGTGGCAATGCGTTTGTGTAATCGATCTGCAGCAACAAGGTAGCTATATAAGCAAATCAACAGAAAATATAAAACCTTGACATTCTTACTTAGATCACACGCGTAAATTAAAAAATATCTATGATTCTCAGCTACTGTCAAAATATGATTCAGCTCGTAGCCACGACGGGTATCTCTTCAAGAAGAAAAAACTATCTCATAAATTTCATTCCGCGTTTAATAGTTTCCAGTGCTAGTGTAGAGTTAATAGAATGCTCTTCCACTTCATCTTCGTACGTTCAAGTCAGCAGTTTTTTCTCTACATAAATAGACGCTATGCGACCAAACACTAAACAGAAGCTACAAATCTGCATATATTCTGCTTCACTTTAATGCACGAAGAGTCAGGAGCTCTACAACTGTGAAATAGTATTCTGAGTAAAGTTGATGGCGACAGTAGAGCGAACGCAAGACACGGAAATTGTCTTCATTTTGTCGATTCAGTATTACTTAGTTCACATTGTGAAACTACACTGTCTAGCGGTGTCAGGATTTAAAACATGATTAGGGGAATTATAGCATTACAGGACGAGGCCGTTAATGACATAGAAATTTGAATGTATTAAATTTTATTATGAATTTTATGACTGACGCTAAGACAGACAAGGAATACTAAAACGTTTGTGATTATACGTCCGGCTAGACGTAATCATTTCGTTGGGAAGTAAGTAATTTTTTCCGCGATGGCGTTTTCGTTTTAAAGTACGCTCTTGTGGGAACTCGAACAGTGCCTCACGCTTGGATACGCCAGAGAGGCAGCCTCAACAGCCAGTCTGTAGTGTCTGGCAACCTTACAGTTCCGAGTAGCCTTCCAAGAGTTGAGGAAATGAACTAAGGCTGGTTGTACAAAGTAGCTTTGCTGCGGAAGTCGACTGGCTTCACGAAATAGTACCTGGAGCTTGTGGTTGGTCTTAGTGTGCTGGTTGATCGTGAATAGGGAAGACGCAAATTCCGTGTTTGGTACAGTCGACTTCCAGTTTAGTTGTAACATACAGGTTAAGCGCCACGTCGCATTAGTTACCTGGGTGTTCAGGAGCTCAGAGGATCTGGATAGACTACCTGTTTCGGCGAGCAAAACAATTTACGTTGCTCGTTAGTTGCGACGACAATACATCGGAACTATACTCTCATTAAAATTACTTTGTGACTAACATTTTAGCGAGTCAAGTGGTATGGGCCTGCTGCGGTCAAATCGTAGTTCGTTCTCGAGTGCCGCCTGATCGCTATGCTGCCGGTTCAGTAAGTATCTCGTGTAGTGTCGCTGGCTGCATTCCGGCAACTCTGCCTCCGACACTGCAGTGTGTCAACCACAAGTAATTTTAATCAGAACGTACAAGGTGATTCCACAGGAACAGCACAACTTCGAAAATCGAGAACTCTGCAAAGACGAAAAGGAGAGCTACGTTCCTTCTGTGGTCGATTGAAGGAAGCTCTGAAGTATCACTTAGTTGCTCATTTTGCCACTTGGAGCTAGTAAAGAAACCTAATCGTCTACAATTGCTTCAATCCCTTTGAGAGGCTGATAAAGTGAAAAGAATCGAGTTCTGCGACTTTTTCCTTCAGCAAATGGAAACAGATGATTGGTTCATTTTGAAGCAAGTGTTTATCGATGAAGCGACATTTCACCCAACAGGAAAAGTCAATCAGCACGACGTCCGTATATGGGGTACTGAGAATCCGAAGGAAACAATTCACCATGAACGTGACTGCCCTGAGGTGAACGTTCTCTGTGCCATTTCAGCCAATAAAATTTTTGGTCCTTTTCTCTTCGAAAGTGCAACTGTGACTGGGCAAACATATCTGAAAATGTTGCAGAAATGGCTGTTCCCTCAATTCGAAGACGAAGTATATTCCAGCAGGATCGGGCATCAGCCACTGGCACTTATCTCTCCGAGCCTATTTGAACGAAAGGTGTCCACAGCGATGGATCTGCCTCCTGACAGTGCGTAACGTGACAGAGCACTTCATCACTGGCCTCTAAGAAGCCCTGACCAATGTCCTTGCGATTTTTTTCTATGAGTGTATGTTAAAGATATGGTGTTTCGACCACCTGTACCAGATAACATTGAGGAACTAAAAAAGATAATAACTGCAGCTATCCAAACTGTTACGACGGAGATGCTACAGAGAGTGTGGAAGGAGTTCGAATATCGGGTTGATGTCGCTCGAGTATCTGGAGGGGGTCGTATTGAAAACTAATGAACTTTTTTTCCACTGAAAAAAGACCTTTGTCGAATACACTCCACATTAATTTATTACCCAAGTTTCTATCGTGTTTCTTTGATTAAATACAGATTTTAAAAGTTGTGGTATGTTTTTAATCACCCTGTATGTCTATACTCCGCAAGCCACCTTACAAGAGGAGAGTTCTTTATCTATCACCATCCCCTTTCCTCTTCGAGTCGCGAATGATTCGCGGGGACAACTGTCGGTAAGCCTCTGCGTGAGCTCAAACCTCTGATTTTACCGTCAAGGTCCTCTCGCCTGATATACCAGATGCAGGCAACATATTGGCTGACTGTTCTAGGAACGTAGACTCTCGAAATTTTAACAGTAAATCACACCATGATGGAGAACGTATCTCTTGTAGCGTCCGCCGCTCCGTAATGCTTTCGGTCTTGCTAAGTGAACCTGTAACGATACGCGCTGCTGTTTTTTCTCAATCCTATCTCATAATGATTCCAGTCTGATGAGCCATATTCAAATATTGCTCGAAAGCGTGTTTTGAAAATTTCGTGGGTGGAGTACACGATCAGAGAATTCTTCAATCAATATCAGCCTGGCATCTGCCTTAGCTGCGATTAGTTATATACGGTCGTTCCGCTTTAAGTCATTCCGATATTTTGTGGATGAAATTGCTTCCAGTGATTACTACGCAAATCATGTAATCATACAGTAATGGGTATTTCTGTCTGTTTGTGCCCAAAACGTTAATTTACTTATGACGAGCTTCAATTGCCAACCGTTGCAAGAAGTGTCGATCCGCTGTATATCCTGGATGCGTTTAGTTACCCTAAGTTTCTTTGAAGACTTCCTAGTGTTGCATTTAATTATCGTTTTGAAAAACTGGCTTCTAAACGATATACAGACTTATTAACAAACTTGCTGAATTGCCAGTAGGTATTGCCAACTTCACCTCAATCAACATTTCTCAAGGTTTCTCTGAAACATTAATTGCTTTGAGTGTAATGATCTCCATTTTTGTCTTCCAGTTGTATTGACAGTACGTGTAGATACATTAAGTAATGGATTATAATGTGACAACCATTTGCTACACTATAGGCGTGTTTTTTGTTTATCTTTTACTCAAAATGTTCAAATGTGTGTGAAATCTTATGGGGCGTAACTGCTAAGGTCATCAGTCCCTAAAGCTTACACACTACTTAACCTAAATTATCCTAAGAATAAACACACACTCCCATGCCCGAGGGAGGACACGAACCTCCGCCGGGACGAACCGCACAGTCCGTGACTGCAGCGCCGTAGACCGCTCGTCTAATCCGCCGCGACTATCTTTTACTTGCCTGCACTGACAGCGGCTTTGTATTTCAATGACAGACGCACGTTTGTGGAAAAGCACGCAGCTTTTGTGGTGTAAAACCATGACGCTGCAAGTAATATTTGGAAATAGCGCGTCGCCGTAATCAGATGTCTGTGATGAAAATAATAGTGTATAATAACCAAGGTGGGAAATGGAGTTACCTTTTTATAAACTTGGGAATGAGACACGCAATATGGAAAAAAAGAAAAAGATATTGGTACGTAGGAGGTTCGGTGGCTGCTCCTGTATTATGCTCATCCTTCTCCTTCTCTTCTTCTTCCTCATCCTCCTCGTTCTTCTTCCTCTTCCTCTTCTTCTTGTTCTAGTGCAGGTTCGTTTCGAACGTTAGTGATCATTATAACTACATCACTCCTGATTATACGAAAACTTCCTCGCTCCTGTGTGAAGCCCACGTCCTCAAGTTTCCAAATAAAGGTGTTTTTAGTCTTCCTCGTCCCCTTATACCAGGTATCTGTTTAAGAAGAATTTTCTATAACAATTTACACCTGTTTCCATTTCTCATTAAATAACCGAGTTAATAAACTTTACTGCATTTTTCTGTGTTTAGGACTTCTTTTTCCTTCCTCATTTTGCAGAGAAGGTCGTTGTTAGTAATTTTATCTGCCCGTGGTGCACTCAGCATTCTGCTGGACAGCCACAACACAAACGCTTCAAGTCGTCGGTCAAGATCCAAATCTCAACTCTATAGGAAAGGATGGGAAATACGTAAACCTGTAGAAATCTTAACTCTGTTTGGACTGAGAGGTGATGGCTCTTGAACACAAGTCATTTTCCAAAACATGTTTCTGGGTCTAGCAGTTTTATTCAGTTCACATCTAGCATTGTATTTTACGTTTTTAGTCAAGTTTTGTTCCACTGCCCTCTACTCACCGTACCTGATCGCCTTCACAAAAATCCTCACACGTTTCTACTACGATGTCTGTTAGAAAATAAATTTGTCTGTTATCTAAATTTTGAATTTGCCAACAAAACATTCACTAAACAGTCTTTGGCTTGCCACATGTTACCACCATCCCTTCTCTTCTCCACTTCAATTACCACAAGTATAATTTAGTATTATTTTTCGTTCATCATCATCGATGTTTCTCCTATAATTGATAATTCTAGTGAATGGCATCCGTCCATCCTCGAAGGATGATGGTGTATCATAGTTGGCTCAGACTCTGCAACATCTGCTACGGCTGTAAAGTCCTACTTGAGAGTGGCGGTGTCTGCTGCAGTTTGGGTACTCGAAATGTGAAGGATTTTCACCAGAGACCGCTCTCTCGTTCCGTCTTGCCCTCTTCCTGATGTCTTCTTGCACCCGTCCGTTCCCTGCAAGCTCACAGCTTGTCGTCACTTGACAGGGTCACCAGCTGTATTTTCCCACTAAATTAGATCGCTACTGGCCTTGGTCAGATCTCTCTTGCAGACATCCTTAAAGCGAAGGTGCTGTCTTCCTACTGGCCTCACCCCCTTCCCGAAGTTCTCCGTACAACACTTTTTTCGGTATTCGCTGAGAGTCCATGCGCCTGACAGGTCCCAGCCGCCGTGGACGTCGGTGACTCAGGAGTGCATGAATGCTGGTTGTGCTTGCGAGCCGTAATACTTCGGTGTTGGGTACTACATCCTTCCAAATGGTCTGAAGGATCCTCCGGAGACAACGGAGACTGAAGCTGTTCAGTCGGGATTCGTGTTTAGCAAGAGTTGTCCATGTCTCACAGTTATACAAAAAATGGTTCAAATGGCTCTGAGCACTATGGGACTTAACACCTGAAGTCATAATTCCACTAGAACTTAGAACTACTTAAACCTAACTAACCTAAGGACATCACACGCATCCATGCCCGAGGCTGGATTCGAACCTGCAACCGTAGAGGTCTCGCGGTTCCCGACTGAAGCGCCTAGAACCGTCGGCCACACCGGCCTGCCACAGTTATACAAAAGGGTGCTGATAACACAAGCGTTATATACTTGAATTTTAGTTTTTAATGTGTAGTCCATTGTTCCAAACTGTGTTTTTCAATCTACCCATGACAACCGACCTTTTTTTTTCTATTCTGTTAGTAATTTCAGTGCCCACAGACAAGTAGCTACGTATTGTAGATCCCAAGTGGGTAAAGTCATCAACTACCTGGAGAGGAATAACCGTCAATGTTGATGGATGGAAGGTTGGTGGTTCCCTGCGCCATGATATTAGTCTTTTGGAGGCTGATGGTAAAACCAAATTTTCCACATGCATGTGATAAGTTGTTGATTAGCTACTGCAGCTCATCCTCTGAGTTCTCGACTAGAACTGCATCGTTTGCATATAACAACTCGCTAATAACAATTTTACTGGCTTTGGTCTTGGCCTTGAGCCGGACAATGTTGAAGAGATTTCTATCAGATCTTGAATGTAAATACACTCTCTCCTCACAGTATTCATAAGCAAATGCCAAACAGTAGGAGCTAACACACACCCCTGCTTTACACCGCTATTTACAGGGAATGATTCCGACTTTTTGCCTTTGAAACGACTTCTCTTCACCACTCAGTTATCGTAGGTACAATTTACTATTATATTTCGTTCATCATAATCGATGTTTCTCCTGTAGTTGATAAATCTAGTAGTTTTCCTGAATTTGTTGTAATTTTCATTTCGGTGTACATCTTACTAGACATTAAAAACGTAAACGATAATGTAATCTAAAAAAATTGTAACATCTCTAACTGTCCACAAACTCTTGGGAAATCAGTCTCGCAACTTGTTAGTAGCATATTTTGACTACAAGAACAAACAGTGTTAGTGATTATGTGTGCAAATGCAAACATCACCATAAACGTTCTCATATAAACAAATGCACATGAAAAGGAGAAAAATTCTCGAAACATGTTGTGCTAAGCATTAAAAATCTAGAAAAGGTGGTCTAGTTTTTTAATATTCACGTCATAATGTTTAGTATGCTCTAACTCTGATGGAAGAGAACATACGTTATTCCTCTATTTTGCTAGTTTCAGCTCTTTCTGGTACAATCTAAACATTCATCGAAAAACGTGCATCACTTCATTTCCTTCCGCTGTGCACTGTCTTCAGTGAAAGGATAAGTTAAAAAAATTTTAATCACTTATACCTGCAACATAAGACAACATGAAAGCTTGTCACACGAGACTTATCAGTTTTATGAAACTCTAATCGAAATAAAAACATTGAATGTAATAGAACAAAAAATTACGTGACGGTTCATGTACGTTTCTCACGCGTAAAAGTCTAAGTCCATGTCTTCCTTCTTTGGGTTGGGACACTGCATTGCGAGGTTTTCGTTATTCGTCATTCCACTGTTTTTCTTCAGTTTGGAGTTTGACTGCTGCGGAAAGAAGCTTAGCTAGCTTTGGCCTTTTTTAAGTAGGAAGTGTTTACTCGAGGACCTATTTCTCCAGAAACCACGAAACAGTTTGTGGTTTGTATAGATAGAAAGCATTTCCAAGATGGAAAATTCGACTTTAGTAATGAACTCTTCTCTCTGAAAACCGCCTAAATCAGATGGTTTGCAATAATTCTCTCCCTCCAATGCGGAATTTGCAACATATTATGGAATATAACCATGAGCGCCATTCACTGGATAAGATGCAAAACTTGTGTAGCTGGATACCATGTGGGTTAAGCAACGTCAACAAAAATTAGCGACTTACTAAATGTTCGTCGTTGCTGGAACGTTGCCGTTTTCTTTATCGTAGGTACAAGCCGTTCCTTGGGATCATTGCTGCTGATGACGAGAATTGGGGCCTGTATGTTTTTAAATATGAGGAAAGAATGGTTCAGCCGATGGAAAAAAGCTACACCTTATTCACCATACTCGAGAGACTCAGCCTCTCCGATCATCGCCTTTTCGGTCTCTCTCTAGCAACATTCAGGGAAAAATGTTTCATGATACCTCTCTTAGGAACTAGAGAACAGACTTCTTCGGCTCGAAACCACAGCAGTTCTACAAGAAAGGAACAGAACTCCTACATAAACGCTAGCAGATGTTCGTTGACAGAGATGGTGATTACATCTATGAGCAGCGTATCAGTCTTGTTACTGTTTATTGTATTGAAATAAAGCGCATTTTACGCTAGTAAAATCACAGCATTGTAAAAGCGCCACCAAGTTATGCACCGATACGGCATGTATACATCTCACTGGCACATATCTGATTCATCGCTGTTTTACCACTCCAGAGAGGACTTTAACCCTTTGTTACATAACGTCTACAAATGAAGACATGCTTTCAAATCGTCTTCGGATAGCCTACGATAGATATACAGCCTAATTTGACTATCTCTGGTCAGTGAGTGCTACACATTTGACTAACTTCAGTGAATGCTGAGAGCGGCACCAACAAGCTAGTGACTGTTATAGTTTCAAAATGAACAATGCTCATGTAGTTGGTGCCAGGTGCGTGTGTGACTTTAATCCTTGTAATCCTCAGTTCTCAATATTAAGTCAGAGTAAATCCTTCAGATATTTTATACAGTGCCTGAAGTGTATATAAGATGCTTTATCTTATAAGCACTTTTGTATGTAGATGTAAATTCATAATGTAAAGTTGATGTCTGTTATAACAGATGAAAGACAAACGGTGTAAATGTGATGTAATTCAGGTGCCACATCTAAAAGTCACAGATGCAGATCTTATGAATTTACAGTCAGTATCAGTCAGTCTTCCTCGTTATGCAGTCAGCAGGTCTGAAATTAGTGTTTCTCTTTCTCTTTCTGGGAATTTTATGGTACAAATGCCAGGCACATTAGTTTAGCTCCAGTTCTGTATCTGGAAAGTGAAGATTTGGAGAGTTAAAATGACACTAGTGAAGCATATATGGCAAAGGGTGAATCAGAAAGTAGCACTCTTACGAGATTGAAGATAATAAAGGTGGAAGTATCAATAGACCATCCCCTAAGCTAGATTTAGCGTCTATTTCAACATCTACATTACTACTCTACAATTCACAGTCAATTGCCTGATAAAAGGTTCATCGAACCACCATTAAGCTACTTCTTTAGTGTTCCACTCTCGAACTGCGTGCAGGAAAAACGAACTGTTACTAAGCAGGTGGGCTCCAACAAAATATTTGCACACTCCGAGGAGAAAGTTGGTGACTGAAATTTCATAAGAAGGTACTGTCGCATCAAAAAACAACATTGTTTTAATGATTGCCAGCCCAATTCATCTCCGTGCACTCACTACGTTATTTAGCGACAATGCAAAACGAACTGCCCCCCTTTCAACTTTTTCGATGTCCTGCGTCAATCCTATCTGATGCAGATCTCACACAGCACGGTCTTACTCCATAAGAGGGCGAACAAGCGTAGTGCAAGTAGTCACTTTAGTAGACCTATTGCATTTTCTCTGTTTTCTGTCAAGAATTCACAGTCTTTGGTTTGCTTCTCCACTACATGATCTATGTAATTCTTCCAATTTAAATTATTAGTAATTCGAATCTTAGTTGATTCCACAGCCTTTATATTGTTTAATTTTAGTTTCGAAAAGTGATAACTGATTACTTACCCATAAATATGCATGTTATAGTGTATCTTTGCTCCACAAGTCCCATTTAACGTATATGTTCTGTGTTCAACACTTGTTTGTAATAAAACGTGGCATAGAATGCTCAGTATGTAAATACTCGTGTACCTATAGGTCTGCTTTTGCAGACGTTACAAATTTTTATGACCCTCATTAAAAAATTCTGAAAAATACAAGATTTTGGATTTTAAGCAGAGAAAATCGGTATTAAAATCGCCTGCATTTACTTTTGAGGCAGAATACGCTAGTTAATAAAGAGTTAGATGTATGTGTGGCATTGAGGCCTGCGGCATAAATCTTAAGTCCCAAAGAGCGTTGACGAAAAAAGCTACTGGTCAGTTGCAGTGCTCCTTCTCACGACCTGGTTCACGCACTAAACAACAGAAACGAATGACAGATTGCACTTCGCACTTTTAAATATTCCAATTCAACCATATACAAGAGAGAAATACCAATACGTATTTTTCGAATATTTATGCACGTCACCCACCCTTGTCCCAAATCCCACCTCTAAAGGAAAGCATGGGTACCTTACTCTCACAACAGTTTTATACAAATTATGAGTATACAATATTAGGTCGAAATCCCTTAGGTGTTTCTGAGTTATGCTTCTGTGCAACAATCATTTCATCCGTACACGAACCCCTATCGGTGGTGAGTGGTTCTTACTCCCACACCGTTTCTTTTTCAGATAGTGAGTGATATGTGTACCTCGTCTGGTTGAAATAGTTCGAATAGTTCAGTAGGAGTACTCACACACACACACACATACATACATGCAGTGGTTTTTATCAATTTATACATTGTTAGTATTGTGAAATTCACAATGATCTCTCTGGTCCAGTAGTGTTGCCAACGGCTGGCCTCTATCTGCCTCCCTGGGTTGATGTCGAAACAGTGGGTGGAATTTAATAGTTGTATGGCATAGTGATCTGCAGTTATTATTAAGACATGCGGGTAAATTGCTTACAGGGGAAAAATTAATAATGTCTCGCCTGGTGAACGTATTGGTCAACCGCTTGCGTGGAGTTAAAACAAGACTCTGTAGCAATTACGTTATGAATTTCGTCCGAATTTTCAAAGTCAAACGAAGAGTGGGAGATTAACAAACGGGCTATATTCAGAAATAAAAGGGTGTACTGGTGTGATAAATAATTATCAATAATTATAACTGTCGAATAACTGTCAATACCGAAATAAAAATTTTAAAATAACGGTCAAATGTTTTGTGAAAAGGTTTGTCTACAAGTAAGAAAGACGCTACAAAAACGGCACAACAGCAAGGAATTATCCGAATGGGATGTAAATCATTAGATGTGGTGTACATTTACAGACAAAAATGGCGGCAACTTTCAGAAAAATTAGAATATGTATTCAAGAGACAGAGCTACACAAATTAAGCGTGTCAATAACACATTGGTCCTCCTCCGGCTTCTCTGCCCTACACGTCTTAGTTGACCATGGGGACCCAATTCGAAACAAGGCTCATCACTGAAGACAATTCTACTCCATTCAATGCGATTCCATGACGAAGACGTGTCTGGAGACGCCCTGGACAGCGGTGGGGTATCAACCCGATTTCGGTCCGCCATACGGCTCGACAGCCAGGAATGACGGTCTGGGCTGCCGTTTTACTTCATAACAAGACCAAATGGCTGAAATGGCTCTTAGCACTATGGGACGTAACTTCTGAGGTCATCAGTCCCCTAGAACGTAGAACTACTTAAACCTAACTAACCTAGGGACATCACACACATCCATACCCGAGGCAGGATTCGAACCTGCGACCGTAGTGGTTGCGTGGCTCCAGACCGTTGCGCCCAGAACCGCTCGGCTACTCTGGCTGGCATAGCACGACCCTTTTGGTTGTCATATGCGTCACTCTTCCAGCACAGCGGTACGTCGATGCTATTCTATGCCCCTTTTGTTGCCTTTTACGCAAGCAACCGTGGGGTTACAGTTCAGCAAGATAATGGCCTCCCGCACTGGGGTAAAGTTTCTACTGCCTGTGGTGGTGCTGGCCAAGCCCTTCCTCGGCCAGCAAAGCCGGCGGATCTATCCCAAATTGAGAAAGTGTAGGAACAGTATGGGCAGTGGCTCGAGATTTTGACGATCTAAAGCGCCAGCTGCACAGAATTTGGCGGGATATCTATATGGAGGACATCCAACAACTACCAATCACTAGGAAGCGGAATAACTGCCTGCATAAAGGCCAGGGTTATTGACTTGCTGAATTTGTGAAGCTCTTTCTCTTGAATAAATATTCTAATTTTTCTGAAACTTGCAATAATTTGTTGTACATGGACATCAAGTCTACCGATTTCCGTCTCATTCGGTGCGCTATTTTTTTCTTTAGAGAATAAATGCTTTACAGAAATATTTGTTGCGCCTCAGAATGATCTTACAAATAATGTACGGTAAATGAGATGGTGATCGAGAATTTAAAGTTCAATGTTTAAGTTAGAATCTTAGAATGTTCTGTGGTACAGTACTAGAGGATATTTGTCTGGTGGGCCGGCCGCGGTGGCCGAGCGGTTCTGGGCGCTTCAGTCCGGAACCGCGCGACTTCTACGGTCGCAGGTTCGAATCCTGATTCGGGCATGGATGTTTGTGATGTCCCTAGGCTAGTCACGTTTAAGTAGTTCTACGTTATAGGGGACTGATGACCTTAGATGTTAAGTCCCATAGTGCTCAGAGCCATTTGAACCATTTGTCTGGTGGTTTAAGTAGACCCCGCAGTCTCATTTGCTATACATTATTTCGAACGTCATTCAGTGGAGCATTAAAAGGTTCTCCAATTTATTTCATTTCATTTTTCGCCTTCAGACAAATCATGTCACAATACATTTGACCAATTTTTTCACCTATTTTATTCTATGTTATTCCATCAGAGACACACTGAGCGCAGAATACGCAGAGCGGCAGTGGAAGGCGCAGCCGGCGACCCACCTGGAGTACTTGAGCAGCGAGGCGTGGGGCAGGTCCGGCGCCCTGAGCAGCCCGTGCGCCCTGCGAGACACCAGGCAGCTGAGGTCCAGCGACGCCAGGAAGGTCGCGTTGTGCAGGCGCGCGCCTGCGCAGAGCAACACACCACCCGCCGCGTCAGCCTCTCTCACACTACACATCTACATCTGAACCAAGTCACCATTACACGCTACTAGAAGACGGGCAAGAAATTATTCCTAAACTGCTTTAACGTTTCTCTTCTTTAGTTAGACGAAAGCAGTGCTCTGTCAAAGGGTAAGAATAATTTCATTTCGTGTCGTCAAATTAAGTGAATCGAGTTACAGCAAAATCGCAGTCATGATTTTTCATCAGGTGGAAATATACTCCTGGAAATTGAAATAAGAACACCGTGAATTCATTGTCCCAGGAAGGGGAAACTTTATTGACACATTCCTGGGGTCAGATACATCACATGATCACACTGACAGAACCACAGGCACATAGACACAGGCAACAGAGCATGCACAATGTCGGCACTAGTACAGTGTATATCCACCTTTCGCAGCAATGCAGGCTGCTATTCTCCCATGGAAACGATCGTAGAGATGCTGGATGTAGTCCTGTGGAACGGCTTGCCATGCCATTTCCACCTGGCGCCTCAGTTGGACCAGCGTTCGCGCTGGACGTGCAGACCGCGTGAGACGACGCTTCATCCAGTCCCAAACATGCTCAATGGGGGACAGATCCGGAGATCTTGTTGGCCAGGGTAGTTGACTTACACCTTCTAGAGCACGTTGGGTGGCACAGGATACATGCGGACGTGCATTGTCCTGTTGGAACAGCAAGTTCCCTTGCCGGTCTAGGAATGGTAGAACGATGGGTTCGATGACGGTTTGGATGTATAGTGCACTATTCAGTGTCCCCTCGACGATCACCAGAGGTGTACGGCCAGTGTACGAGATCGCTCCCCACACCATGATGCCGGGTGTTGGCCCTGTGTGCCTCGGTTCCTGATTGTGGCGCTCACCTGCACGGCGCCAAACACGCATACGACCATCATTGGCACCAAGGCAGAAGCGACTCTCATCGCTGAAGACGACACGTCTCCATTCGTCCCTCCATTCACGCCTGTCGCGACACCACTGGAGGCGGGCTGCACGATGTTGGGGCGTGAGCGGAAGACGGCCTAACGGTGTGCGGGACCGTAGCCCAGCTTCATGGAGACGGTTGCGAATGGTCCTCGCCGATACCCCAGGAGCAACAGTGTCCCTAATTTGCTGGGAAGTGGCGGTGCGGTCCCCTACGGCACTGCGTAGGATCCTACGGTCTTGGCGTGCATCCGTGCGTCGCTGCGGTCCGGTCCCAGGTCGACGGGCACGTGCACCTTCCGCCGACCACTGGCGACAACATCGATGTACTGTGGAGACCTCACGCCCCACGTGTTGAGCAATTCGGCGGTACGTCCACCCGGCCTCCAGCATGCCCACTATACGCCCTCGCTCAAAGTCCGTCAACTGCACATACGGTTCACGTCCAAGCTGTCGCGGCTTGCTACCAGTGTTAAAGACTGCGATGGAGCTCCGTATGCCACGGCAAACTGGCTGATACTGACGGCGGCGGTGCACAAATGCTGCGCAGCTAGGGCCATTCGACAGCCAACACCGCGGTTCCTGGTGTGTCCGCTGTGCCGTGCGTGTGATCATTGCTTGTACAGCCCTCTCGCAGTGTCCGGAGCAAGCATGGTGGGTCTGACAC
Source organism: Schistocerca gregaria (assembly GCF_023897955.1). NCBI lineage: Eukaryota > Metazoa > Arthropoda > Insecta > Orthoptera > Acrididae > Schistocerca > Schistocerca gregaria. Next base: position 797,517,279 of record NC_064920.1, read on the forward strand.
ACCGGTGTCAATGTGTTCTTTTTTCCATTTCCAGGAGTGTAATTTGAAAAGGAAAAACGTGAACCTATTGAGGCTGTCCTCAGTGACTCTCTTAAAAAACATTTTACACACAGACCGAGGTTTTAGTAGTAACAACATAATGGTGAGATGAACAAATTAATAGCACTGAATAGCTACAATGAAAAGAAAATGATGTTGAAAACGTACATTACATTGCCAAAGAAGTACATCATACCAATCATGAAGAGAGATGATTGTCGATAATATTTGCGGCTTTCTCATGTGTACGGAGAACGAAACTTAAAACTGGTTACAAGTAGAAATCCTCCAAAAAATCTTAATTAGTAAATAGACGAGCAAACTTCCAGACTTAGTTTGCCATATACAAAAATGGTGTTATTGTATGACTTTTGTAAGAAAAAGTTTTCGAGGTGCTCTTTTATTTGATGTATTATTTATAATTGTCATGTGAATGTAATAAATGCTACAAAACCTTGAAGGCCTTATTTTCAGTTTGAAACACCGCACGTTTTATATAGAGACTGCTGCTTATGAAACTTAGGGCTACTGTAGATAAAAGTGAAATAGATTGTACAAAAATCTATGCACTGCAAAACACCTGTCGTGTGCTGTGCCCAAGCGGCCATGGCAGCGAACGCTCAGCAATTCCACAGTGCGGCTCGTGGACGCTCACTTGTGGGATCCAATCAAACCAAACTACCTCATTGTTTCTACTTATTCAACAAACTCCTTATTTTGTCTGCCACTTTCATTAAATACCGCTATTATGTTTCACATGAGTAGTGAGTTTGCACTTCCCAAATGAAGAGATTTGTCATCGATACCCTCTGTACAAACACTGCAAAGACATTAGCACGAAAACAACAGCATAACTAAGGTGCCTGGACATGCTGAACGAGTCTATGGTGATTGCTCATCTTCTAGGTAAGGACGAGTAGAGTCCTGATTGACACACCAGATGCTGCGCTAAAGAATCCAGCTGATATCAGTGAAGTAGTAAGAGTTTCATTTACGATGTTACCATTGTTGTAACATTCCTCAAATTACTGGCTAAAATTTTCGACACTTTAATTCAGACATTCTTTGGTAATTGAAATGATTTTCCTCTCTTTTTTCAGAACATTCTTTAGTCAACACTAAATTACTGCGTGGCCGACAGAGGTAGCCTAGATTCCTCAGTATGCTCGAAATATGGCTAAATGTAACGTACCAGAAGCCATTACTCTGGTTCCCTTCAATAACTAACACGTTTCCTAGCAAGGAGACATTATTGCTTAAATGACTTATGCCAGTAGTTAGAAACGTAATTAAGTATATACTATTAATTATTTATTGTTGCTGTTGAAACACTCCCAACCCCCCTCTTACTGTTATTTTCTCTCTTCTCGCCTCAGGGACGGTACTACCATTTCAGTTTTCAGAGCGATACGGTGGTAGACGGCGGTGTCTGTAGGCCGTGTGACTCGTTGCACTCACCGGGTCCTCTCTGCCTGAGGCCGTTCCTGCCGCCGTTGGCCCCGCTGCGACCGGCCGTCACTCCATCTCCACGTCCACCGTTCCCGCCAGTCGCTTCCTTTTCTTCTGTAGGACCGTCTTAGGAACAACAGACTGTGCTGGTTAACACTCAAGAAACTCATTGCCCATGCAAAATAAAGAGGCAAACAGAACACACAAGATATCATATTGTTTTCCTCTGAAACAAGGCAATAAATCTAGAAGCAGTTATTCTCAATAGTTTTCTTAGCACGAGTCTACCAAAACAGAGAATATTCGAAAGCAAAAAAGAGCAAGAAGGAAGAGTGAACATACGGAAACACAACAAAGGTTCCAAATTACACTACTAGCTATTTAATTTGCTACACCACGAAGATGACGTGCTACAGACCCGAAATTTAACCAATACGAAGAAGATGCTGTGATATGTAAATGATTAGCTTTTCAGAACATTCACACAAGGTTGGCGCCGGTGGCGACACCTACAACGTGCTGACATGAGGTAAGTTTCCTACCGATTTCTCGTACACAAACAGCAGTTGACCGGCGTTGCCTGGCGAAACGTAATTGTGATGCCTCGTGTAAGGAGGAGAAATGCGTACCATCACGTTTCCGACTTTGATAAAGGTCGGATTGTAGCCTATCGCGATTTCGGTTTATCGTATCGCGACATTGCTGCTCGCATTGATCGAGATCCAACGAATGTTAGCAGAATACGGAATCGGTGGGTTCAATAGGGTAATACGGGACGCCGTGCTGGATCCCAACGACCTCGCGTCACTAGCAGTCGAGATGACAGGCATCTTATCCGCATGGCTGTAACGGATCGTGCAGCCACTTTCGATCACTGAGTCAACAGATGTGGACGTTTGACACAACAACAATCTGCACGAACAGTTCGACGACGTATGCAGCAGCATGGACTATCAACTCGGAGACCGTGGCTGCGGTTATCCTCGACGCTGCATCACATACAGGAGCGCCTGCGATGGTGTACTCAATGACGAACCTGGGTGCACGAATGGCAAAACTTCATTTCTTCGGATGAATCCAGGTTTTGTTCACAGCATCATGATGGTCGCATCCGTGTTTGGCGACATCGCGGAGAACGCACATTGGAAGGATGTATTCGTCATCGCCGTACTGGCGTATCACCCGGCGTGACGGTATGGGGTGCCATTTGTTACACGTCTCGGTCACCTCTTATTCGCATTGACGGAACTTTGAACAGCGGAGGTTGCATTTCAGATGTGCTACGACCCATGGCTCTACCCTTCATTCGATCGCTGCGAAACCATACATTTCAGCAGGTTAACGCACGACCGCATGTTGCGGGTCCTGTACGGGCCTTTCTGGAGACAGAAAATGTTCAACTGCAGCCCTGGCCAGCGCATTATCCAGATCTCTAACCAACTGAAAACGTCTGGTCAATGGTGACCGAGCAACTGGCTCGTCACAATACGCCAGTCACTACTCTTGATGAACTGTGGTATCGTGTTGAAACTGTATGGGCAGCTGTACCTGTACACGCCATCCAAGCTCTGTTTGACTCAATGCCCAGGCATATCATCGCCGTTATTACGGCCAGAGGTGGTTGTTCTCGGTACTGATTTCTCAGGATCTATGCACCAATATTGCGTGAAAATGTAATCACATGTCAGTTCTAGTATAATATATTTGTCCAATGAATACCCGTTTACCATCTGCATTTCTTCTTGGTGTAGCAATTTTAATAGCCAGTAGTGTATAAGAGACAAATGGAAAAAGAATTAAGTAAGCTGTTTATTATATCAAAAGTAATCGTCGTAATCCCATCATGAGACAAGACGGACGGTCCTTTCATGGGAAAATGTTTGCGGTAGCCTACAGAACCATGACTGTACACAGGCTTGCAGCTCTTCATCCGAAGCAAATCGACAGCCACGAATGCATTTCTTGAGGGATGCACGCTCCTACGGATCCACGTAGCACAAGGTGTAACTAGATGAATGACGAACACTAACTTCACTTAACAAAGGTTTATTCAGTACTTGCACATACAAGAGCCCTGAGCGAACTACCTCCGCCCAGAACACATAGGGTATACAGGGTGGTCCATTGATCGTGACCGGACCAAATATCTCATGAAATAAGCGTCAAAGAAAAAAACTACTAAGAACGAGACTTGTCTAGTTTGAAGGGGGAAACCAGATGGCGCTATGGCGGGCCCACTAGATGGCGCTGCCACAGGATTAAATGCATATAAATAGGAACCCCCATTTATTATTACATATTCGTGTAGTACGTAAAGAGATATGAAAGTTTTACTTGGACAACTTTTTTCGCTTTGTGATAGATGGCGCTGTAATAGTCACAAACAAATGGTTCAAATGGCTCTGAGCACTATAGGACTTAACTTCTAAGGCCATCAGTTCCCTAGAACTTAAAACGACTTAAACGTAACTAACCTAAGGATATCACACACATCCAGACCAGAGGCAGAATTCGAACCTGCGACCGTAGCGGTCGCGCGGTTCCAGACTGTAGCGCCGAGGCCGACCGTGGTGGCCGAGCGGTTCTAGGCGCTGCAGTCCGGAACCGCGCGACTGCTCCCGTCACAGGTTCGAATCCTGCCTTGGGCATGGATGTGTGTGATGTCCTTAGGTTAGTTAGGTTTAGGTGGTTCTAGGGGACTGATGACCTCAGATGTTAAGTCCCATAGTGCTCAGAGCCATTTGAACCATTTGTAGCGCCCAGAACCCCTCGGCCAATCCGGTCGGCGGTCACAAGCATATGGTTTACAATTTTAGACGAACAGTTTGTAACAGGTAGGTTTTTTAAATTAAAATACAGACCATTTTAACATTTTATTTCGGTTGAACTTTTCTGAACTGAGAACACATGCTGTTACAACGTGATTACCTGTAAATAAGACATTAATGCAATAATTGCTCAAAATTATGTCCGTCAACATCAATGCATTTGGCAATACGTGTAACGTTATTTCTCTCGAGTAGTTCGCTTTCCGTAATGTTAGCACATGCATTGACAATTCGCTGACGCATATTGTCAGGCGTTGTCGGTGGATCACGATAGGAAATATCCTTCAACTTTCCCCACAGAAAGAAATCCGGGAACGTCAGATCCGGTGAACGTGCGGGCCATGGTATGGTGCTTCCACTACCTATCCACCTGTGATGAAATAAGCTATTCAATACCACTTCAAATCGCACGCGAGCTATGTGCCGGACATCCAACACGTGGGAAGTACATCGCCATTCTATCATGCAGTGAAACATCTGTAGAACATTACGTAGGAAATCAGCACACATTGCACCATTTAGATTGCCTTCGATAAAATGGGGGCGAATTATCCTTCCTGCCATAAGCCGCACCATACATTAACCCACTAACGTCGCTGATGTTCCACTTGTCGCAGCCATCGTGGATTTTCCGTTGCCCAATAGTGCGTATTATGCCGGTTTACGTTAGCGCTGTTGGTGAATGTCGCTTCGTCGCTAAATAGAAAGCTTGCAAAAAATCTGTCACCGTCCCGTAATTTCTCTCGAGCCCAGTGGCAGAACTGTACACGACGTTCAATGTCGTCACCATACAATTCCTGGTGCATAGAAATATGGAACGCGTGCAATCGATGTTGATGTAGTATTCTCAACACCGACGGTTTTGTGATTCCCGATTCTTGCGCAATTTGTCTGGTATTGATGTGCGGATTAGCCGCGACAGCAACTAAAACATCTTCTCGAGCATCAGTCATTTGCTGCAGGTAGTGGTTGACGTTTCACATGTGGCTGAACACTTTCTGTTTCCTTAAATAACGGAACTATTCGGGGAACGGTCCAGACACTTGGATGATGTCCAGGATACCAAGCAGCATACATAGCACACGACCGTTGGGCATTTTGATCACAATAGCTATACGTAAACACGATATCGATCTTTTCCGCAATTGGTCCATTTTAACACGGGTAATGTATCACGAAGCAAATACCGTCGGCGCTTGCGAAATGTTACGTGATACCACGTACGTACGTATACGTTTGTGACTATTATATATACGAATACAGAACATTCCAGTACAATGATTCTTGATATTTGTGGATACTTCTAGAATATACTCGAACCTAATATAGAAATTAAAACTGTACAGTGTAGGTAAGTTTTGAACTCACGACCCTCCACGCAGCAGTTTAGCATCAGAGCCACTACACCATGGTGCTTCTTAGTTCATTCTCCGACAGTATGTAAATCACATGTGGAGAGATGGGGACTCTCTGGATGATATGCAAGGTCTTCTCAGTGAAAGCTCTGCAGCGTACTCGAAACAAACTTGGAAACAAGTGAGTGGGTCCACCTTATTTGCAAATTCTCCGTATAGTTCTCACCTCTCCCCACGCCATTCCCACATTTTTTGAGCCCTGAAGAATGCCATTCATGGTCGTGATGTGCTTCGGACGAAGAGGTGCACGACTGAGTACAGCCATTGTTCAACGAAAGGAGCACTGTTGACAATGTCGTTTGTCCACACTCCATGAGACAGCAGATGTATAGGGTTTAATTGAGGCTATTGGTTCACAGATGGTGATAAGGATCTGCCGAACTGCGGTGATGAGAATCACGATTGTTGCCTAAGAATTGAAAGAAGTACATCAAAGGCAAACACATTCGCATAAACGTTAGTTACTAAACTCGGATACAGAACAGTTTTCAGTGTGTTGATTAACAACGATTTATGGTTCTGAACGCTTTTTCAAAACATTAACTTCTAAATAAAAGAAAACTAGACAGTGTAGATTACTGCAAAGAGTGTATGTAATCTGTAGCGTGTTGATCGTTTGTCAGCTGATAAAAAAGAGACAGGGTTAACGTTGTTGACGGATAGACTACCTCTCTGCAGCAGTAACTGGCAGTATTTGTTCTCTTCTATACAGAAGGCTGTGAAACTCCACTCTTGCGTGCAAATATCGTTATGATAATATTACACATTAAATACATGTGTAGCTATGCTGTGTTGTGTTTTTAAATTTTCTGAAGGAAAAACCGAATTTGAGCGTGTTTTCTTTAGTGTAGCCAGAGAGTACTGACCTGAGATGGAGTTAAACCTAGAGTTGATTCTCTATTTGCGAGACATGTGTTTTGTAACCTGTGTGTCATTCGTTAGGATACAGAGAGAGACTAGTATGCGTTTTCTGTGCCCTTACCTTCATTGGATTTCGATTCTGATCCTTTTTCACCCTCCTTACGCTTCTCTGTAGATGATTCCCCTCTGAGAGTGCTACCATCGTTCTCTGCAAGCGTGTCTTTACTTTTTCTGTCGCTGTCACCGTTCACCGTTTTTGGAGTGGCACTGGAGTCGTGGCGAGTGACGCCTTCGACTCCTTCAGCTGCAGGAGATCTGATATCTACAGTCGTATAAACTTGTGGTCTCTCAGTGTCAGCACTGTGAGATATCCCTCCGGAAGCGGCCGGCAGGTCATTGTTGTTTATGTCAGTCTGAGCAGACGCAGGTACCTTGTTGTTTTCGGTTGAAGCTTTCTCGCCATTCTCCCCTCCGCTGCTACGTACCAGATCGAGACCGTCCCCGACCTTCCCAGAGTCACCGGTCACACCATCGAGTCTCCTGTCCCCGTCTCTAGTCACAACTGGCTCGTCGCCGTTCCTGTTTTTCGCCACATTCGTACGCCTCGCATTGTGAGCCCCACTCTGGTAATCCGGCTGGCTGCTGGGCGTTAGGTTGTTGTCCACGTCGTCGCCGATGCCGGTCCCTTTGTCCACCTCCTCCACTTTGCTGCCGTCCGCGATGCTGTTTTCGGAAGCCGCGGCAGGCTCTTCTGCCGCCGGAGACGCCAGCGCGTCGGATGGCGCCCTCGCAGCGACCGCCGCTGCTGCCTTGGCGCGCCGTGATGATGCTGTTTCTTCTCCGGCTGCGGACACCGTTCTGGGCCCCGAGCCCCTGCGGTGAGACCCCCTTTCAGCGTAGCGCAGCCGGTGAGCTGAGGAGCCTTGTGGGCGCCCGTGAGGCCGCCTCCTGAATTCCAAACAGAACAACAGCTGTCACGAAAGAAAAATGAAATATTTACGATTCAATACTTAAGACAAATAAACGTGTTGATAATCCAGTGAGACATCAGATTTTAAAAGGTAAGTTAATTTACTATCTCGATGACGAGGAGGTGTTTACAAAGTGAGCACAGTGAAGGAACTCCGCTGTGTCCTTTTCAAAAGACCCACACTGGCATTTGCTTCAAGCAATTTAGGGAAATCAGAGGAAACCGAGGCAGGATCCTCTGGCGTGAAATGGAAAGACATGTATTCTGAATGTGAGTCCAAACACATCACTCGGTATTCTAGAAACCAGGCCTTTTAAAATATTTTAATTACATTACAGCAGCACATTTTATTTTGAAACAAACGGACGGGAGGAAAAATGCAACACCACAAAATAATAAATTGGAGTAATGAAATTTCGGGAATACTTTTGCCTAGGTAGCATATTTAAGTGATTAAGATTCCAAGAGCGCAGGTTATTGTAAGCGGGAGCCATTGCAAATATGAAATGCTAGTACATTAATAACCGATGCAACAGCCACAATGTTGAATGAACGTGCCGGATGTCAGCTTGTGGGATGGAGTTCCATACCTATTGCACTTGGTCAGCCAGTACAGGGAAGGTTAATGCTGTTCGTGGATGCCACTGGAGTTGTCGTCCTATTGTGGCCCATATGTACTCAATTGGAAACAGATTTGCTGATCGATCAGGCCATGGTAAAGTGTCGACGCTTTGCAGAGCATGTTGGGTCACAGCAGCGGCATGTGAGTGAGCGTTATCCTGTTAGAAAATACCGCTTGGAATGCTGTACATGAATGGCAGCACAACAGGTCTACTCACGAGGCTGACGCAAAAATTTAAGTCAGCGTGCGCAGGGTAACCACGGGAGTGCCCCTGCTGTCATACGAAATCGCACGCCTACCGTAACTCAGGTGTAGGTCCAGTGTCTGTAGCGCGCAGGTAGGTTGTATGGAGGAACTCACAGACGGCCATCACATGGCCATAAGTGGCACCAAGGAACAACTCTCAACACTTCTTGAGAAAGAGACTTTAAACTTTTCCGAGCAGCTTTAACTCATTGTTGCCTGAGCTATCAAAAACACTAACATTTTTTAGGTTTTTTAATAGAACAGAGCAGTAAAAGGTATCGTAATGGTTGCAGACATTTTTCGGAATTTTTATTTTATTATTTTTACTAGTTTACAGAGGTGGTGCTTTTGAATACCGTCTGGACCTCAGGTTATTGGATGAACTACAGTTCTCAGTTTCTGCATACTGAAACTAACAAAAAAAAAAGCGATAGAATGCACATTGTTGGCGAATTAATGAACGATAGCAAGGTTATTACTTTGAATTACTAAATGGACTTCAGTAAGCAGCGATAACTAACGGATACTGCTCAGTAGTTCCTCTTATAAACAGCATCCTAATGAGCAAATCAGTTCCCTCTTTATTTGTGGTTACTCGTACTTTCGGTACTGCGGGTATGCACGGGTCTACTTAAAAAGAATAGCTCGATGTAGTCATAGGGTCGAGCCACGAAAGTCTGCTTTCATACCACACAGCTGATTCGCTGCGAATAATAACCTGCAGCTATGATCCTACGCTCGAGTAGTGTGTGCATTCGCTAGAATTGCGAGTTACTAAAATACACAGCAATATAAAATGGGTTACATTCTAATTGCTTTGACTGATATAGAAGACAGAGAATTGTGTTGAATAATGGATACTGAGGAAAGATCATCTCAAATGAATGGGAAGTCGTGGTACGATGTTCATTTAAAGTATAGACAGAAATACCCTTATGACACACAGTGTGGTTACATTGAGAGCGTTACAGCAATGGTAGCAAAATCTCGAAACTAAATAGTCATCGAGGACTCGCAAAAACTAAGTCCATTTCATAATCACAGTACACAAAAGATTCACTACCTCAAAACAGCTCAGCGTTCTATGTGATGATTCACAAATTAGCACAGACGATACGAAGAATAGTATCTCATAGTCTGTCTATTCTCAGTTTCGTAAATCAAGCGCAAAAGTTAGTCCTGCTCTGAAACACACGCACTTTACTACAGGATGGACTGACTTCATCAAGAGCTCGACATAAAGTGCCCGGAATAGCTGCCTGGAGCTCTAGGCTGGAGCAGTCCCAGTCCCCAAATGACTCCTATAGTGTTCCACAACTGTCTGTTTTTCCATTGGCTGAAGGCCATCTATACCAAAAATGCATTGTCCTTCAGCTCTGAGCAAGATTTGACTCAACATGACCACTTTTCCGTTCTAAACTAATATATCAGAACAATATTTACATAAAGAAATGTTATACATATTCAGTCACATTCAGTACATTCACTGCAGATATAAGTAATAGTTGGTTCAGGAATAAGTAAGGTTCGCAGTTCGTGGTCGTGCGTTTGCGTTCTTGCTTCCCACACCCGGGTTCACGGGTTCGATTCCCTGCGGGCTCAGGGATTTTCTCTGCCTCGTGATGACTGGGTGTTGTGTGATGTCCTAACCTCTTAGGTTAGTTAGGTTTAAGTAGATCTAAGTTCTAGGGGACTGATGACCATAGTTGTTAAGTCCCATAGTGCTCAGAGCCATTTGAACCATTTTTGAATCAGTAAGACAGCATTCTTACACTAATCCGCTGATGTTAAATCACAACGAATTGTCATTAAATATTATTGAAACAATTATTTATGCCTTCTTGACAGAATGGTCTTTTGGTTCTCTTTTCAATTATGGTATCCGTTAAGACATGTGATTGACCACTTTTCAGCTACCATACGTTTTTAATGGGACTTCGCAGTCAACACTTAAATAATGTTACTGGTAAAGTATTTGGTTGTTTGGTTGATTTGGGGTGAGGGGACGAACAGAGAGGTCCTCAGTCTATTGATATTAGGGAAGGATGGGGAAGGAAGTTGGCCACGACCTTTCAATGGAACCATCCTCTCATTTGCCTGAAGCGATTTAGGTAAATCACAGAAAACCTAAATCAGGAATGCCAGATCCAGGTTTGAACAGTCGTCTTTCCGAATGCAAGTCCAGTGCCCTAACCGCTGCGACACCTTGCTCGATGACAAAATAGTAAACCGTCGTTAAATGAAGACAAAAGAATGTTAATACGCGAGGTATTGATGCTGTGTTCATTTGCTGTGTACATGTGGAGAATACGATGTTCTGAAAAGTATTTGCATAATGAAAAACATATGAAGCACATAGTAAACCAATAAATGAGATAGATAAAGATATGAAACTTCCTGGCAGATTAAAACTGTGTGCCCGACCGAGACTCGAACTCGGGACCTTTGCCTTTCGCGGGCAAGTGCTCTACCAACTGAGCTACCGAAGCACGACTCACGTCCGGTACTCACAGTTTGGAAGGTTGGAGACGGATACTGGCAGAAGTAAAGCTGTGAGTACCGGATCTGAGTCGTGCTTCGGTAGCTCAGTTGGTAGAGCACTTGCCCGTGAAAGGCAAAGGTCCCGAGTTCGAGTCTCGGTCGGGCACACAGTTTTAATCTGCCAGGAAGTTTCATATCAGCGCACACTCCGCTGCAGAGTGAAAATCTCATTCTACATAAAGATATGTTGCTTTCAGGGAGAAGAGATATAGTGTAATGCTATCTTCTGAGATCTCGTTTGTTGAAATTTCATGAAGCAGTTACAAGTTTTTTAATTAAGAGGTTCAATGTGTAAATGTTTATTCACTTCGAAATGTTTAACTTCTGTATTTTTAGAGATAATGAAATAGTGTTATGTGATTGGATGCATCTCGTTTATCTGATGTCGCTCACGTATTCAGGTTTGCATTAATACTTAACTGTGAGTTATTTTCGAACCTCAAAGAGCTGTAACGTAGCCATCTTTAAGATTGTCTAACACTCCACCATGACTTGGAACACTGTCTCCTGCATAAAGGCCATGCGAATAAAGGGAGTCCAAATTCCCAGTTTAAGGATTTTCTCCATTTCCGGCGACATAGCTAATCTTTGTACGTGGAATCATTTGTATCGGTCACCTAGCCTGGAGCTGGAACTGCCACAGGGCGCACTTATACCTGAGCTCACTAACCTTCAGCTGAGCTGTACAACACTTGCATCTTGCCTTGTACCAGTTCTAGACAGCTGTATATCTCACTTACATATGAGTAACGTTACAAGTAAAATATGTTTCTTTCCGAATCTTACATCCTTTGGGAGTCAGTATTCTAATTTCTTAATTTTGTTGTGTGTATGACTTCTTCTCAAAACTTACATTGCAGTTCGTGATCTGATATGCTTTGCACCTATTTGACACGTCAGGTGTTGGACAGCATATGTTCTAAGCTCGAGGAGTAGACTCATTGGATGCAGCTTAAATAACACTTTATTCCTATCGAGACCCACAACAAGCAATGCCACCACTTTTGGATCTTCGTCACACCACGTAAGAAAATCTCGGCGGCCGGTGTAGTCCATACTTCCCACACAGCAATAACAATTGCCATTCTATACTACATTTGGGTACTGAATGTGTTACATCTGTCCCACGTAATCTGAAGACATACGCTGTTCACATCTTTGGTGTCTTTCCTCAAAAATACTCAAATTATTCTGGAAGATGGCATCATGCAATGAGTCACCTGTTTTCATTTCCTTACAAAGCGAAAGGCTTGATGGAAAATCTTGATGTTGATCTTCATTGTGCCATAATCCAAAGACCTTTGAAGCATGGCAATGGAAGTAAGAAAGATATCTTAGTATAGTCTCCCATTTTCGATCCAAATCATCTCCGATGAACCTAACACTACCGTTTGTCCTAAAACATCAGTCAAATTCTCTCTAGGGAGATTTATTTCAGCAATCATAAATATCACAGACAGAAATGTAGCTTTCCTGGTTCGCAATACACCACAGTTTATAACCGCCTTTCACTAACTTCATTGGGTTGCATTTTTTGCTATTGAAAACTTCTACTTCTCCGTGGATAAAAAAATACAAAACTTATAATTGTGTTAAGAGATTTATACATGCAGATTAACAGAGCTGGTAAAAAAATGAAAAATATACAGAAAAGCAAGAAACTAGGTTGTGTAGCAGTATACAGTGAGGTGACAAAAGTCATGAGATAACTTGCAATATAGTGTCAAATCTACTTCTGTGCAGGAACTCAATGTTCCATGGACTCAAGAAAAATTGAGGCATGCTGTCTCTATAGCCGTCCATAATTCCAAATAAATTTGAATTATATTAATACCTTCAGCTGCTGTCGGGCGTTCATATATATCAAGGGGGACTGTTGAAAATGTGCACCCCTACCGGACTCGAACCCGGGATCTCCTGCTTATATGGCAGACACTCTATCCATCTGAGCCACCGAGGGCACAGACAACAGTGCGACTGCAGGGACTACCTCCCGCACGCCTCCCGCGAGACCACATTCTCACCTTGCATGTCCACACACTACATTCGTAGTGTACCACCCCAACACACTCATTACTCGTGGAAGACATTCTTACCAACTCCTGTAAGAGTTCGCTGAATATGTGTGCATCCGCACAGAAGAAGTAGGTCATGGCATGGGTTGCCAGAACTATATACGTATATGAATATGGTGTCTGTTCTTTCGGGTGCTCGTTGGTGCATGCAAACGCACTGCAACACATATTCCACACGTATGATGTAAGGTTGGGCGACGGAAAGGCCAGTTCGTTCGCCAATTATTTTCCCGTTTCAGGTGCTCCTCCGACTGTGCTGTTCGATGCGGTCGCTCACTGTCATCCATAAAAATAAAGTCAAGGCCGAATGCACCTCTGAAAACACGCTGATTGGGGAGGAGTATAGTGTCAACATAACGCTGACAGTGAGTGCAAAGATATGGAGGTGAGTATGCCCATGCGACATTACGACTTCCCACACCGTATCACCTGGACTATCAAAATTACCATGTTCGATAACGTTCCTGGGTACATTACGTGTTCGTATTTCTCACCATAAGTGGGGACGCGGATAGTTTTACCGAGCTATGTAACTTGACAGTGATACGTCATGCGAAAGTTTTACACAACAGTGTCTTTTCTAGCTTATTTAGAAGGGTCGAGGGAAAACTGCTTCTCATTATTTGAAGGAAGAGCTGACTCATAGTTTCTGAATCGAAAAATAGTTTCTAACGTTTGTACGGCGTCACGCGTAAGTGAACAGCTATTTAAGCCTACCCCTCTGTCGGCAACTAAATAAACGTCACCTGTCAGATCTTCACTATGAAAATGGGCACTTTCCCCTGAAATAGGGTACTACTGTCTTAAACTCCGAATTTACGAAAAGTGTTCCTCACCTGTCTTTGTCTGGATATGCTCGAACCTGCTTCAAGGTAGACAAATGTTGCCGGGCAACTGTAAATACAGATACTACTCGAAGTTGCCGGTAAATACACTCCTGGAAATTGAAATAAGAACACCGTGAATTCATTGTCCCAGGAAGGGGAAACTTTATTGACACATTCCTGGGGTCAGATACATCACATGATCACATTGACAGAACCACAGGCACATAGACACAGGCAACAGATCATGCACAATGTCGGCACTAGTACAGTGTATATCCACCTTTCGCAGCAATGCAGGCTTCTGTTCTCCCATGGAGACGATCGTAGAGATGCTGGATGTAGTCCTGTGGAACGGCTTGCCATGTCATTTCTACCTGGCGCCTCAGTTGGACCAGCGTTCGTGCTGGACGTGCAGACCGCGTGAGACGACGCTTCATCCAGTCCCAAACATGCTCAATGGGGGACAGATCCAGAGATCTTGCTGGCCAGGGTAGTTGACTTACACCTTCTAGAGCACGTTGGGTGGCACGGGATACATGCGGACGTGCATTGTCCTGTTGGAACAGCAAGTTCCTTTGCCGGTCTAGGAATGGTAGAACGATGGGTTCGATGACGGTTTGGATGTACCGTACACTATTCAGTGTCCCCTCGATGATCACCAGAGGTGTAAGGCCAGTGTAGGAGATCGCTCCCCACACCATGATGCCGGGTGTTGGCCCTGTGTGCCTCGGTCGTATGCAGTCCTGATTGTGGCGCTCACATGCACGGCGCCAAACACGCATACGACCATCATTGCCACCAAGGCAGAAGCGACTCTCATCGCTGAAGACGACACGTCTCCATTCGTCCCTCCATTCACGCCTGTCGCGACACCACTGGAGGCGGGCTGCACGATGTTGGGGCGTGAGCGGAAGACGGCCTAACGGTGTGCGGAACCGTAGCCCAGCTTCATGGAGACGGTTGCGAATGGTCCTCGCCGATACCCCAGGAGCAACAGTGTCCCTAATTTGCTGGGAAGTGGCGGTGCGGTCCCCTACGGCACTGCGTAGGATCCTACGGTCTTGGCGTGCATCCGTGCGTCGCTGCGGTCCGGTCCCAGGTCGACGGGCACGTGCACCTTCCGCCGACCACTGGCGACAACATCGATGTACTGTGGAGACCTCACGCCCCACGTGTTGAGCAATTCGGCGGTACGTCCACCCGGCCTCCCGCATGCCCACTATACGCCCTCGCTCAAATTCCGTCAACTGCACATACGGTTCACGTCCACGCTGTCGCGGCATGCTACCAGTGTTAAAGACTGCGATGGAGCTCCGTATGCCACGGCAAACTGGCTGACACTGACGGCGGCGGTGCACAAATGCTGCGCAGCTAGCGCCATTCGACTGCCAACACAGCGGTTCCTGGTGTGTCCGCTGTGCCGTGCGTCTGATCATTGCTTGTACAGCCCTCTCGCAGTGTCCGGAGCAAGTATGGTGGGTCAGACACAACGTTGTCAATGTGTTCTTTTTTCCATTTCCAGGAGTGTAGAATACATCCGTCAGCGACATAAACCCTGTACTTGCAATGATTTAGGGACTACTCGTTACATATAAAATGAATAGTTTTCTTTATTATACATTGTTTCAAATTGTACGTAAGAATGTGTTCAGACGGTTTCCCATCGATGTCAAAACACATCTGCAATCGCCGTTCGATAGATTGACAAACGAGGTACCAGTGAAGATTTCTGTGGTGCTTGCAGCAGACATTCGACGCCAGGTATCTTAGTTGAGGCATCACACAACACTGCAGCACTTAGAACTCCCCACAGAATGAAATCAAGAGCAGTCGAATTGGGGGACCTAACAGGACACTTTTCTGCAGCATTCTGTGCAATCAAGGATAAGAAAATTTTTCATTCAATAAAAAAAAGGTTCAAATGGCTCTAGGCTATATGGTACTTAACATCTGGGGTAATCAGTCCCCTACCCTTACAGCCACTTAAACCTAACCAATCTAAGGACATCACACACATCCACGCCTGAGGCAGTATTCGAACCTGCGAGCGCAGCAGCAGCGTGGTTCCGGACGGAAGCGCCTAGAACCGCTCTGCCACAAAAGGCCGGTTTCATTCAATATTTGCGTTGAAGCATCGGAGGAGTGAGGTGGACATGGCAGTTTCTGATGTACATGACAAAGCCAGTGTGGATTTTTCTGCTGCCTACTAGTAATGTTGCAACCGCATAAACTGTCGTTTATGCAGTAAAATATCTTCTAGAAACACGGATAGACCGTTCGCCATAAAGTGCGCGTACGTACGACTATCTGCATGTGACGTTCCAGGGAGGATGTAAGGTTGCAAAATAAGGTCTCTAAGATGCCGCACCATGCGTTTAAGTCCCACGGCCGTTTATGTTGTACCTGACGAAGACAACAAGCTTGTTACTTAAAACTGACATTGTCAAACTTTGACGATCTGGCCTAATCGGTAAAGAGAGCACATTTCAAAAACGTAGTATCATCTATCAGGCATTGCAGAACTAACTGGCAATTAGTGTCCTTCGAGTGCCTGCTGTAATGATAGAGGGAAGCGGTCGAATTTATGTTAGTGTAAAAGAAGAATGAAACATCTGGCTAAACCCACATTCCTTGGCGACATACCTCTAGCCACCATCTGGGTTGATAAACATGGTAGACAGAAAAATTTACCCGTATGCTCTGTCAGTTGTAGCCATCTTTGTCGTTCCCTGACGTTCAAGATATGCGTTCGCGCTCATGTAACAACTCCTGCTGGTGTCTAGCGAATCGGACGCCGGCTATCAGGATAGACATTTCTATACCACCATAGTGTTCTGACACAGTTTCTTAGACATTCATCAAATAGAAGTGGCTTGTCCAACTTCTCCTCATGGCCTACATGTTCATGCACAAAGAACATTGCAGTACAAATGAAGTTTCGGCAGACGACGAGTTTCCTGCTAGTTTTGCAATGAAGACAAGTAAACAGTCAGAAAACTCGATAAGACGACAGAGCCTGTCATGAGCGCACCGCTTGGCGGTCTTCAAACTGCAGTAGCCGACTCTGGGCACGTTGATTCTCATTTTTCCTACGCCTAAAGCCAAAATATAAACAAATAAAAATTATGGTACTACTGCGAAATGTCTCAACGCCAGCAAAAATACCAAATGGAATACCACCTTATCTGAAGATTCAACAGTTTTAGCAAGCGAATAAAAAATATGTTGCTATACAACAGTTAAAAACCTCTTTTCCATGTTTTCAACCGTTCACGAAATGAAATGGCTGTTGAGGCAGACTTATCAGAAGCAGTCTACAACGGCTGCTTCTACCACTTGATGGCATAATTTATTTATTTTCATTTCTCTCTCTGTGGTGAGATTTAGGGAACAAAATGTATGAGTAGGGGGGCGGGGGGGGGGGGGGGGTGTTTGGGGGAAGAGACCAAACAGCGAGGTCATCGGTTTCATCGGATTATCGGATTAGGGAAGGACGTGGAAGGAAGTCGTCCATGCCTTTTCCAAAAGACCATGCCTGAAGCGGTATAGGGAAATGACGGGAAACCTAAATCAGGATGGCCGGACTCGGGATTGAACCGTCGTCCTCCTTAATGCGACGAAATGTGTGAATAAATGCATGATTCAGAGATAGAGAAATGGTAGACCTAACCTTTCAAACACACTCCGCCGGTCTCAGAAATTTAGATACAGACTTGATAAAAAATAGAGAACAATTGAGATGATGGTATTAATGCTTCAGATGTACACAGTCGCTCCCCAACACCTTCCATGGGCACCTTAAAAATATCGCTGTACGGAGGCACCATTGTGATAGGCATATCTTCCAATACTCCTTGGCTGACAGTCACTACGCCGCTGCATTAGCACCTGGGGGCCATATCTGAGTATTGTCAGAAGACTTGCCTATTCCACTAGCACCTAGTCATCGGCGAATGTGTCTCTTAGTACAGGGACATTTTCAAGGTGGCCATTAAAGATGTGTGGGTGTAGCCAAAATGCGGGAGGGGGGAGGAGAGATTTTGAGGGACCCTTTGTGGTATTATTGACATATGTGTCAATGTCATACCTCCCCGTGCTCCCGCAACAGGTGGTCTTGAAGAAAGAGCGGTGAAAAAGAATACAACCCAATTCCTCTTCAGATCCCGTTCATGCTTTAGTCGAATGGCTTTGAGTGCACCCTAGGGGTTCCACCCTGTGAGCCAGAATATAATTTGTTGTTCCGCGCCGGCCGCGGTGGTCTCGCGATTCTAGGCGCGCAGTCCGGAACCGTGCGACTGCTACGGTCGCAGGTTCGACTACTGCCTCGAGCATGGATGCGTTTAATGTCCTTAGGTTAGTTAGGTTTAAATAGTTCTAAGTACTAGGGGACTGATGACCACAGCTGTTAAGTCTCATAGTGCTCAGAGCCATTTTTTTTTTGTTGTTCCTCTACGCGCGAATGGGATGAGGTCACGTTCAATACAGTAGCAGCCCCTCTGTGTCTTTAGAGACAGGTTGAACCATACGGGGGTTGTCAGCAGAGTCGAAGGTCGTCAAAAAAGTCGTCCTGCTGCACATCGTGCTGCGAACTATCGTTTTCGACTGCGAAATGTGTGAAAATAAATGTCCAGGCAAAGGGCTGGTTTCATTCACACCCTTTCTGACCCCTCCTGGTGCGTTTCCATGTCGATTCTGAGCGGCAGTATCTGCAAAATGTTTTCCTCGGCCGCCCATAACACAACCGGGTGATTTCGACGCTGCACACCGCTTTTCGGACATCCATCGCATAGACGTTAGGAGAAGGGGTGAGGAGTAGGTAATGGAGGGAGTGATGACCTTCCCACCGAGTGACACGTCTACGGGGGCGGTAGTTAGAATAGTGGTGAAATATGGTGTCAATTTTACATCATTACTCCACCTTCCACCTCACATGAACCTCTGAGCTCTGACCTTGCTCTCTGCCGTTCCCGAGTGTGACTTCGCAGGGCACCATGCTTTTGCACCATTACACAGGGAGGTTATAAGTATCTTCGAGCCAAATTTCAAGTTTCAACGTCGTAATGAGAGAAAATGACTGCGTTTCAATAAAGTGAGCCTTTAATTTTGTTGCACAAGTGTAACTGCTTACCACTAACGTAATAAATAAAGTAGTTATCGGAGCGGTATCCATTTTCCGCAGCAGCTGTACGTAACCTGCAGTAGATTACAAGCAAAACGCCCTCAGAATGCTCTATATTAATTTTCTATTTTATTTATGCTCCTAGGTGCACATTTTTAACATGGCATCTTCAGTGCGTGTTCTGGAATGTTACATAATTTTTCCGTTGTCACATATTGATTATAATGGTTCAAATGGCTCTGAGCACTATGGTACTTAACTTCTAAGGTCATTAGTCCCCTAGAACTTAGAGATACTTAAACATAACTAACGTAAGAACATCACATACATCCTTGCCCGAGGCAGGATTCGAATCTGCGACCGTAGCGGTCGTGCGGTTCCAGACTGTAGCGCCTAGAACTGCTCGGCCACCCCAGCCGGCTATTGATTATGGATTTAAAAACTGTTCGTAGGTATTTCTTGTAATAAAATGGATACGTGCTTAATGTAAACCGTCCAATTCATTAGTTGAAAATCATGCAGTTTTCCCTGTTGTGTAAAACCTGTTGAAAGCCTCTCCATTTTCACGTAGCCACTGTGCTTTCGTAATCTGGTGTTTCAACTGCCATTTTTGGTGTTTGAAGAGTTATTTGTTTTTGTAAGTGCTGAAAACTTTCCCAGTTTTTGTTTTCACTTGTTTTTTGACTGACTGTATGTGTGTTGAAAAAAGTGTGTGCATGTGTATGTGTGTTAGAGTATACATTTTGTTATTTATTTAATTTTATTTTTTAGTTATTGTTTTTATTTTTATTTTTATGTACTTTGGAGAGAAACTGGATTTGTGATCATCTGTTGGGATGCTTAAGTATTAGTCATATTTACTGGTTCACTCAGTAATATTCTCTTTCGTGCCCCTGTTTTGTGTATATTTTCTTGCAAATTTAGCAGATGTCTTTCATTAGTTATCCATTTTCCTTACTTTCTCTCTGATTTTTGGCTTCTGATTTATATCTGTTACATGATCTGAAATTCTGAGTGGCTTTTTCTATATTTCTATGCTCTAGTATGTTCAGTGTATTCGGTGTCGAATGTTCTGCCCGTTTTCCTACATACCTTTCATCACTTGTATTACATAGTAGTTGTCTGTTCTTTTGTTACTTTTGGATTAGTTTTGGTCTCAACTAACTGTTTAAATGCTATTTTTGTGTCTTGTCTTTCAAAGTGTTTGTTGATAAATGTGTGTTCTGCTTTTTCCTTCAAGTGTTAGTCCTCTTAACCTGTTACGGTCTTGTCAAGAAGTTCTCTTGCCATTTTTTCGTTGGAAAATCTTGCGATCTTACACCGTTGGGGCGGTAGTATGACATGGATTTTGGGACTATCTTTTTTTTAGCGCATTAGTTGTAACTGTTTTTCCTAGTTGTTTTGGTAGTCCTGTATGTAATGTGTGATGCATTCTACAGCAATGTCTTTCAATAAATCATTCTCTTTGCTATCCCAATTAGTGTAACTAGCTGTTTGTCTCAAGAACTTCTTTCGATAGTCTGTTAGTCTTTTCCCATCTTTTGCGTTTATCGGCCAGGTTTCGCTGATAGATCACAGCACAGACCTTAGTGAGGACTTACAAAAGTGTCTTCCGGCGTGCTTCTAGAAGAGGGAAGGTTTCATTACATTATTAATGGCTTATTGTCTTTGTATACATGGTGTATTTTCCAGATAGGTCTATTTCTTTTCACAAAGGATAGTTTATAGCGTAAGTGTCTGAACTTTTTCACTCATTTCAGAATTTTGTTTTTCAAATAAATGTTATATTTCATTGATATTTTCTGCAGAAGATTTTTTTTCTGTGTTGATGTGCATGCTGTATTTCTCGGATATAATCTATTGGTTGTGTACAGGAATCTTCAGTTCATTCTCTAACAATGACATAGGAGGTAATCATTTGCGAAAACGAAAGCATCTGTTTCTATTGATTTGAATGTAGCCGCGTAGCTTCTGTCTCCACTCGTAGAGGATTTCATTCATGTAAATATCAAAGAAGAGTGGTGAAAGGTCCTGCCTTATCCCAGCATGGATTCACACTCATATTTTCTATAAGTTGGTCGAGAACATTATCATCTACCAGGATCTGTAATAATTTGTGTCCTTTGATTGATATAAATCATTTTTGAACTCGAAGATAGCAATATGTGTTTCTAGATTAAATTCTCTATGTTTTTCTGTTACCAATTTCAATGAAAAATAGCCGTCAGGGGATCTTCCTTTCGAAAGCCATTTTGCTCCTTACCCATGAGGATTCATAGTGCTTGTACAATTTAGTTTCGACGAAATTGGCAAAAATTTGGTATGCTGCTTTCAATAAGCTTATTCCTCGATAGTTATCACTGTTTTATATGTCTACTTGTCTGAAGCTACGAATGACAAATGACTTAGTCCATCTCTCAGGTACATTATCTCCTATGTAGATTACATTTAAGAAGTTCATGAAAGTGCCTGTAAGTGACTTGCTTGCATATTTAAGCAGTTCTTGGCTGAATGAATCTTCAAGAGCTTTATAGTTCTTTAATTTGTTTAATATTTGCTTAAGTTGACAGTTAATGATGGATTCCTGAAGAGTAGCTCCCTGAGAGTCGGACTGTAAGAGGCTCAGATGTTCGACACAACAAATTCCGCTTCTACCGCATCTTTTTTGTGTCATGTTTAGCTTTTTATTAATTTTGAAGTCTGTGGTTGAGGTCTGTAAATATCATGTTCTAAACAGTTCACAAATTCTTCCCGACTCTGTGTTTCGTATGTATTTCATTTTCCGTGATTGCTATTGTCCTACGATATTCTACTTTATATTCCTATTTCCTTGTTCACAGATATTTCGCAGGCGCCTCTATTTCGTACTTTATAGCCTTTTCATCGTCATCATCATCATCTCATTTCCTCAGTGCTTTCTTCCTATGCCTTTTCAGTTTTCTGCCAAGGCTCTGACTGTCATTTCTCATACAATGTGCCGGAGAGCCTTCCATTCTTCCTTTGATCTCTCTTTTTATAAATGATACTTTTATTAGTTCATCAAGACGTTTTTGATATAACCAAAATACGCTGGAGTCTTTCAGACGGCTTGAATTGAAGGCCAGATCTTTATTCATTGGCAGCTTCGTGTACTTCTTCTTATGCCGTCTTGGTTTCATGCGCATGGGGATGTCTAGAACGTAGTGATCAGTTTCTGTCTTAGGACCTCGTAAACTCTTGCATCCAGTATCATACCACACACTTTGTTACTACAGAGTAAGCCGGCCGCTGTGTTCGAGCTGTTATAGATGCTTCAGTCCGGAACCGCGCTGCTGCTACGGTCGCTGGTTCGAATCCTGCCTCGGGCATGGATGTGTGTGATGTCCTAAGGTTATTTAGGTTTAAGTAGTTCTAAGTGTAGGGGAATGACGAACACAGATGTTAAGTCCCATAGTGCTCAGAGCCATATGACCAATTGAACTACAGAGTACAGTCTGTTATTGATCTCAGTTCTCTGGCTTTCCTGCTGAATTTGTGGCTCGTTCTATGTTCGAACACTGTGTTGATAATTCTGAGTTAGTTATATCCGGCGAAATCAATTAACTTGTAACCGGTACTACTACATGTTTCATATGAGCGCCTCCATATCGTTCAGATTTGTGACTAAATTACAATTGTATCCACTCTCTGTTGCGATTTGTGTGATACAGTTTTCTGTGCTGAGTGCTACTGCATTGCCTGCGAATAATGCATCTAAGTGCTGCTTGTTTCTATGAGAGTGGCTGAGTTGAAGTCTGATGTATAACTACATCAAATGTTCTAGGTTCTAGGCTTACAGTAAATTTCTAAATTACACTGCTCGTTTCGTTTCTTGATTGTTATGTCTGAGAACTTTATTTTGATATCGTATGCTTTTCCATTGTGAGTCGTATCTTTGTAGTTCCACAGATCAGTGGTAGTAAATAAACAGAAGGAGCGTTACTACATACCGTCGTGGTCGGGGCGGCGGTGGCGGCGGTGGTGGTGGTTGGGAAGATGCCGTCACCTCTCGAGACGCGCCTGAAAGCAGAGCAGTACTGGCTGTAACTTCATGTTAATGAGATCTAGTCTTAACTAGTGTCACTGCATTCAACTGTCACTGTAGGCTTCAACAGGTAACTAGAAGACAAATACAGTATCAAATTCGTCCACATTGAAATAGGAAACTCAAAGCAAGTTCATTTGTAGTTTATTTTGCTTACCCTTACATTTTTTTCCAGCTACCGACATCCTCCACAAAGGAATGTCCTCATATTTGTAAGGGTCGAATTAAGTTCTTAATAAAGAAACAAATACACAGCAGAGCTACATGTTTGTTTTAGCAACAGATACTCCTGACATGTAGTGTGAACTAATTCAAGCAGTAAAACATTTCGGATGTTAAGTGACATTCAGAGGAAAGTGGCGCACTCCGTAATATTTGTGAATTAGAATTGAACAGATGAGGTTTCTATCTAGTGGACACGAGGAGAAATTTATATTTTGGGAGTTTTGACATTCAGAGCACCAACAAACTTTTTAGACGTAGAAACGGTATGCATTTCATGTGTTACTTTTTTAAAGGTACACTTCAGCACTGTTGTAACGTCGCGAGTCAATACACAGTAGCATTTTATTGCAGTAAGCTACTTCGAAGTATGGGCTCGTAGCTTTGGAGCCGTTGGCGGTGGCAACATACAGCCGCTGGTATGTTAGCGTGTCTCACTTGCAACTCTCGCTAGCCTAGCCATGGGGAGCGCAACCTGTGTTAGTTCGATTGACAGAATATTCAAGACCCCAACGATCTAAAAATGGAGTATTAAATATTATTCAATTTTGTTAAAAGTCAATATACAGCCCTTTGTTATTAAAAGGAAGGTTGTATTAAAATCTCGGTTATCTAGCTGAGATATTTTCAGATTTAGAGACAATTACCTAAAACACCAAAACCGACACTTATAAGATTAAGTCAGTTAGGATCCATAGCAACTTGTCTTTTAGTAGCATTTGGAATTATTACTGAAGTTCCCTAAATGGCAGAACAATTTATTGAGATTTCTTATAATTAAAAACGTTCACTACTTTTCATTTTCGTAGCATAGAATTCAGAAAGGATTAATATGTATTTAATAACTATTTGTTTCGTTGTGTGAATAAATGAGAGTGAGTGAGAGTGTATATGTGAGACATACGTAAGGATTCAACGTTATCTGATGTTAAACATTACATAACTATGTCATGAGAAAGTGTGAAGCAAGCAATTGCAATGAAAGCTGTTATTTCCCTACCTTGCTGATGACGTATGTCCAAGGGTATATACTTGCTTTTGTAAGAAGGCAGCCAGATAGCCATTTGCAGAGTAAATTTCAAGATTAGTTTTCTTTTCGTTTCGTTTTGTTAAACATTTGATTAATATCTGCACGATGAAGTGACGTAAATGTCTCTGTGAATGTTGATTCGCGTAGGACAGTTTTAGAGCGAAAATGATCTCGAAGGAGTGATTTGGTTGGCTGGTCATTCTAATCAACCAATCAGAGTAAAGCATTTCCTGCACACTGTTAAGTAGTTATAGGCTCTGAAAGGAATAGCGGAAGGCAGCCGTTGGCTGGTTATCATATATACAAGTCATGTTGGACGTGCCCGTCTACGTTATGAGAAAAATGAAGAAGTTACTGGTATTTCGCGTCAGGATGGTATTGCCGCATAAGCAGTTGCCTTTACGGACGGACTGTGGAAATTTGAGCTTTGTTGGGAAGATAAACGCATGTGAACTTTCAGCCTTTCTAGAATTCCACGTGGCATGTTTCACATTCATCTATGTAATAGATTTGCCAGGCGATCTGCTACCTTTCATTGACTTTATCCTCTTTATTACGTGATATAAATATGTTACACAAGCACTATACCTTTCCATCCTGTTATTATGTTTTCTTTCGTTTATGTAGCAATCACACACATGAACCACAAAAAAAAAAAAAAAACACATACTGCCACTGACGATATGTCACTTCATGAAGGCGAACCCTATCTAGTAAAACAACCATTATATTTAACGCACCTGGTAAAACGAAAAATGCATTTACTCAGCTATATATCAACAGACACAGCCCAAAAATCATTTATACAACGTTCCTAGTAACTGAAGACAGACGAACAACATTAAAGATTCTCATAAATTTTAGTTTGTGATCGGTAATTAGTTCCTCATCGCACTAGCCGTTTCAGCATGAGATTCTGCAGTGCATTTTACGAGCTACGGAGTAATCACGATACACTCAGAGTATCAGCCCCTACAATGTTCGAAATATTATGCCTCTGCATAATGCCACAACGGCTGGAACAACACGGCGCCAAACGAAGTTGTTCCAGCTACATTTAGCGAATAGCTTTATTTTAAGGAGGGAAATCGAAAAGAAGCCGAAACTTTGGAGTGTTTTATGCTACTTGCCGCATACCTATTGGCACACTGTTTTAGCGTCATTTTCAGTTTTCCTCTTATATGTGAAGTAGATTTCTTAATCATTTCAACATAGCTCTTTGTCCCGTAAACTAGCACTACGGGAAAGGGAGGGGGGGAAGGCTTGGGGGGGGGAGGGGGGAGGGGGGAGGGATGGGATGGAAACCGGTGGTGACTGATTGAGAGGGGGAATCTTATATATTGGTATTCTGTGATCAGGATGTATCCTACCCTTATTTGCGGCTTCTCGTACATCGCTTGGATATGTTCATTTCTGTGTCGATTTTCTCAGGCTGCTGATTCGTGACGGCTGTTGTGGGGTTGTTCTCGTCGGCTTTCTTTCAGACGTTGCGGCTAGGGAGGCCATTTCGCTTTCGATCCTTAGATGCCACTTTGTCAAACCGGCGAGGGTGTGTACGGATGTATGAGTAATTACCCTAAAGCGATCGCAGTGACCCGAAAAGCCACCCCGACGAACAGGGGTCACGAAGTCCTCGGAAATAGTGAAGGCATCAGGGCAGGACATCCGACTACCGTCTCCAGACTGATCATCTGAATTGTTAATGTACCACTGAAGGATATAACCTAAATTCTGCACCTATCCTGTGAAATTATCCAGACCCATTCGACAGACAAAGCAATATAACGTGTCTTAATTCCGTTGGATTTCAAGGTTCACAACTTTTCCAGTTTCATACCGTTCGTCCGAGCTTGGAGGTTTCTTTCTGTACTAATTAGTTTTATTTTGTTTTGGTAGTGTGTGATTTTTGGAATATAGAGTGATCTGAATATTGGACAGATGATTCAGTATCCACGAGGCGAATCTGAGCCAAGTATTGGGCAGGATGTTGCTAAAGCGCTGATTACCCTATAGGAAGACGTTTCTGTCTTGTCGTACAGGAAAACGCCTTTTTACAACAGCTAGAATTTTCTAACAGCGCAGCTGGTGTATCGTATGAAGTTCTGTAACTTGGCGTCCGTATCGGGTTTTCCAAAAGAAACCAACCAAACCGAATATCGATCCTTTTTTTTATTTATATTAAATTCTCTGCCAGTGTTGACTTCCTTTCTGACATTCAATCTCAGTACTATCGCAGAAGTGTGCACCTTGCTCCATTCTATTAATCATCCGTATTTTATATCAGCGCTCTGGTTGCGCCGTGTTTTCTAAAAGATAGTTTAAATCACTGACTGGTTGTACACACGTATAGTTTGTCCTATAAACGCCATGCCACACTGACGTATTATGTAATGTACCGCTTAGACTATCTTAACACCGCATATATGACTTCAGTTTTGTTGGAGGTGTCAATACAGGTACATAAGTAACCACAATCAGCAAGTGTTATCCAGAACTTTTTATAATCATGTCAGTCAGACAGAGCCGCACCTCGGACGCTGAACAACACTGCTGGCTCGCGGCAAGTTACCCCCTGTTATAAAATGGCTTATCTCATCTTATTCCCAAGACGATGATGTAATTTCTGACTCACATACCCTATTCTCTCATATAATTTGCAGAAAGTGTGAAAAACAAACATATGCTGCATTCCAACCTAATTAGAGGTTGTCTTTACTACATGCAAGCACAGGTGAACGGAAGGAGGAACTGCGTTCTCACACATGACACGACCAACTGTTTGAGCCTGAAAGATAAATTATAAAGTGATCAGACTACCGCGCCATCTGAACGCAGTCATTCACTGGACGGGGAAATGAGCGTATGGCATCGCTGGCCGGGTGGCCCCTATTCGGGGAAGTTCGGCCGCCAACTGCAAGACTTGTTTCATTCGGCGCCACATTGGGCGACTTGCGCGCCGGTGATGAGTCCCCTAGTGGAGAAAATATCGACCCGGTCGGGAATCGAACCCGGGCCCGCTTGCACTGAGGCGAGCACGTTACCACCCAGCTAAGCAGGCGGACGCAGTCATTCACTGATTCAGGTTTTGGAAAGAGTAACTTAATCCCGTAAATTATCAAACAATCACGCTCAATATTGCCTCCATATTAATTACCTTCCATGCTCAGTGGTTTTGGATTTCTTGATTTGCATTGGAACATTACTAAAATTCATATTTTCTTAAAATCGATGAACACACGAAACCCTAAAACTTCCTGGCAGATTAAAACTATGTGCCGGACCAAGATTCGAACTCATGACATTTGCCTTTCGCAAGTGCTCAAGTAGAGTGTGGATAGGCCATGTCACCGCAATATCCTTTCTTCCAGGAGTGCTAGTTCTGCAGGTTCGAAGGTTCGCTTTTGTGAAGTTTGGAAGGTAGGATACGAGGTTCTGCCGGAAGTACAGCTGTGAGGACGGGGAGTGAGTCGTACTTGTGTAGCTCAGTTGGTAGACCACTTGCCCGCGACAAACGAAGGTCCCGAGTTCGAGTCTCGGTCCGGCACACAGTTTTAATCTGCCAGGAAGTTTCATATCAGCTCACACTACGCAGCAGGAGTGAAAATCTCATCCAGGAAACGGGAACCCTGTTTCTCATGCGAGGCTACTGAAAGATTGGAACCGGTCAACGCACCTAAATCTCTGATCGACATAAAACAAATGGAAGCCCTAGCATTGAATAGTAAAATGGGCTGAAATTAGGAACGACAAGAAGCTCATTAAAGATGTCTTCAATCCTGTGTTGGACAGCCCCGGACAATGAAATAGTATGTGGCTCTTTCACGTGAACTGTCCCAGCATCTGCTTTAATGTACTTAGGTAAACCACGAAAACCTAAATCGGCTGGTCGGACGGGATCCGATCCGGTTTTTTCGATTGCAAGTGCACTGTTTAAATAAGGTGCAACTTCAATTAGCAAAGATGAAAATCAGTTTCCTGTCTATAAAGAAGGAGAAGTGCAGTTTTCAATGTACAGTAAATTCTGTTTATTTGCCAGATATACTGAAATGAGTCTGCTGGGGCACACACGCATGTGACACCAGAATAAGAGTAAGAATATCAATAAATTAAAATGAAACCAGTGTACTATAAACGATGAATATCTGGGATACACTAGATAATGCGGATCTCTGACTGTGCGCAACCACAGAGCCAAAGATACTGTAGTGGTTATGGGCTGAGACTTAGTGTTGGAGTAACAGAGCGTTGGCGCTCAGTTGTAGGTAGTTAGTTGTGTGTGAAGGAAAGACGATGGAGTAGGCGGATTTTGTGGTGTACTGTGTGAAGCCACCAAGGGATAGATTAATTTAAGTATATTAATATTGTTGAACATGGAATCAGAAGTTTTCATGCAACCAAGGTAAAGATGTTAAATAATTATGATTTCTGTCTTTGCCAGCTCGTAGGTATAGATGAGTTGACTGATAGTGTGTAATTGTTGAGTAACACCAGGAAATACGTAAACCGTTTTGATGAAAGGCTACTCAGATATTTCACTTTGTAATGTTTGTAAGATTTGTTAACAGAGGTATACTTAATTTCATGGTTTGCATTTAAGTTGGATTAATGAAGATAGGTAATACTTTCTGTTTAAATCTCATTGTTTGTGAATAAATTGTGAGTAATGTAACTTCAATTGTCAGATGCTTTTGAAAAGCCAAACTTAACTTGCAACATAATTTCGCTAAAAAAAACTCAGTGTTAGTAATTCACCATAATCAGTGCCGCGTCTCTGTCCAGGTCATGTATTTTTTTTAAAGAAGTGGGATTTTCTTAAATAGCTCTGTGCGCTATAGGACTCAACATCTGAGGTCATCAGTCCCCTAGAACTTAGAACTACTTAAACCTCACTAACCTAAGGATATCACACACATCCATGCCCCAGGCAGGATTCGAACCTGCGACCGTAGCAGTCGCGCGGTTCCTGGCTGAAACGCCCTGTACTGTCTATCTGAATACCGATAAAATCCGCCTAATTTCATTAACGGTAATTGTGCAGATAATGCAACAAACGAAACGTCCATGTTTGTAGATGATGTCTCCACACCACAGAAGTGACACCGAAGCATCACTTGGAAGGAATACGGAATCCATGCTTTAAAATCTCATGTAAATGATTAAATAGAATACTCAGTTACGAGAAGTACGATTTTAAATCATACAAGAAGTGCGAGACATACAAGTTGACACCACGAATCAGTTACGACAAGAAACACGAGAAATACAAGTTGACATCATCACTCAGTTGAATGAACAATTTTCTACCATACGTGACGAGCTTAAATCGTACACAGAAACGACTGATAACCGTTTCAGACAGGTAAGTACAAACATTAAGGCCAGTGAAAAAGTCTTTGCTACAAAATTGAAGCCATAACCAGGCGATGCGCAGAAACTCCTAAACCTTTGTGAGATGACATTAATGCTTTAACACTTCAATGTGGCCTCTGTGGCCGAGCGGTTCTAGGCGCTTCAGCCTGGAACCGCGCTGCTGCTACGGTTGCAGGTTCGAATCCTACCTCTGGCATGGATGTGTGTGATGTCCTTAGGTTAGTTAGGTTTAAGTAGTTCTAAGTTCTAGGGTACTGATGACCTCAGATGTTAAGTCCCATAGTACTTAGAGCCATTTGAATCACTTGAGCTTACAGATGAAATACAATTACCTAATGAAAGAATAGATCAACAAGACACCCGATTAGATGCACTTCTTAAAGTTCACACAGAGACCTCAGAAAAGCGATACAGAGGCATTCTCCGTAAACACACAGAGGAAAACAATCAGTTGTTACAGTCATTAGCAGTATAAAGACATAAAGTAGAGCAGCAGCTGCTTACTAGTTTTACAACCCCTTGTTGACTCTAGTATAAATTCTGTTACAGACGAGGTTAACAGGGTAAAACAATTACAGAACCAAATACAGGCAGATGTAACTGATTTCAAAACCATTGTTGTTACACGAATCCAAAAAGTTGAAGAAAAGTGTACAGATGACATTGAGTCGCTGAGCACCCGTCTTGAACAAATAGACCTCGTGCAGGACACTGACACAATTAAAGCAGATTTGAAAAAGATGAACAAAACTACACGCAAACTTCAGAAGCAAGTTGACGCTTTAGATTCAAGTAATTACACACACATCCTAACGCTCACGGAAAGATATGATGAGCCTTCGGCAAGATTAGGTACACTAGAAAACCAAACTGAAAATAAATAAGGCGACAAAGCTCCCATCCTATTTACTGAATCTCAGGAATATCAGTCCATGCAGCAATCATTAAAACGTCTTCGTGCACATAACAGTTCGCTACATAGGAAAGTTAATAGTTTACATCAGGAAGTAAACAGTACTAGAATTTTTCCTCCATGTAATCAGTTTCAAATTAACATGCCTAACATGCAACAGCAATAGTCACCTAGTTTTCAATCTCACAATAATATAAGCAGCTACCAAGAGCGCGTGACATTGATGCACATCAGTCGTCACTCAATCACTTTTTTACTCTGAAAAACCTTCTCAAGATCTACAACACCAAGGATTCGACTATAAACATTTGCTATCTGTAAAGAAATGCAAGGTATTTAGAAATAACCGTACAGGCCTGCATTCCCTTGATTGTATGCGGCAATTTTCATTTTCTCTGCCGCCAAATTGACCAGTGGCACACAAGCTAGGATTTATTTGTAGCTTTTTAGAGAGAGAACATTCGATGTGTATGAGACCCATGTCAAGGCAATGTCACTCCGTCGAAGAGTTTCAAAATGCTTTTCTGTCTGCGTACTGGTCGGAAACGACTCTTAAGACCAATAGAAATTCTTCCCGTCCATATGTGGCATAACAGCAAACCAGTGCTTAACAGTATTGGGTAAAAACAGTGTTTGTTGCAGTTTTATTTATTTTTTATTTTTCAACGATGCGTTTCGCCTTATTTCGGCATCTTCAGGTGGACGCGAGAGGTACCAAGTATATTATACTTACTACCTGAGTCCCAATCTTACTGTTACTCCCCCCCCCCGTGAACGACAACGCGTTATGCAGATCTTGGTGCCTCTCGCGTCCATCTAGAAAAGGTCGCAGTTCGTAGTAATAGACGACAAATCATCGAGTAAAACTGAAGTGGTATCAGGTGTTCTCCAGGGAAGCGTCCTGGGACCCCTGCTGTTCCTGATCTATATAAATGACCTGGGTGACAATCTGAGCAGTTCTCTTAGGTTGTTCGCAGATGATGCTGTAATTTACCGTCTACTAAGGTCATCCGAAGACCAGGTCATCCGAAGATCAGTTGCAAAGCGATTTAGAAAAGATTGCTGTATGGAGTGGCAGGTGGCAGTTGACGCTAAATAACGAAAAGTGTGAGGTGATCCGCATGAGTTCCAAAAGAAATCCGTTGGAATACGATTACTCGATAAATAGTACAATTCTCCAGGCTGTCAATTCAACTAAGTACCTGGGTGTTAAAATTACGAACAACTTCAGTTGGAAAGATCACATAGATAATATTGTGGGGAAGGCGAGCCAAAGGTTGCGTTTCATTGGCAGGACACTTAGAAGATGCAACAAGTCCACTAAAGAGACAGCTTACATTACACTCGTTCGTCCTCGGTTAGAATATTGGTGCTCTGTGTGTGATCCTCACCAGGTGGGATTGACGGAGGACATCGACAGGGTACAAAAAAAAGGGCAGCTCGTTTTTATTACCACGTAATAGGGGAGAGAGTGTGGCAGATATGATGGGATGGAAGTCATTAAAGCAAAGACGTTTTTCGTCGAGGCGAGATCTATTTACGAAATTTCAATCACCAACTTTCTCTTCCGAATGCGAAAATATTTTGTTGAGCCCAACCTACATAGTTTGGAATGATCACCAAAATAAAATAAGAGAAATAAGAGCTCGAACAGAAAGATTTAGGTGGTCGTTTTTCCCGCGCGCTGTTCGGGAGTGGAATGGTAGGGAGATAGTATGATTGTGGTTCGATGAATCCTCTGCCAAGCACTAAAATGTGAATTGCAGAGTAATCATGTAGATGTAGATGTAGAAGGCGAAACGCGTCGTTGAAAAATAAAAAAAAACTAAAATTGCAAGCAAGACTGTTTTTAACCAATATCATTATAGACCAGTTAATTAGTTTACCTAATTTTAAACACTCCAGTTTTCCCACTTTCTTCCAGTTTTTTCAGTATATGGTCCAACAAAACCAATACCTGACCGAACCGTATAGCCAGTCTGCATTCATACAACTATGCATCTCAAAACTTCCACGTTCATTAGGAGTTTCCCTTCTCACCGGACAGCTACGTGCGACTGTGCGCACAGCGCTCTGTTACTCCAACACTTAAGTCTCAGACCGAGAGCAGTACACTATCTTTGGCTCTGCAGTCGCGCACAGTCAGCGATCCGCATTATCGTGCCTATCAGAGATATTCATCGTTGATAGTATACTAGTTTCAGTTTAATTTATTAATATTCTTATCTTGCCGTGCTGTGCCCAAGTGTGCCCCAATAGACTCCTTTCAATACGTATACTATAGAGGGCATATAAACATATGGAAAGTGCAAGGAATCGAAGTGTCTCCAACATTTGCACACAAAATTTTCTACCTGTAACCTGACTGGTTGTTCAGTTTTGAATTTATCTCGTTGATAGAATTAGGGAGGCAAAAATCTGCATACATATACACGACTGCCGTGCATATTATAGAGGGTACAAAGACCAACGTATTCACTATTTCTCTACTGTTTCACTCTCGAACAGCGTACAAGACGAACACAACATTTTCGCATTCGGAGGAGTACGTTTGTGATTGAAATTTAGTGAAATAACGTATTTGTTTTATTGATTGTCACACCAGCTTTCGTATCGTATCCGTGACTTTCACTTCCCTATTTTGCGGTAGTACTAAACGAGATACCCTCGTCTGAATTGTTTCAATATCCCCCATCAATTATATCTCACAAGGATCCATACCCCTACACCTGCACCTCATAAGCCGGCCGCTGTGGAAGAGTGGTTGTAGACGCTTCAGTCCGGAACCGCGCTGCAGCTACGGTAGCAGGTTCCAATCCTGCCTCGGGCATGGATATGCGTGATGTCCTTAGGTTATTTAGGTTTAAGTAGTTCTAAGTCTGGGGAATTGATGACCTCAGATGTTAAATACCATACACCTCATAAGATGATGATGATGATTGGTTTGTGGGGTGGTCAACTACGCAGTCATCAGCGCCCGCCACTTCATAAGGGGACGGACAGTTGAAGTACAGGCAGTCTCTTTACTAGATTAGTTGCACCTTCTATACGTTCTGTCAATAAAACACAGTCTTTGGACCGTCTACCCCACAACATTATCTATCTGATCGCTCCAATTTAGTTGAACTGACAGCCTTTAGATCTGTATGATTTATAGTGTTATCGAAATTTAACGAATGCCTTTAACTACTCATGTAAATGACCTCACTCACTTCTTTATTTGGGGTCAATTGTCACTTTCATCACTATATAGGTACCCTGCCTAAATCATTTTGCAGCTGGATTTGATCTTCTAATGACTTTACTAGACAATTATTTTAAAAATTGCTTCTCAGATTGTCCGCTAAATTTATTATATAAATGAAGAACACTTGAGGGCCTATAACATATCTTTGAAGAAACCCAGATGACGTCCTGTCAGTTACCACGAATTATGACATTTCTGACAGGTAATCACGAATTCAGTTGCGAATCCTAAAAGGAGTTTGTAATAGCTCGCAACTTTAGTGATGACGAGGCAGATTCACAGAGGGCCAAGGATATTATCTGAGTAGGACATAATTTGCTTTCAGCTGACATGCTTCCAGACGTAGTTTCTGAAACATCTCTTAGGGTTTTTCATTGGCCTGTGACAGGAAATAATTGCTATCAAGAGGCTGGAATGCCAGTTCGTGCCTTGTTATCGAAGCCTGTGTACGCCAATTGGCAAATACAACTTCTATTCCACTCTCTGCAGCTGATGTTTGTTGATGTAGTCTGTGTTTTTGTTATTTAGAATTAATCTAGCTTTATTCATTGTTACTGATTTGAGCTCACGTTATTTGTGACGTTTGCTCAGACATCGACTAGCCGTCGATCTTAGCTTAGTTTACGGCTATTACTTTCTTAGTTATTCGGGCTACAGTCCTTAAATGTTCAGTCCATGTTTGCATTTCCAACGAACAACAGTGGTACCTTCACACAAATGTCATCACTGAGGTGGAAATGGCCTTGCCGCAGTGGATACGCCGTTTCCCGTCACATCATCGAAGTTGAGCGCTGTCGGGCGTAGCGGGCACTTGGATGGTGATGCAAATTGAGGAGCTTCTCGACCGACTAGTAGCGGATCCTGTCAAAGAAAACCATCTTAACGAACGGGAGAGTGGTGTGCTGAGTACGTGCCCCTCCTACCTGCATCTTCAGTTGAGGATGACGTGGCGGTCGGACGGTCCCGATGGGCCACTTGTGGCCTGAAGACGGAGTACTTTTTCATGACTGAGGTGTGGCCATGAATCATGCTCGAATAACCTAATGATGAGGCTACCGCTTGTGATAAGTGGGAAAATTTAGGTTGTTCAAGAACTGGTCTGGCACAAATTTTCATTCCATTGTGCAGCTGATGGTTGTCCATATTCGCGACTGTGAATACATTTCATGTAGAACAATAAAGTAGACGGCGCTAAGTTTACAGTTAAAATTGTCATACTCCACAATCAATGTGTGGTTGCTGTATGTGTCTTGAAAGACAACTTCCTGTTGAGCGGAGATCCAAATCTAAGCGGGTTTGACAACAGTAATGTTTCAGCTGTGTATAGAAGAGGGTGTCCGTTGCTTCTGATATTAATCACCATTGCTCGTGAATTTGGCAGGAAAACTTAATTAGCGAAACCAGTGGCGCGACATACTGGAGGTGAGCGCAGAAAATTGAGAGATATCTGATTTCCACAGTTGGCACGCAAGACTTACAAGTGCTTCTCGAATCTCTCGTTTAGATATGGAAATAAGCGTTATTTGGAGACAGAATTAAAGCGCAGGTTTTCTGCTGGTGTGACGTTTACTCCCCGCAGCAGGTGCGCCAGTGAGGAGCGGTTAGCAGGTCGTGCGTGCCGCCGCCACCTCGCCACCCACTGACAGCCGTCAGCGGAAAGTGGCCGCGCTCTCAAAAGATTTATACTTCATGCATAATTTATAGTGCACGACGGATGTCAGCCGCGTTACAGCTATAATGAGCTCGAACTGCTACTGTGTAGTCGTAAGGTGTCAATATGCCGTCTCGCGTGCACGACATGTCTGGACTCGTTAAATGATGTAAACGAAGGAAGCACATACGATTGCGCGAATTGTCGGATTACGTCATCAGATTAATCGCTCGTAGAGCAGCTTGCTTTAGGCATTGTTGACTTCGTTGCAATTACCACTACCTACGCAGCTGGTACAGGCTGAGTGATTGAAGAAATACGATCTGCACAGCATACCCTTCCAACTTCTGGTTAGGTAAAGAACCTGAGTGTGCCAGTGGACATTACTGTAGGATATTTCGAAGTTAACTGTGCACTTAAAAAAACTTACCTTTCCTGAAGTAAGTAACTTTTCTCAATCACCCAATTTGCAGGCCGTTATTTTAGACTGAAATAAACAGTTTTGTTACCTAGCAATTAGCTTCCTACAAAATTGTTAAGGCTTTTGTGGCCACTTGTTGACAAACTGCCTATTGGCTTCTGTTCAAAATGGTTCAAATGGCTCTGAGCACTATGGGACTCAGCTGCTGTGGTCATTAGTCCCCTAGAACTTAGAACTACGTAAACCTAACTAACCTAAGGACATCACACACATCCATGCCCGAGGCAGGATTCGAACCTGCGACCGTAGCAGTCGCACGGTTTTGGCTTCTGTATCGGGTTCTTCGGCCGACGTTCATCTAACGATTTTACTGACGTTTCGTCATCACGAGTGGCTGGCATTGTCAAAGCTTCAACCTCCATTGCCGGTGGTGAACTGGAGCCGAGCTCGCGGCCGCAGACTAAATGTACCTGGCGCGCCAACGTCCGAGGGCTTTTCCGCGGTCATTTCCGTTGCGGTTCTCCTCTTGCTAGCTGCGACGGTCGTTCGCTGCAGTGCGGGAAGAAGTGTAACAGAGCCAAACACTAAGCGAAGTAAGCAATTAGAAAAAAGAAATGTCGGGTACGGCCATACATTCCCAGAGTGACCGACAGAATCGGCCGTATATTGCGCATATACGGCGTAAATACGATCAAACATTGTCTTAAATCGGAAAAGGAATAAAGGGGCCCACTTGCAATATCGGGAATATATACCGTATACCATGCACATGCGGAAAAGTTTATGTCGGAATGACTGGACTATTCACCAACACCAAGATCAAAGAACATTGAAGGTTGGATCAGGTGGAGAAATCGGTCGTGGCAGAGCACGCACTGAGTGAGACCGACCACGTAATAAAATTCGCCGACACGGACGTTCTGGCTGTAGAGAAGCACTATCACACGCGCTTGTTCAGAGAAACTGTAGAAATACAAAAATACGCGAACAGCTTCAACAAGAAAGAGGAAAGCCGTAAGGTAAGCGGATCCTGACTTCCCGTGCTACAGCGAACGACCGTCGCTGGTAGCAAGAGGAGAACCGCACCGGGAATGACCGAGGAGAAGCCGTCGGACGCTGCCGCGCCAGGTACATTTAGTCTGCGGCCGCGAGCTCGGCTCCAGTTCACCACCGGTAATGTAGGGTGAAGCTTTGCAATGCCAGCCACTCGTGGTGGCGAAACGTCAGTAAAATCGTTAGATGAACGTCGGCCGAAGAACCCGATACAGAAGCCAATAGGCAGTTTATCAATTAGCTTCCTCTCCCCAACGTCAGTCCCCTGAGTGTTATCGCTATATATCACAATAAATACTTTCACACTAACATCAACAGGTGATTACGTCCCTAATAAGAGTTTCGCTTAACTATAGTCTTCTGCACTCTCTTTCATTTTACATACATGTGACAGTTGTAGGCGTACTTATTATGACATTGTGGCACTCATTAACGGCACCGTCCCATGTTGCATTTTATCTCACACTGGTTTCTGGAATAGAACATGCTGTAGGCTGTAGCATAACAGTTTTTACTGTGACGTAGCTTTGCAATATCCAAGAGATCTCTAAATTAGATAACTTATAAATAATGAAATAAAATATTTAATTCAATAGAAAAAACAGCCTACAAAGGGAAATGATTTCCACCACGAAAATTATAACGACTGTGGACCCATACAAGAAAAAGGACAAGTGAGACCACTAGTGTTTGTAGATATAGAGAATGAGCAATAATGGGGGGAACTCCAATTCTCGTTGAAATATGATTACCTGCCGTATGCTACTAGATCGTTAGCACTATTACATTACTTTCCAATAGCTCTTCTAATTGAGCACTACATAAAATGTTAAGGAAATAGTAATTCTCCTCTCATCTCCACAATTAGTGAAGTTATTCTTGTTACCGTCTTTGGTCAAAAGTATTGTAATTCACGTGAAGTTACTCTCCTTTCTTTCATGAGTCAGAGGAACTGTAATCTATAATGAATTTAAATATTGTTAAAAAGCTTGACCATGTTGATTTACGATTCGTTTGTCATAAAGGAAGCTATTGTTACATCAACCTTTTTTTGATACATGAAATTTATTCGCAAGTGCGAATACGAACGTCCATCAGCTATATAATGGAAAGACGACAATGAAAATTTGTGCCGGGCCGGGACTGGAACACAGATTTCCTGGTTTATTCGAGTGGCCACCTTAAACTCTTTTGACTATCCGTGAGGACTCATGACCAGACCTAAATTTCCACATGCGGTCGTTCTTG
The DNA here is from genome assembly GCF_023897955.1 of Schistocerca gregaria. NCBI lineage: Eukaryota > Metazoa > Arthropoda > Insecta > Orthoptera > Acrididae > Schistocerca > Schistocerca gregaria. Next base: position 797,555,489 of record NC_064920.1, read on the forward strand.
CAAAAATTGTAAATTTGTGGTGAGATCATATGGGACCAAACTGTAGAGGTAATCGGTCCCTAAGCCTACACTCTACTTAATCTATCTTAAACTAACTTACGCTATGGACCACACACACACACACAAACACACACACACACACACACACACACACACACACACACCCATGCACGAGGTAGACTCGAACCTCCGACGGGGGAAGCCGCACGGTCCGCGACAAGGCGCATCAGACGTCGTTCCTGCGTCACAGCCTGTACTACTAGCCGGCCGCGGTGGTCTCGCGGTTCTAGGCGCGCAGTCAGGAACCGTGCGACTGCTACGGTCGCAGGTTCGAATCCTGCCTCGGGCATGGATGTGTGTGATGTCCTTAGGTTAGTTAGGTTTAAGTAGTTCTAAGTTCTAGGGGACTAATGACCACGGCAGTTGAGTCCCATAGTGCTCAGAGCCATTTGAACTGTACTACTACACGCGTTATGTAATTCCCGTACAGGAGAAAGCCGCTGCGTGGTATTGGCGGATACATAAGTTGTTGCAGTGCCTCTGTTGTCAAGAGTACCGACGCTGCTTATAGTTCTAGTACAGGAAAAGAAATCGGTCGAGTTTGTTTCAGAGGAACCGTTCGGTTATTTGCCTCGCTTTATTTACGAGACGATTAGGAAACTTACATCTGAATTACTAGAAATCTGTTTAAAGACAGTTTCTTATGTACGCGACTTAAACACTGTGGCAAATTATTATGATGAAAACAATATTGTACGCTATTATATCGCAAGCGAGGAACACGAACGTGACGAATAAATTGCAAGGTAAGAGACACACAGATGGGCTTCTAAGTGGCAGTGAGTTCAAGTTACGTTGCCGCTGCTGATATTGGGTGCATGAGCTAAAAAGACTCCGACTATGACTGAGCGATAACAATATGCACGCCTGGTCGCAAATAGAAACTGGCCAGCAAATCAATGCAGGTGCACCGTTTGTTAAGGAAATGGCCACAACACATTGGGTATCTTAATTTGGAAAGTAAACTTACTCTGTCGGGCAACTTTTTCTAATAACAGCTTCAACTGGGCCGCGTAAGGTACGTTCACCGTAATCCGAAGTAAGCGCCAATTGACGAACTTTCAAGAAACCAATAAAATACCACGTAACGAAGACTCTACCACCATTTAAAAAACGCTGAGTGTGTCAATCAGCTCCAGTAATGTTGGAGAGCACGTTGCCTCTACCACTTACAAAGTGAAGCTTCTTTTGTTACTTTTCATCCTACCAGGACCTGTCAATGTTTTCTCTGTTTAATCTTTGATCAGCAAAAATTTGCAATGATCGCAGTGCAGACTTAATGAACTGGATTATTGGGTTCCCGTCAGCCCAGAATTACAGTAGGTGATTGCTTATTTACCTTATAAATCCCGCTTACCCTTCTCGTCGGTCCATTTTAAACACCTATTGGTTCTTCATAATCGTACTATGTACCTGCCAATTTCTGAACTCACAAACAGAGATTACACATTGCATGCGTCAGAGCTCATTAATTGCTTCTCCCAAGTATGACTTCAGGTCAATCTCTTTTTTAACAGTTATGCCATGAATCTATTCGTCATAGTCAGGTGGTACACCTTCGGTTACTAGAATGAAGCAATTCATGAGATACCTCAGCAGTTACAATTCAGGAGACAAGTTGAAGATTCCACTTCTTGAAATAAAATTTTGACAAGAATGTAGGGCATCATTCTGCAAAAAGCAGGCTTATTAATTTCAAACAGACGGCAGAGATAGATCTGTTACTGAGTGGCCATAGAATCACGTTCGTTACAGCCATGAGTACTTCAATTTTCCATTCTTCTTTAAACAAAGCAAATTTACTTTTATGATATCTCCACAACACAGAAGTACCCGCGAAGAACATTGCAAGTGCAGATATCGAGTGATAAGGAAGACCTTTGTGGTGCTTGTTGCTGTTTCTGTTGTGGTCTCTAGTAAAAAAATAAATAAAAATGGTTCGAATGGCTCTGAGCACTTTGGGACTTAGCATCTATGGTCATACGTCCCCTAGAACTTAGAACTACTTAAACCTAACTAACCTAAGGACATCACACAACACCCAGCCATCACTAGGCAGAGAAAACCTCTGACCCCGCCGGGAATCGAACCCGGGAACCCGGGCGGGGGAAGCGAGAACGCTATCGCACGACCATCTAGTCAGAAAACTGCTTTGATGCAGTTGTCCACGCTACCTTACGCTGTGCAAGTCTCTTCACCTGCCGACCGCTGTGGCCGAGTGGTTCTAGGCACTTCAGTCCGGATCCGCGCTGCTGCTACGGTCGCAGGTTCGAATCCTGCCTCGGGCATTGATCGTGTGATGTCCTTAGGTTGTCTAAGTAGTTCTAAGTCTAGGATCTCAATTGTTAAGTCCCATAGTGTTCAGAGCCATTCGAGACACTCTGAACCTCTTCATATCCGAATAACTACTGAAGCCTTACTTATTCATGCAGTTACGAGTTTAATGCTTGTCTTAGTCACATGTTTGCTTAATTTAATAAAACAAACATATGCTACGGTAAAATAAAAAGAGTACTTATTTTTTTTCGGTTGTTTAAAGTGTACCCAGCAGAAACGTTGTTTTTATTCAATTTCCAAATCACATTTTGATGTACCGTTTTGGCACAAATTATCCAGAAGAACACGAGGACAAAATTGTTTTCACAGAAAGTCGTTATATTAAATCATTGGTGGATTGAATTAATGTTTTGAATACTTGCACGTGTTTTGCATGGATATGTTATTAAGTGTTGACAAGTATGAACAGCTGCTCTTGAACACTTCAGGACTAAAATACAGAGCTCCTACGAGACAAAAATTAAAAATGTAGGAAAATACAGGGTGAACATTAATAAAACCGATAACCGGCAAGATCCTATGAAAATGTGTTCGGAAATATATCGTTGCCACGGCAGACGGGGCTGACGACTAAACGTTCCTCTGACCACGTGACCGTGTGTTCCTTGTGTGTTGCAGGATGTGTGGCAGCAGAATGGTCCGGTATTCATGTCGGGAACAAGCCGAGATGGTGTTCGTGTACTGCCAGGCACATGGTAACGGTTGAGAGGAAGCACGGCTGTACCAAAACAAGTACCCTCACAGACACTAATCACATCACACAACATTTAAAGCTCTTTTCGGCCGTTTGTGTGATCAAGCGTTCTTTCAGGCAGGAGAACGTGCAGGGAGGTGGCATACTGTGTGTACGCCAAATTTGGAGGACCGGGTTACAGCATTGTGTTCACAACGCCTGTGACGCTATTCCATGAGATGCCGGAACACTCGAAAGAGTGCGGCAGTCCATGATGCGACTCGTGAACACGTGCATTGCATCCTATGGAGGCCACTTTGAACATCTGTTGTGATGCGGAGACGATGCATCTCTGTACTGTGTTCCGGAACAATTTGTTATCGTTGCTCGTACACCGACCATCTCCGGACACATGTTAATAGGACCTCTTTTCATCCACTGCCAGTCAGGAATTAATCCCTGAGGTTTATCGATTTTCATTCTTTATCCCTACGATATAACCAAATATAAAAAAAATTAAACAACACTGAGTATTGTAACCTTTGACTTTTAGTACAGCAGATTGTAGCAACAAGCAATTTATGGCGCTGTAGATTGTTTTGTTATTGGTTCTCATGTGTCTTTGCCTTTCGTGTAGCCAAAATATCTTCCTTCAGGCTGAACTGACGTACCAGGCCATAGTAAAACGCCTCGAGTGAAACTTGGAAATCCTGACGTCATGGCTGCCGTTCCGAAATCGGTATAGGAAATAAAATCCGAAATACTACTGACGAACCTTCATTCATAAAATGAAAGTCCTTCACTGTCTCTGTGTTCTACTTGTATATGGAACCGTTACGGGTTCACTGAAATGTTTTTAGCTAAGTTTTGTAAAAGTTATATTACTAAAGAGTAACAATGTACAGCACGACATGAAACGCCGTAAATACTGAGCAGGCAATTTACTACAAAATTTAAACTGATAAATATAATGGCATTCCTCTGTATTTCGATGAGCAGGTGATCCTTTTAGGAATATCAGAATTCCTCAAATATTGGAATTTATTTTCTGTCTGAGCGAAACTGATACCCATATCGAAAGAATGTGCGCGAAGAGCCCACAATAAACACTCGGAACGCACTTTTACCAATAAGGGAATTCTGGAATTTACAGATACACTTTTATTTCAGATTTTTAAACGAATTCTATCTTCTGAGGTCAGCAACATAAACGTACTAATGAAGACTCGCCAGAAGAATCTAAAGCTAAAGAGCAGAGACAGCACTAGAATGTACTCTAAAGGGAAAAAATGTAGTGTCAGACAAAGAGTACAAAGAATCAAATACATAAAACGTATTACCAACTTTCTTGGGAGTAAGAGATACGCGATGGAAAAAAAAGTAACAAACGAAACTAAGAGGTTGCGAAAAGTATCTAGCCAAACAAAATTTTTATTAATAGAAAAGTAATAATAGTATTGACGGTACTGGTAATGGCGGTGGATGTTACAAACATCTAGTTCTTTTCAGACAAATATGTAGAAACACAGTAAGCAAAAAGAAGGATGTAGGTTACGCCTATTTAATTGCCACGCCGATGTTTACAGTTGATAACTTTTTGTCATAAACTTCGAAGTCAGTATTAAGCTGTGGTAAACTTCCTGTATATTCTGACTTTATATGGACAAACTGTTCCGCGACAGGCACTCGACGAAGGATTTGATAACTTTGTTAACGTCGAGGACCATGCTATCATGACATCATCGTCACATTCTCTACAGAAACAACAGCTTTGATCTTCGTTGACGCCGCCGTAGCGACAGGTTTCCAGACCTTTACACTTTGTACCGTACCGTTATGATAAAGCCAGCTTTAGCATCAGACGCTATAGAACACAGAGTTTTCAATGGTCCGGTGAAGCTTTTAAAAGAAAGGAAGGTTAAAATATAGCGTTCCGTGGAACTGATGGAGTAAACCGCGTTTAGTACCTATAGTTACTGACTAGACTCGTCTCACGGACCATCGTTTATGCTAAACGGTGAAGTGTGTTTCGAAAAATGTTATTCTGCTAGTTTCTTTTATAGCGGTAACATTTCTCTTGAGAAAAACCTTTTTCACAGTAGATCACCTCAGTCTTCAAGTTTTACTGTTAGCTGTCGTTAAAGTAGTTGAAGCACCAAAAGCAGCCGGCAGTGGGAAATCGTCTTTAACAGTGTACGACTACCGCCGCAATTTTTAAGTTTCTGGGACACATCTTAGTGACAGAAACAAAATACTTAAGGCACATACTACTGACTTCGAACCGAACGCATTTATTTGTAACAACTATCACTTATCCCTGTGCTAATCTCGCTCTCACGTCAATGTTCCGCTTTCTGGTGTGAGGTCCTCCTCCCACTGAACATTATATTACGTCTCTATTATCACTGCTTAAGGAAAAACTTGGAAGGAACAAATTCGTACTGATGTGCTCGTCTATAAAAAGTTGCACCTGTTAAGAAAAGATTTGTTTAACCATCTGTGTACAGTTCTTACTATTAGCATTTTATAGTTGCTTAAGTTCATAACGAAGCTGGAGACACCTTAGTTAGCTTTTCCTTTGACATGATGAATGTGTGGTGTCCAGGAGTCACCTCGTAGCACAATGGATTGTTACTCGTTACAGAATGCAAATGAAGTCGCAGCCTATTGTGCAACTCAATAAACGCGACAGCCAACGTCTCTGCAAACAATGCGAAAAGCAGTTCAAGGAATGTCGTATAGCCAGGCCTGGAAATAGGATGTTGCCATTCCCAGTTAAGTTATTTAAATTTCTTCATCTGCTTTCAAAGTACTTAAAGATTTTTGCTGTTTTGCTATCGTGAGAAAATGAACGAAGATAAAATTGAATTACTATCGCATATTGGGTTCCAAGTGTTTGCTGCCTTAGCACTGCAAGCTATGCCACCAACTACTGATAAGCAGTATCGAGACCGTTATTCTGAAATGAAAAACTTACTTTCAGATGAGCCACAAAATTATGACCACTTGTAGCGTGTTGGTCGACCTTCCGAACGCAATACAGCAGCGATTTCGCATGGAATTGGATTAAACAATACTTTAGTAGTTTTCCAGAGAGATATGGCTCAGATGTCCTCCCTAAGGTCAATCACTTCTCTGAAAATTTCAGAATGATGATATTCTTGCGCGGAGCTGACGCACGATAGCAGACCAGCTGTGTTTCATTCGGTGCAGATAAAGCGAATTTTGTGGCCAAAACATCAACGTGAGTTGATTGTCAGGCTCCTAAAACCAGCGTATCAATCTGGTCTTGTGACACAGACAGTTTTTTCTTTTGGCATGTACCATCGCCGTCGGGGAAGACAGCAACCATGAAGCAGTCGCCATAATATTCACGTAGTGTGCACCTTCTATTACTACCACGGGTCCCACAGGGTCTCACGTAAATGCTGCATACCACACAGTTGTATGTTTCGGAATAACAGAACAGTTTATCAGGTGAGAAGAAGAGGGGACAGCAAACTTGGTGGAATAAAGTCCAAATATCGTTTACAGACCGGTCTTTGATGGTGTGGCATCGGCGGCTAGAAGTCGTGAACAGTAGGGTCGCGATTGCGGTGTAATTACGATTTACTCTTGCTGCAGCTTTGTGTAGGTGCCAAGACATTAGTCATTAGTCATCACACGACAGAGCGTTTCAAGATGTCACACCACGAAAGGTACAATTCACGGTTAATCTGCGGAGAACCTCACTCTTTTCGACGAATTCCAACTTGCTTTGCAAAGGCATGAATATATATCTCAGTTTCACCAGAAATCGGCGCTCATCATCATTTAGCAAAGATCGAGGGCAGGAATTCCTTGCGTACGTTGGTGGTACGTGTTTAAGTTGAAGCACTGACCACCGCCACGTTGACTTGGAAGTGAAACTAATCCTATGCTGAGCTGGCTTTGCAGCTAACTTGAATGATTATCTCTCTTACTACCGTCTCACCAAATAACTAGAAACAGCTGTCACTCTGGTCTATCTCTTAAAAATATCTCACTGAATCGGATACCAAATGCCCTTTGCTTCCTCCTCTAACAAAAAGACAATGCTCGTTTCTACTCTCCGTACATCTGCTCAATAGATAACCACGTGCTCTGATACGCAAAATTTTTTATTATAGTTTGGCACTATAATTGTTTATCTAATAAACAGATTGGTTTACTTTTACATACTGTTCTCTTTTCCACACTGATAATGACATTTAGAACTGGGTGATGTAATTAATTGTGGTCTGTTATATAGCTGTTTAGATATAAAGAGGCTCTCATAGAGTCATAACTGCGTCTGCGATACATTTGTGTTTTTGAACTGAGTGCTCATATTAGATTTAAAGTTGTGTACAATTTCTCTTTGTTCCAACATGGTTTTAACTTTGGTTATGGACAATGTTCCCTAATACTCATCTTGTAATAATAGTGTTCTTGAAACAGGGCAGGTTATAAAAGCTATTGCATGTTGTCTTTAGTGAGCAGTTACCCGAGGCCTACGTTATCGTGTTTCAATTTTGGAGCATTATGCTGGAACCTTGAGTTTGATGAGTAACTCCAACTTCATTACTACACTTAGATATATTTCGCATGTGTTTTACACATTAACGCCTCAACATGAGAGGCAGGGAATTTGATAGCCATAGTACAGGCGCTGTTCTTAGAATATTAAGGATAAAATAATTTCATCTTCGTTTTATGTGCTGGTTATAGGCTTTCAATGTAATATGAATGTATAACGTTGCTGATGTTTACTGTAATTATCTGCTTTCACTGTATTTCTGCTATAGATGTTAACTAACGCTTGTTTATTTGGGTCCCCAAAGTCGAGGTTTAATTTGTCCCTGGGACTTCGTTGAGTCAGTTAACTGATGTGCAGATATACTGAACCTAACTGGTTCATGATCCTGTACTATTTATATGTTTTATTGATTTATATTTTCATAATGCAGTAATGCCAGGTTTGCAAATGATCCTAAGATGTCTGTTGGTATGGATGATTTACTCTGTATTGTGCTATGTGGTTACGCTTTTTCTGCCACGTGGTAGCTCTATAGCTTAATACTTGCTTCACAGACATTATTCACATAATGTACGTCTAAACACGCCCACCAGTGATCTTGTTTTCATGTAATATTTATGATTATATGTAATGTCGGGCCTGGCTTCCAAAAATACATCGATGTTTTGGGCACCGTATTTGTCAACAAAGATATTGATGTCTGTCAGCCTTGACTAGAACGTACCACCAATACTATCTGAAATAAGGATTACTATTGTTTTGTGAAATCTTTGACAATAGTGTCTTTGACATTCAGGTTGTAATATATACCTCTTCGAATTTAAAATAATCAGAGGTTAACGGTGAAGGATTACATTTTATTCAGTGTTGTATTTGTATCAGACAAAATTATTTTATTTCATGTTAGCTTATGGAGCAATCAAAGTTGATTTGACGTATTCTTGTCACATCAGTATACAGCTTTGTAAGAACATTCTAACTGACTGTTCTGCATACATGCGCATCTTTTGTCTCTGTGTACTATATATGCTTTTCCTGTTACTATATTTTATAGTCCTCCTCTGAAGACGGCTGTTTAACGAAAACTGGTAGAGAACAAACTTGTATTTGCACAGCTGATGGCTCATAATACTTTTTTGTTCTTTTTCGAAAGAAATACATCACTGACTGTGTATCAGGGACCCGACAATTTGTTAGTAATTTTGTTGAGGTATGTAGCATTAGATGTCTACGCACAGGTCATATAATTCGCATAACTAACAGGCCGCTGGTTTGTGTACGTGGTGATGTCGCCAGATGGCGACCCAGATAGGTGGTTTCCATAGGCACACAAGTAGGAGAGTCCTTCGCCAGTTCGTAAACACATTGAACTTTATTATCTATGGCGATATATCTGATGATGTATTTTCTATTTTGTCGTCGAGACATCAACGTGAGTTCACTATAGTATTCCTCAAACCACTGTAGCTCGGTTCCGGCTCTGAAGACAGGGACAATTATACTTCTGAACAGTGACATCGCCGTCGGGGAAGACATCAATCATGAAGGGATGCAGGTGTTTCGCAGCAGTCAGCGTATCTTCGATTACTACCACAGGCACCATACGGGCGCAGGAGAATGTCTCCCATAGCATAATACTGCTGCTCGCAAGAGCCTCCGTCCGTAGCCCGGTGCACGTTCCGATGATGACGTTTGTGGAGACGACCATCGACCTAGCGTAACACGTTTCCATTGATCGACGATAGAATCCCGATAGTCCCGTGCCCACTGCAATCGTAACTGACGATGTCGTTGGGTCAACATGTGAACACGTAGGAGCGGTCTGCTGCGGAGCTCAATGTTCAACAATGTACGATGAACCTTGTGCTCTTTCGGTAGTGATACGACAGATAACCCTCTATCCTACCTTACACAACAGACAAGCCTCCAAATCCCATTTTGTGAGAAGAGTCATGGACGTCCAACACTTTAGCCCCTAGTGATAGTTTCACTGTCCTTCTACCTCTTACTGTAGGTACTCAAGACAGTCGCATATGAACATTCGACCAGCTTCGCCTTTTTCGAGCTACTCGTTCACAGGCTATACGTAATAATAATCTACCCTTTGTCAAAGTGGCTTATCTCAATGTATTTCTCCCATTTGCAGTTCATATCTTCGATAGGGTGATATCTCGCCGTGTCTGCTCCGCTTACGTACTTCTGCTAAGGCTGCACGTGTCCGCAACATCACCAGTCGGCACACAACGTCGTGGTGGGCAGTGGTCATAATGTTTTGGCTTATCAGTGTAGATTAGGAACAGCGGTGGGCCTATAAACAGCTCCTTGAGGAACGCTAAAATATTGCTTCTGTTGTACAAGAAGACTTTCTATCAATTACTACGAACTATGACGTTTTTGATAGGAAGTCACGATTACAGTCTTACAAATGAGACGATACTCCGCAGGTACGCAATTTATTAACACTCACACACACACACGCGCGTATTTTACCTCATTTACATAAATCACAAAATTTACAATATCATTACTCAAAACTGCAACAAAAGTTATAGATTTACAGAGTACATTAGCTACTTTCAGATTTGAAAGTTCCGTTTTATGACTTGTATACAGAAAACCTGTAAAACATAAACTAAGCGAACATTAATGAGGCAGTAAATAACGCGAAGAATAATGTTCGAGTTGATTTATGTTAACTACAGCGGAGAGAATCTACGTCACAGGACGGCATACGAATACGGCCACAGAGGGTTAGTCTCGTAAAAGATATCTTTCAAAACAAATAATCTATACATTCTGTCAATCCGTCTCTCAGGAACCTGTGCGGTTTGCAATAGTTTTTTCGTAAGACTACAAGGACACTTCGTTGCCAGTACAGTACCATTGCAATAATAACTTTCTCAGTAACATACAAAACTGAAACGTTCATTTTGTACACTGCAGACTTTTGAATTTCATATATAATTTATGGAGCACCATGAATCTGGTATTTGATAAAATTCTTCACATTCAACTCATAAAATCCTGAGCTACGGCTAGAACAAGAAAATTTTTACCCTATTACAGTTGTGTTTGACTGGCAGGATCACTGATCAGTTCTCACTAGCATCATACTGGATTCAAAATCATTATAACCATGACCGGGCATCTCTCAGGGAAACGTTGGAGTTAGACATCTCATCCACGGCGAGATTATTCAGGATGCTCCACAAGCCCCAATTGGAGTAACATGTGGCAGAAAATTCACCGCTGCCTTTGCTAGGGAATCGTCCCAGCAATCCCATTAAGTAATTCAGGAAAACAAAGATAGACCTAAATCTGAACTCACGTATAGGGATTTGAACTCTCCTCAGCCAGAGTGCCAATTTCAACCACTGTGCCACATTGATCGGTAATTCATCGTATTAACTGAATTCGGTGAGGTGGTGTGATAAGCTTTTGCGAAATTATAACGTCCTTCAGAAAGATTGCCTAACACATTATAAGTAAAGTCTCAACCACGATTCTATGTTACTGGCACAGGCCAAAGAGGATGCACCTGCTCGATTTCCTGGTTCTGCTTGAGAACGACGTATAATTTCAGGTCATCATTGCCAGAGAAGAGCATCAACCACTGCTAACTGTGCGGTGATTCCAGCACAAATTAGCACCAATGCTGCACTGAGTTTGTTAGCAAGGGGTATGAGAAAGCGTTTGTTGGGAATGCCACAGAGACACTGGCACAGAAGAGGATATCAAACCAGTTAGATTACTGATTGTAAAAACGGAAGTTAGGAACTAAGATGGCACTTACCTGGCTTCGTATCACATCTAATATATGCAGCCCACTACCAAACGCAATATGACACTAAGTGACAAGCGTTTGCCCTTGCTGACGAGAGTAGATTGTGCCTTGCTGTTAGGATGATCGTTTACGAGTGCACGATCTACCAGAGGCACGGAAACTATCGAAACGTATCAGACATCATCATACTCCGACAAACTGATCTCTAGGCGTCATAGATATCCTTATCCTTTATGTAGGGAACTGAACATTGAAGGCTACATCATCATCATCATCTCGTCTGTTCTGTTCTTTTGTCTGCGTCAGGAAATGAACGATATCAATAGGAAAATGCCTGTCTAAACACAGCGCTCGCGATGATATTGTAACTCCCTTGGCCAGCAGAAGTCCTTTTTTGGTTTCCCATCGAGAATTAGGTCATCGTCCAGTTTCCAGTTCATATGTTCCAAGCATGCTTCACTAATCGTGTCTCTGTATAAAATCAGCGTTGAACTGCTGTTATGCTAGACTTTTTCTCAGTACAATCTCAACGTAGAGGTATAACTGAGAATCTTCCCATAACTTTGTAAAACTTCTATAATGCGTGAATGTGGCTTTATTCTTATAGAATCATTGATTACATGTGCTCATTTTTCAATTTCCCCAAGCTTATTACTGAATTTTGAGGTGATATTAGATATAATTTTTCTTGCAAGACTCGATTAAGCCGCGTTATTGTTTTTAATCGAACTTCGTTATTTCATTGTCATAAATAAAAATTACCCTGGCGCAAATCCGGAAACTATCATTCCATAAACATAAGTATATTTATTTATTTGATAACTTTAGGGCCATAAGGTCCTCGCTTATCTCTAAATATGTTTTCTGCATATTTTACGTTACGTATAGTACGATGAGCATGTTCAAAGTCGCATCTCATATAGAATTCTACATTCAGAAGTAGTGCATACAAAAACACACAGTTCACATTCTTTCATGATAAGTACAATCTTAAATATGATTTACGGAAATAGAGGCTTAAACTAGGAACGCTAGCAGCAATCGACGTACGAGGAAGGGGTGCAAGATGCAGAGAGGGACGAACTTTATGTCACACAAATCAATGAAGATATGGGTAAATCAAGTGGCTTAAATCACAGTAAAAAGGCATAGAGAAAGAAGCCGTAGCTGCGACTAGATAAAAGCAGTGGCTTTACTGTTTAACATCTAGAAAAGTAGTCACATACGTTAAAGTTTGGCGAAACGTTATGGGAGTGACGTAAGGAATTGTTCCAGCATCTTCTTCGAAGAAAAGGCGTTGAATTTTGCGTAGAGTGCAAGGTGGTTTGTCCCAAGGGCGGGCAGCAGCAACGAAGGAGGATACGAATGTGTTTGTCTTATGAATGGATAAAGATAGAAAATGGTGAGATGACAGTTCCTCGTGCTTAATCTCTGATACGTGTGATGAAGTTAAATGGAAAGAAAACAAGGGTTTCTGGTCAGACGAGTAAAGGGTAATACCAACAGCGGGAGAAAATGGCACAACAGGAGTAGGATTCGTTATGAAAAAGAAGGTAGACTACAGAGTGTGTTAGTGAGAACAGCTCAGTGATAGGGCTGTTCTTATCACAATCGACAGAAAACCAACACCAACAACAATATTTCAGGTATACATGCCAATGTCGCAAGCAAAGAATGAAGAGATAGAGACACTATATGCGGATATTGAACGAGTCATTCAGTTGTAAAAACAGATGAAAAGTCAAGGGAGACTAGAGTGCAGGGGTAAAGAAGATAGTAGAAGAAAGTGTTACAGGAGAATATGAGCATGGTAGCAAGAACGAGAGAGGAGGAAAACTAATACAGTTCTGCGATAAATATCAGTTTGTATTACTGAATACGCTATTGAAGAATCACAATAGGAGGATGTATGCTTTGAAAAGACCGAGAGATACGAGAAGATTGCAATTATATTACGTCACGGTCAGGCAGAGATTATGAATTGAGATACTAGAATGTAAGGCGTACACAGGAGCAGATGAAGACGCGGACCACAACTTAGTAGTGATGAAGAGTAAACTGAAGTTGAAGAGACCCCTCAGAAAGAATCATTGCACAAAGAAATGGCTTACGAGAGCCCTAAGGACCGAAGATATACGCTTGAAGTTTGCTGAAACTATAGATACTGTAATAATGAATAGCTCGGTAGCAAGTTCAGTTGAACAGGAATGGGCATCTTTAAAAAGAGCAATCACAGAAGCTGGAAGGAAAACAGTAGGTACAAAGAAAGTAACTGTGAAGAAACCATGGGTAACAGAACAAATACTTCAGTTGATACACGAAAACAGGAAACATAGAAAATGTGCAGGGATATTGAGGAATGTAGAGATACAAGTCACTTAGGAACAAAATAAATAGAAAACGCAGGGAATGTAAGACGAAATAGCTGCATGAAAAAAGTGATGAAATGGAAAACGAAATGATTGTTTGAAGGACTACTCACCATACAGAAAAGTCAACACAGCCTTCGCTGAAATTAAGAGCAAGGGCAGTAACATTAAGAGTTCGATGGAAATTCTAGTGTTAAATCCAGAAGACAGAGTGGATGTATGGAAGGATTTCAATGAAGACCTCTATAATGGAGAGGACCTGTCTGACGACGGTATCAAAGGAGAAATAGCTGTCGACAGAGAAGAGATAGGGGATCTAGTTTTAGCTTCAGAATTTAAAAGAGCTTTGGACGACTTAAGATAAAATAAGGCAGAAGCGATTATAACATTCATCGGAATTTCGAAAATCATTTCGGAAGGTGGCAACAAAACGGCTATTGACTTTGATGAGTGGAATTATGATACTCGCGATATATACAGGGTGTCATGTTCGGAAAAATATCATCCTCAAAATTCTGAAGATAGCAAGAACCGACATGTGGGAGAATTGCCGTGCCAACAGCATAACAGCTCATGAACCAAGTTGCTGACAAGAAGAATATAGATGAAAATGGAAAAAAAATTGAGAAGGCGTTATATGATGATCAGTTTGGCTTTAGAAGTGGTAAAGGCACATGGAAGGCGGTTCTGACGAGGCGGTTGTTAATGGAAACAAAACTGAAGTAAAATCAAAACACCTTCTTAGGATTTCTCGACTTGGAAAAAGCGTTAGGCCAACTAAATTTTCGCAGTGTGATCGAAATTCAGAGAAAAATAGGGGTAAGCTGTAGGGAAAGACGGGTAATATACAATACTTACAAGAGCAAAGAGAATCCAATAAGAGTTGAAGATTAGGGACGAAGTGCATGGATTAAATACGGTGTAGCACACTGATTCAGTGTTTCACTCCTACTACTCAATCTGTACATCGAATAAGCAGTGATAGAAAGAAAAGAGCCGGCCGCGGTGGCCGTGTGGTTCTGGCGCTGCAGTCCGGAACCGCGGGGCTGCTACGGTCGTAGGTTCGAATCCTGCCTCGGGCATGGGTATGTGTGATGTCCTTAGGTTAGTTAGGTTTAAGTAGTTCTAAGTTCTAGGGGACTTATGATCTAAGATGTTGAGTCCTATAGTGCTCAGAGCCATTTGAACCATTTTTAGAAATAAAAGAAAGATCAAGAATGGCATTAAAAATCAGGGTGAAAGGATGTCAAGATCCGCTGACAACACTGCCATCCTGAGTAAAAGTGAAGAAGAATCGCGGTATGTAGTACATGCAATGGAAAGCTGCTAGCCTTAATTTGTGTTTTTTTTTTTTTTTTTTTTTTTTTTTTTTTTTTTTTTTTTTTTTTTGAGAATGTACGTTGGAAGCGCAATACTGTACGGTACCGAAGCGTGAAAAACGGAACAGAAGCGAATCAAAGAATATGAGATAATATGTTATAGAAGAATATTTAAAATTAGGTGGACTAATAAGCTAAGGAACGAAGATGATTTCTCAGAATCGGTGACGATAGCAACATACGAAAAATACTGACAAGAAGAAGGGACAGGAAGATAGGACATCTATCAAGACATCAGGGATTAAATTATATGGTAGCAGAGAGAGATGTAGGAAGTAAAAACTGTAGAGGAAGACAGGGATCGAAACACATCTAACAAGTAATTGAGGACGTATGTTGCAATTGCTACTCAGTTATGCAAAGGTTGGCGTAGGAGAGGAACTCGTGGTTGGCCGCATCAAAACACTCAGACGACAGGTGTCTCAAAAACCAAGAGCTACTAAAAGCTGCATAGAACGACGTATGCAGCAAATGTAAAGCATACAAACATTCATGGCTAGTTCTAACCCTCTACTGTTCTCATTACTCGTGCCGTATTAGACTGCATCACCAAAGTCGAGTTTCGATAGACGAGCGAGCATACAAGTTTACTTTTCACATTCTGTGAAAATTTGGTCCTAAACTTCTGGAGCGCATAGATGCAATCGGAAGTGTTCCTGCGTGTGGCGACAGTATTTTCTGAGCATGGGGCGCTCATGCAAAATTGTACACTGCCATTGCGTGGCGAGAGTGCTTTCTACTCAGTTGAGATGCTCATCCAAAGTTGTAATCTTCCTGCGTGTGGCGATACTAATTTCTACTCAGCGGAGATGTTCATTCTAAACTGTACACTTCACGAAACGTTAGAAAACTGCAGTCTCTGGCTAGAGGACTAATGAATAACAACTGGAACGAATCATCATGTACAAATACTTTCGAACACTAAAGTAGGGCAGAAGAAAAAGAAGCATAATGACGATGAAGGTTAATATTTGAAATATTCTTCAGTTCCCAACGTTTACTGTTTAATCTGAAAAATATCATGTTGCTGCCTTGACCAGTTTCAGTCGTCTGTCCATCGTTAGGTTCATAAAACCATTCACAGCATAACCTGATGATGAAAAGAGGACTGAAACTGGTTGTGTAACCACATTTTACCAGCAGCTCAAGCCCGTAAATGGCATTTTTCAAGCATAAGAGCTGTTGTCCGGTCTCGGAAACTGACATACGGCAGGGAGAGCGGTGTGCTGCCCACGTGCCCCCCATATCGTCATCCAGTGACGCCTATGGGCTGAGGATGACACGGCGGCCGATCGGTACCGTTGGGGAGGAGTTTAGTTCAGTTTCTTTTTTTATAATAACTGTTGGGTATCCTATACATAAAATCTACTAGTTACTGTGATGAACTGAGTATTCAGAGTATGTTTTGTACGTGATGTGGTGCATATTCCGCATAACTACGCTAAATATCCCCTTTTTATAAAGTGATTCCAATGAAGTGCAAGATTTTGTTTGGCTTTATGTCTTGCATAAAGAAACATTTCGTGGAGCCTTTGAAGTATATTAAAGGCCATCTTCAGCGCTCAGTTTGTCACTGAGCAAGAGATTTAAAGTGGCCACTTCTCTCCATGTACAAGGAAGCACTCACAGTCATATTCCACTCTCTTCTCAGTCTTTAAGATTAAAATTTCATTTATAATTCTCATAAAGGGAATAAACAGAGGTGAAGTGGAAGCTTTCTAGAATCGTAACATCCTTCTTAGCGCAGAGTTTCCAAAGTGCTGCAGCAATTTGTAAATTTGTAACTGGATGCTGTTCCCCAAAAGTCAGCTACTGCGAAGCGGGGTCATCGCGAGCAGCACTTAATGTTAACTTGCACAGTCATTCCAGAAATGTTTTAAAAAATCTATTGTCAGCTGTGCGGTGGGCAGTAAGTTAAGTCCAAAACTTTTTGAAAATTATGATTGTGTGCCGGACCAGTACTTGAACCGGAAACGTTCTTGTTGGTAGGCCGTGCTGTTATCAAATAAACAATCCGACCACACTTCTTAGGCCAGCTAAGTGGTTCTTCTTGCCCTCACCACACCCCCTTCTTTTCAGATTCCATGTAATTTCCCCACAGGGTTGGCTGAGTTAGCAAATCTGGGAGTTACATACATGATGAATACATATCTGTGGGTGGACTGTACGCTATTTTCCGGAGATGTTACGAGATATGTAAGTGCAAATTGACAGAGTTTTATAGGTGAATACCACAAGTCAACATAAGCATTTCGGTTGTGCTGTTTCGTTTATCGTGTATGAAAATATAAAGAAGTTTGTTATTACAAAATGTGTTTACTGTAAAACGATGACTGTTCGAAAAGTATGCATCTTCTTTTTTATTGTTGACTCTAACAGTGGTACCGGGGCGCGCGCACGCTGTTAAGAGAAGATTGCGACGGGTATAGCACGCGTGACGAGGCACGACACCACGGCGCGACGCACACGTTGCGCACGTGTCGCGCTGGTCCTATGGGTCGCGTACACATATTCGCATACGCCGATTGGCCACGCTCTGTGCTGACAGAACCAAATCACGCGCAAACAGAAATCTTTCTCAAACGATTTTACAGAAACTGTATAAAGTGAAAATATTTTATTTTTGCCTTATTTGTAGCGTTATATGCAGGGTGTTTCAAAAATGACCGGTATATTTGAAACGGCAATAAAAACTAAACGAGCAGCGATAGAAATACACCGTTTGTTGCAATATGCTTGGGACAACAGTACATTTTCAGGCAGACAAACCTTCGAAATTACAGTAGTTACAGTTTTCAACAACAGATGGCGCTTCAATCGATGTGGAAGATACAGAAGACAACGCAGTCTGGGGGTGCGCCATTCTGTACGTCGTCTTTCTGCTGTAAGCGTGTGCTGTTCACAACGTGCAAGTGTGCTGTGGACAACATGGTTTATTCCTTAGAGCAGAGGATTTTTCTGGTGTTGGAATTCCACCGCCTAGAACACAGTGTAGTTGCAACAAGACGAAGTTTTCAACGGATGTTTAATGTAACCAGAGGACCGAAAAGCGATACAATAAAGGATCTGTTTGAAAAATTTCAACGGACTGGGAACGTGGCGGATGAACGTGGTGGAATGGTAGGGCGACCGCGTACTGCAACCACAGAGGGCAACGCGCAGCTAGTGCAGCAGGTGATCCAACAGCGGCCTCGGGTTTCCGTTCGCCGTGTTGCAGCTGCGGTCCAAATGACGCCAACGTCCACGTATCGTCTCATGTGCCAGAGTTTACACCTCTATCCATACAAAATTCAAACGCGGCAACCCCTCAGCGCCATTACCATTGCTGCACGAGAGACATTCGCTAACGATATAGAGCACAGGATTGATGACGGCGATATGCATGTGGGCAGCATTTGGTTTACTGACGAAGCTTATTTTTACCTGGACGGCTTCGTCAATAAACAGAACTGGTGCATATGGGGAACCGAAAAGCCCCATGTTGCAGTCCCATCGTCCCTGCATCCTGGTCTGGGCCGCCATTTCTTCCAAAGGAATCATTGGCCCATTTTTTAGACCTGAAACGATTACAGCATCACGCTATCTGGACATTCTTCGTGAATTTGTGGCGGTACAAACTGCCTTAGACGACACTGCGAACACCTCGTGGTTTATGCAAGATGGTGCCCGGCCACATCGCACGGCCGACGTCTTTAATTCCCTGAATGAATATTTCGATGATCGTGTGATTGCTTTGTGCTATCCGTAACATACAGGAGGCGGCGTGGATTGGCCTCCCTATTCGCCAGACATGAACCCCTGTGACTTCTTTCTGTGGGGACACTTGAAAGACCAGGTGTACCGCCAGAATCCAGAAACAATTGAACAGCTGAAGCAGTACAGCTCATCTGCATGTGAAGCCATTCCGCCAGACACGTTGTCAAAGGTTTCGGGTAATTTCATTCAGAGACTACGCCATATTATTGCTACGCATGGTGGATATGTGAAAAATATCGTACTATAGAGTTTCCCAGACCACAGCGCCATCTGTTGTTGACAATTGTAAGTACTGTAATTTCGAAAGTTTGTCCGCCTGAAAATGTACTGTTGTTCCAAGCATATTCCAACAAACGGTGTATTTCTATCACTGTTCGTTTAGTTTGTATTTCCGTTTCAAATATACCGGTCATTTTGGAAACACCCTGTATCAGCTTCGTGGCGAAGTGCCCATCATCTCGCTAATGGTTATACTTATTGTGATGTACACATTTTAGTAAGACGCTACACAAAATTCGAAAAATAGGGGTTGCTATGATTTTGCGTTTGGTGCGTATTACACCATATGTTTCTGCGTATGAAATTTAGCTAACATATTGAATTTTTTTTAGACTTGGTAGGAGGTCTCTATCTGTTTCCGATCTCGAGAAAATGGATCCTATGTAGAGCGTTTACTCGGGATTCCACGCCCGCGGGAATGAAATATTCACAACATTCCTCATATCTCCTAAACTGCTCCAGACATAGACATGGAAACGAAGTTTTGGCGAATGATGGCACACAAGTAGGAGAGTCCTTTGGCAATTCGTAAACACATTGAAATTTATTGTGTATGGTGATATAACTGAAGATGTGTATTCAATTCTATTTTCTTCATTCCAGTGACTGTAATTCTTTAAGAGTTATCGACAGATAGTGAAACAGGAGTTTCCTAGTATGACAATAAACATGAAATTTCTTCTCTTATGTTACCACAAACCGACACAATGAGGCTTTTCGTAAGCTATTGAGCTCGCTAGTCGTCAATTAATTGTTTAATGAGACAATCTGTTTCAGAATTCAGTCACAGTAGCTGCTGCAAAAATGAATTTGTGCAAATCATACTGTGTTCTGGTAAAATAAGTACAATTAAACCTGTCAACAAGACAAATGTGGCCGTTACTCATAAATAGTGATGCTTCTTCGAATGAGAAAAGGTTAACTATTCACACAAAAATAAATCGGTAGTTCTGTTGGAATTTTGGTTGAATCCCAATTTTAAAACATTGAGCGACTGGAATGGAAACTTACCAAAGGATATTATTCCTTTTTCTTCATATGTGTAGTATTAAAATAATGACGAGCGCACCCTTCAGGCAAAATGAGAAGCACGCTGGTTACTCACCTAAGGCTTGCCAAACTCACAGCGTGTGATTTGGGAATAAAATGGTTGGTATTGAGAAAAATAAACAATTGATACGTGACACAACACAACTGTCAGTGTATCGTCAACACCTGTGAATAATGCGCGCGACAGGAATGTGGAAGTTAGTCAGGTGTGCTTTCTGAAAGGAAGAGCTCACATCGTTCTAAAGACACTATAATGTAATTAGATCTGTATTTATCAGAAATACATTTCAGCAAATTAAATATATCAAATCACCACATCTTTCAGGATATTCACACTTTCGAAATAATACCGACCACTACTTTACTTATCTAACATGTTATGTAATTATTTTATTAATGCTGATAGCGTATATGCAAACATTGAAATGCTTTTTCTCGTCATGAGGAGCCGATTAAAACATCGTTATTCGTGAGGGCTTCTCGACTGTTTATAGGGTGTAGTCGAAACGTGATGTCCACATGAACGTAGTATAATGTCTCTTATTACAGTCATGTCAAAATAATGATAGTGAAACTTATGTCCATATCTCGGACGCTTTTTACCAGGAGCACTAAGCCGTCATACCTGTAGAAATTACTTTTCGACTTTTTTAAAAGATCGTAGAGATACGTCAGCTTAACTGGCAGCAAGCACATAACCTTGTTTTACTTTCCTGCCTTGATTCTAGACCACATGATTTTATAATATTCTTTACTTCATTATTCACTACCCTCATGGAGAAACGTCTGCCCCTTCTTACGATCTGAAAACTTTGTGGAGGCAGAAGATATAATTTCAGTGGCTAATGGCTCACCAGTTATTGAATTGTGCATTGTTATCGAGAAAAAATGAACAAAACAAAAAAGTGTGCAGGTATATGTAACTGAAAACTACATTGTACTAACAAAAAGGGATGGAGCGCTTAAACGGTGAAAAACGAAGCACTACTCAGTGACAATAAAAGTCAGTACACCACAAGGCTGTATTTTTCAGGCAGGCAATACTTCCACTGCCCACATGCTCCATGCCGAAGTGAGCATATGGCTGGAGTGTCTTCCCGCTCCCCACGTCAACCCTCCCACAGCGCGCGACCTGGCGCAGGCGCGTGTCATGTCCCAGTTGCGTTGCGTCGCTATTTATGCGGTCCCATATTTTGAACCTGTGAAGTTACAAAAATTCGAGCTGCGCTGCGCCGCGCCACACGCTCTATACGCGTCTCAATTTGCGCCTAGCCTTATGTTTGTAGGCATACGTAATGCGCATGCTTAAGTTCTTTCACGACTGCGGAAGCAACCAGTGGCTGGCTGGCCGTTGTCAACTGTACACGAGTAGGTGGCAGTCGCTGGTTTCTGTGTTTCGGACAAAATGACAGCAAAATTGGAACGACGTCATTGATTAAAAACTTGTGTTAAGCTTGCAGATTCTCAAGTTGAAACTATGCGCAAGATTTGACAAGTGTTTGGAAACGAAGCAAGCGGCATTACACCAATAAAGAATGCTACAACTGCCTTACAGTGGTCCTTCATCAGTGAAGCGTGAAATACGTTTACGTAGGCCGCGACATCAGAAAATGAGGTTATTACTGATGACGTAGGTACCCTGATGGTAGAGATTAGACAGATCACGTTCAGAGAGCTTGCAGATGAAGTTAAAATTAGTATTGGATCCATTCATTCCATTTGAACGGAACGTTTGTATCTCTGGAAGATCTCAGAAAAATTTGTGCCGAATTTGGTAACAATTAAGCTGAAGCAACTTCGTTCGGAGATCACCCAGGACATGCTCGATACTGAGAAAAGCAACCGCAACTTCTTTAATAGGTGATCACCGGTGATGAGCCCTGAGTTTATGGGTACGACCCAGAAACAAAGTTCCAGTCATCGTAATGGAATAATCCTTCCTCCCCGAAAATTATGAAAGCGAGGAAGGTCTACAGCAATGTGAAAGCCATGCTGACAGTCATTTTTTACTGCAGTGGCGTGGCCCATCACGGGTATACCTCAGAAGGTACCAATATCAATAAGGAGTACTATGAAGAGGTTCTGCGTCGCCTTCGAGAAGCAGTGAGACTTGTGAGCAGCAGGCTTTCAGTGTCTTCACCACGATAACGCACCTGCTCCTAGTTCTCATATAATTCAGAGTTTTTTGGCCAAACACAACACGGCTGTAGTTTGTCAGCCTCCCTATTCCCATGACCAAGCAACGAGTGACGTCTGGCTTTTCCCCAAACTGAAAATGACTCTGAAAGGAACTAGGTTCAGAATAGGGACGACATTATGCAGAATTCGATGGAGCAGCTACTTTGAAGGCGACTGGTGTCAAACATTTATATCTGAGTAAAGTTTGATTTTGTAAATGAAAGGTGGATACTTTTTGAATAGCCCCTGTATAGACGGACATATATCTATCACACATGACTCTGCGAAACAAGGAATTTTGCACCGACGCCGTAGTTAAATATAGGATGAAGGCATAAGCGCACATCCGCAACTTACTCTCATCACTATCGTTAACATACGTTACGTACGTAAAATTAATGCATTTTCAGTCAAATATGACCGAGAGCCATCGATAAAAGTACGTTAGTACATCTAATGTTTTTGATATACACTCCTGGAAATTGAAATAAGAACACCGTGAATTCATTTTCCCAGGAAGGTGAAACTTTATTGACACATTCCTGGGGTCAGATACATCACATGATCACACTGACAGAACCACAGGCATATAGACACAGGCCACAGAGCATCCACGATGTCGGCACTAGTACAGTGTATATCCACCTTTCGCAGCAATGCAGGCTGCTATTCTCCCATGGAGACAATCGTAGAGATGCTGGATGTAGTCCTGTGGAACGGCTTGCCATGCCACTTCCACCTGGCGCCTCAGTTGGAGCTGCGTTCGTGCTGGACGTGCAGACCGCGTGAGACGACGCTTCATCCAGTCCCAAACATGCTCAATGGGGGACAGATCCGGAGATCTTGCTGGCCAGGGTAGTTGACTTACACCTTCTAGAGCACGTTGGGTGGCACGGGATACATGCGGACGTGCATTGTCCTGTTGGAACAGCAAGTTCCCTTGCCGGTCTAGGAATGGTAGAACGATGGGTTCGATGACGGTTTGGATGTACCGTGCACTATTCAGTGTCCCCTCGACGATCACCAGAGGTGTACGGCCAGTGTAGGAGATCGCTCCCCACACCATGATGCCGGGTGTGGCCCTGTGTGCCTCGGTCGTATGCAGTCCTGATTGTGGCGCTCACCTGCACGGCGCCAAACACGCATACGACCATCATTGGCACCAAGGCAGAAGCGACTCTCATCGCTGAAGACGACACGTCTCCATTCGTCCCTCCATTCACGCCTGTCGCGAAACCACTGGAGGCGGGCTGCACGATGTTGGGGCGTGAGCGGAAGACGGCCTAACGGTGTGCGGGACCGTAGTCCAGCTTCATGGAGACGGTTGCGAATGGTCCTCGCCGATAC
Source organism: Schistocerca gregaria (assembly GCF_023897955.1). Taxonomy (NCBI): domain Eukaryota; kingdom Metazoa; phylum Arthropoda; class Insecta; order Orthoptera; family Acrididae; genus Schistocerca; species Schistocerca gregaria. The sequence continues at coordinate 797,579,238 of NC_064920.1, forward strand.
CCCAGGAGCAACAGTGTCCCTAATTTGCTGGGAAGTGGCGGTGCGGTCCCCTACGACACTGCGTAGGATCCTACGGTCTTGGCGTGCATCCGTGCGTCGCCGCGGTCCGGTCCCAGGTCGACGGGCACGTGCACCTTCCGCCGACCACTGGCGACAACATCGATGTACTGTGGAGACCTCACGCCCCACGTGTTGAGCAATTCGGCGGTACGTCCACCCGGCCTCCCGCATGCCCACTATACGCCCTCGCTCAAAGTCCGTCAGCTGCACATACGGTTCACGTCCACGCTGCCGCGGCATGCTACCAGTGTTAAAGACTGCGATGGAGCTCCGTATGCCACGGTAAACTGGCTGACACTGACGGCGGCGGTGCACAAATGCTGCGCAGCTAGCTCCATTCGACGGCCAACACCGCGGTTCCCGGTGTGTCTGCTGTGCCGTGTGTGTGATCATTGCTTGTACAGCCCTCTCGTAGTGTCCGGAGCAAGTATGGTGGGTCTGACACACCGGTGTCAATGTTTTCTTTTTTCCATTTCCAGGAGTGTATGTGGTATTGACGAAATAAACTGAGAGTGTTAATGATGTATACACATGATGATTTTTTTTTACTGTGGAATTCATTTTCTTACATTTTAACCTTTTTATTGAATACTGTCTTTTTTCCTTTGCAGTTTGTTTCTACCGGTGCATTGACTGTGTCTGAAAGTGTATTTCCGGGAGTCACTGGTCTTTCTCAGCTTTTGGCAGCATCTCTTTTAGGGACCATCTTATAAATTAAAAAAATACTCAACAGTGTTATCAAAATTTGCGTCACCATTTTTAATATCCAGTAACTCATTTGTTATTCCACTCTTTAACAGGCTAGCAAGGCTTGTGCACAAATGTTGCTCAGTGAGTGTATCATATATGATGTCTATCGACTTTCGACTGTGTCCATACACAGGACGTATATTGATGGACTTCGAAACCTTCATCTGAGTTTGATTTTGGTAAGAATGATTTGCTTTAAGGGATCGTAGGTCTCCCGTGGATCTTTACATAGTTGTTTCGATTTGTTACTGCACCGTATCTAAACAAATACCTGTAATGCGGGATTGTTTGTCACGTTTTTGAACAAAACGATTCCATTGACACACGCTTTCTGTTTATACGTCTACTGAAATATGTGCAGCAACAGGTGCGGAAAACTTACATAATTAGCAGTAATGCGATAAACACATAAACTCACAACGCGGAACATATCAATACACAACTTCATCTTTCTTGTTCAAAATCTGGCGACGCTCTGTTTTATATTGGACGGTTAGTTACGGTGCTGTACGCTTTCTTTACTACCCGTCCGTTATCGCGGGGAACCAAACAGAACATATTAGTGCAGATAGCCAAGGGTGGCTCAGAGTTTCTCATGCCAAAACGTTAGAAAACAACGTTCATAAACCTTTGAAAACTTGTAGAACAAGTTCAGGTTCGCTCTGAATTTATTTCTGTTAACAAGGTGGAAATTTTTGCCTCTTCCTTCATAAGATATTGCATAAATACTGTTGTTAACAATTCTCCGTTGTTAGCGTTTCTGATTATTACTGTTCTTTATATCAGCGCCTGTACGTTTGTTTAATTTGATACTACGTAAATACAAAACTGTTCTTATCACTCCTCCAGCTGATAAGGCGTAGCTCTTTATGGGTTCCTGCAGCATCGCTATTGCTAGAGGCTCCTACAGATTTGTCGTTCTTTACTTACGTCGACCATGAATTTCCAGTGGATACCTTCATAAATCATTGTACAAAAACTTCTATGTGTCTCCTGTACCAAAGCTGGTGATGGATATTTAATTTCACAGTCACTGTATTTTTGAACTAATTTCAATTTCAGAGCGGAATCTAAGTATACAAAACCTCTGTTCACTATTCAGTTTTTATAAATGATACACTAGTCAAGTAGTACATTCTCTACCTCATTTATGAGCTGACTTGAATTTATCTATACGACACCTTTTAGTTCCTTGGGTAAATAGCGCATACGTGCACAAGTATACAAATCAGAAATTAGCTCCGAAAGCGTTTTCGAATTCAAAGAAAAGTCAGAAAAATAGGTAAGCGCATTGTGATGTACAACGTGAAATGGATAGCTAAGACTGGATAAATATCAATCAATAAGTATGATACGATCCCAAATACAAAACCAATAGTCTGAATCAAATTCAAGGAAGTTTCTGTCACAATAGTTGCCGTATTCATGGCGTTTTGTTGACTTAAAAAAGAGACTTACATTCATATTACATAGAAAGTTTTATTCGTATCCGAATGTGCCACAGCGAGGAACGGTGGTTTGACATTTGTGAATAAAAAAGCTAACGCAGTGACGACGTTCATCAACATAAGTGATTACATACGACATTCAAAATTTAGTGACGAAAGCAAGGAATGTGTCCGAGCTTCACGCAATGAAGCAGTTTAATCTACTCCATAAGACGCCAGAATGATAGAATTCATACATATGTCAATGAAATCTTCTCAATTTTCATGCCACGTCATTTCGAACAGCATTCAACAACTGTGTCCGTCACCGGCAACAGGTCTAAAACTACAGACTCCGTGACAAATTCTACGAACACTATCTCGTATGTTAGACGTCAGTTAGTTAAAAGTGATACGATAGTGAGCCATACAACAATGAACGGAAATCACGTCAGCTATGAATCAATGTCGTCCAGATTAAATTATGAATCTTATTACTGAAATATGACAAGGAAGTCTGAAGAGAAGTATTCACAGCAAAAGACATTTTCTTGCTCAGTAACCATATCTGATAACGGGATACTGATACTCCGTAAAAATTAATGTAGGAAAGCGCAACGTACAGAACGGTTTGGTTGTAAAAGAAACGCATTTCACCCATACGCAAATAAGAGTAATGTTAGTGACGGAAGAGGCGTGGAGGATTGTATAAGCTGGGATGAAAAACGCAGTTCTGACAGCGCACGCATATTCAACGTCGGCCGCAGACGCCGTATGAAAACGCATCCTTCCACTCGCCCCTATTCCGTCTAAAAAGTGTGTTGTTATCAGAGAGTCGTCCCTATTCGGTGTTTTATTATGAGTTAAGGCAAGCCTTTACGCTCTGCATTTCAGTTGTGCTGCGAAAAATCTCATCCACTATTTTTTCGAAAATTGAAATATGTTTTACCTGTGTAAAACTGAACTGCACAGAACGAAAATACTTTTCGTTGCGATTACCAGAACTATCAAGGATTAACTAATTTGTAGTCTGCCCTGTGTTAAACGTTCTGGTCTAATCAACGTCGTCTCGCTCGTACAACATTTTTTTTTCCTAGTAATGTTATTGGTATTGTGGTTCCACCCAAGTAAGCCACATTTTCCTTTCCTGAACTGTTTAAGATATTTATTGAAACCGTTGTTCTGAGTCCACGTTGAAGTGTAGTTGACGCTACAACGGTCTGGGTAAGTCAGTTCAGGGGGCGGAAGATGGCACGACATACCACTTCCAACAGGCCCCTTAAAACCAAACTACTGGCTAAGGATGGATTTATTTTACAGGTTAAATATCTTTCGTTCCCATCTGACTTCATTTCTTACGCTATCAAGAGAAAGACCTTACTCCCGTCGTCCTTGTAACTAACCTCATATCTGTGCTCCCTCTTATTCTGAGCTCTTGTTCAGTTGCTGGCTGGTGTGGCCGGGCGGTTCTAGGCGCTTCAGTCCGGAACCGCGTGACCGGTACGGTCGCAGGTTCGAATCCAGCCTTGGGCATGGATGTGTGTGACATCCTTAGGTTATTTAGGTTTAAGTAGTTTACGTTCTATGGGACCGATGGCCTCAGATGTTAAGTCCCATGGTGCTGAGAGCCATTTGGACCATTTCTTGTTCAGTTGATTTGCGGTATCCAGGGCCATAACCAATGAGGGCAGTGCCCTTACTTCACAGAATTAGTTCACTGTCTCCTATTTGCTGTTCACAAAATCGGCTATGCTTGTAGGCTACTGCAAACATACTGAAATTGTAATCACCTATTTAATGAAGTCGTCATTCGATGTACAATTCCAAGTTATATGACTGTTGGTCTGTCGCATAATTCGTTGTAATAACTAATTTTGATAGAGACGGCTCATTTCAATTGACTGCTGTAATTTTAGCATTTACCGTAGAAAAATTTTAATTGTTCTCCCGGAGTACTTATGTAAATATCTGCAAGTCTCGCATCGAGACTGTTTCCCGATTCAGATAAAATTTATTAATTATTTATAAATAGATTCCTAGTTTGAGTCATGTCATAATTTTTCATATTTGTAGATGTTTTATTCTCTAACTGGTCAATGATGTTGATAAAAAATGCTAAGGGAGAAGGTCATAACAACCATCTTATTCCAGGTCCGTGAGTTCATGAGTCATCTTTATCTGAGTAATTGCAGCTGAAATTCTGAGAAGCCAGCCTTATGTTCTACAAAATTTACATAATTTTTAAGAAAACCGGCAGATATCCTTACCGAAATCGATAAAAATACCTTACCCTTTTAAAATAATCAAATGTTTTTCTTAATTAATAAAAGCAATATAAGTTCGAATTGATTTGAATGAGAACGACACGTTATAGTCTTTCGAAAATAGATGTTTATGGTATTACACACAAGTTTCAATGAGACAATTTGGTGCTTATATCCCAACCGTATTGTTCCCCTTACGGAGAAGATAAGCTAAATTATGCACTGCTCTTGTAGTCTCCAGTCCGAAGACTATTGATATGATGCAACTTTCGACGCTACTCTATGTTGCGGAAATCCCTTCACTTTGGCATTACTATAAGCTACATACTTGCTTACTGTACCCAAGCTCCGGTCTCCATCAACGGATTTTATCACTCACATTTCCCTTCGTTGCAAAATTAACTATTCCGCAGCACCTCAGGGTATGTCCTGACAACTTATCCCTTCTTTAAGTCAGGCTATGGCGAACAGCTCCTGTCTTTCTAATTCGATTCAGGATACCATACTTGTCCGATCTATCCATCTAATCTTAGCAGTTATCTACAATACTACACTTCAAAAGATTCTGTTCCCTTCCTGTCCGTACTGTTCGTCCGCCGTGTTTCACTTCCGTGTAATGTTACGTCCCATAGAAATACTTTCAGAAAAGACGTCATACCACATTAATTTGTATTGAATGTTACTAGCTGCTTCTGAACTATTTTGACAGATAATATATTTAAATGTTGCTTATTGACGAAAATAGATTTGTATAATCTTTTTAATATATCTGAATCGCTGCGAATCTACGTTATGTAAAACGTTTCATGTATTACACTGAGACTGCATGCTCCTTAATATGATAGTGTTAGATTTCCAAATTAAAATTGTTAGATCGTGGTTTAGAGATTTCACATTACATTTTCTCTGTATTGTCGACATTTGTGGTATATTTTCTTCCTCCAAGTAGCTCCTCAATCACTGATACGTACGTACAAATTCCAGACTGTTCATATCACAAACTGGTTCCCTAATGCCCATATGTTGTCATCCAACTTACGGTCTTCCAGTGGTCGCGCTGATTCTTATAGGTTCTGATGTTGGTGAAATTCAGCAGTTTCTTTATTTTCAGAAAGAGAAAGTGTTAAACTTAGTCTTTTGTTATATTTTCTCGTCGGTTATGAGTTATTTTGGAGTTCTTATCGATTATTTTTATAAAGTAAAGTGATCCAGCGAAGTGTGCTTGACTGCAGAATTCACATACTGTAATATTCATAGACTCAAAAGATAAAGTCATGGAGTGCTAATAGGTAAACATGATGATGGACACTCTTTCCGGTGCAAATGATATTAAGATTTTCTTTCTAAAATAATTAGTATTCTCCGCAAGATAATACCCTGGGCTTCCACAACTACTCTCACTAATAACCTATCTTTACAACCTTGTAGGTAAACTGTGAAAAACGGTTAAAAGTAACACCCAACGTACTCTGTTTTCTGTTACGCTATGTTGAAGAAAGAATGTTTTGCAACGAAATATACTGAACAGCTCTGCATCTGTCCGAATGCATTTAGGCTTAATGCCAGCACTCCAAATTAAGTAAAACTGAAGGTGCCTCTCAGCCTGTTTAGCTGTATGAGCCATGAGTTGCACCCATCATCTTGGCAACAAAAAATCTGTGCGGAAGATCGGTAATTGCAGGGTGTTTGCTGTTCTGGACCCAAGCACTGTGGTTAAGCCAGCCAAAAGCGTATGCAGTCCCCTTTCTCTGGCCCTCTAACCTCATTTTAAGACTCGTTATTCTCTTTCTTTTGTAACCTATTACGTGACTAACATCCTTTCGCAAACAAACACTAACTGCACTTTTAAAGTCCAAGGCTTGCAAGCAGAAAAACATACTTCCGCAGAATGCAAACTGTTCGTGTTAAGCGAACATAACGGAACAGTGACTGCAGTTAAAGATACGCTGTGTTACCGGTAAAATGATATACCTTATGTTGATAAAACTAATAATACTGATAACGTTACTCACCAACGTTGCGACACACAAACTGTAACAATTTTTATACGTTCTGTATAATAATCAGACATCGTGTTTTCTAATTTCATAATGTTCATTTAATAAGATACAGCTGAACAGGTCTTTAGACAGAACCTAAGCTTGTACATCGTTGAAATACAAAGTCATTCTTTGGCCACTGATTCATTGCACATGTTGGTATGACGTTTCTCTGACGGTATCCAATACGCCAAACATATTATGTTGATAACTCGTTATACAGTGTGTAATAAACTAACTAAAGAATTTATCACTTTTAGCGATGAGAAATACGCCTCTAGTTATTACAGGAAAAAATTGTTCAAAATTTACCTAACCGGTTAGCAGTCGTCGGCTTATATGAATTCTTATCAAAATGACATTTTTCTTATACAGAAGTATGAAGTTACGAGTCATAGACTAGTGCATCCTTGCAGAGACTCTCGTATATTACCGTAAGTCACCGCAGATTTGGATGATGCGTTGTACTACTGTGAACACGAAATGCTCGCTGAAAAAGGTGATTCTTCTGATGTTTTCAAAGGTAGACATCCGAATTATTGGGGTTTGACGAATGTGTGAGCACTATATTGGTTCTACCCTTCGAATACATGGGCAGACTTGAAACCGGCCTGAAAGATCACACATCGCGGGTCAAACCTATTGGTCCCACCATGTACCTACAATATTATTTTTATAGCCAGGGATATATTCTGTAAGACATTCGGAATAGTTTATCGCTTTCATTGGTAACGTCACTCAAAAAGTTCTTTCGAAGTCAAGTCAGGACCAAAAGGTGAACTTGTTTTGGCCAGAATTATCAAATTCCACACTTGAATCGAAGTATCATTGGTACACCCTACAACTATATCCATCTGTTTGTCACTACTAAATGAATACCGTGAAAATCCACAATGATGCAACAAAGTAATGGATTATAAAATTGTTTAATGACGGACATTTCTTGATCATTTTACAAGAGCAGTGTCTTCGAACGTGGTGAATGTTACGTATGTAACCTTATTTAACGTCTAAACTAACAGATGTGAAATCACATAGAAACTTTAAGAAACAGAAAACAAGAGTTATGAAACTTCCCGGCAGATTAAAATTGTGTGTCGGACCGAGATTCGAACGCGGGACCTTTGCGGAAGTGAAGCTGTGAGGACGGGTCGTGAGTCGTGCTTGGGTAGCTCATTGGTAGAGCACTTGCCCGTGAAAGGCAAAGGTCCCGAGTTCGAGTCTCGGTCCGGCACACAGTTTTAACCTGCCAGGAAGTTTCATATCAGCGCACACTCCGCTGCAGAGTGAAAATCTCATTCTGGAAGTGTAATGAAATGTAAAAGTACATCCTACACTGCCTGACAAAAAAAGCAAAGCACGTAGAGTGGGGGGTGGGGGAGGAGTGAGGGGTGGGAGTGGGGTGGGGGAGGGAGTGATGGGGGAGAAAATGAAATAAAATTTTGTGGGCTGAAAGGGGACCTGATGTTATTTAACTGATTACAGTATCGAGTCAAATTTACAGAGAATTTGGCAGTATGAGCCAACTTATAAGTATAAGGATGTGCCAAATTTGGGCTGGACGCATGCACTGATTCGATTGTGAATGGTGTCAGAAAGCCGTTGTGTCCTCTCCTGAGGCAAGCTTGTCCACAACTTCTGAAGAAATCATATTATTGCCTTGAGCTGCTGACAAAATTCTTTATTTACACAACCAGTTTCAATCGTCCGATCGTCGTCAGGTTCCTATGTACCAAACAAAATAATACATAAGTACCATTAAAGGCTAAATTGTCCCTAATCTTTTAAATGGTGTAAGTGTTAGCAGCAACATTTAACGCAACAAAGTCTCACTTACTCACATAAAAGTATGAGCAGTAAATTGTTATGCGAAACATAGAATAATTATCATCAGATGATAAAGCCATGATTTGTACACTGAATATGAATGGTTACCATAACCCAGCGATGTGACTGGTTACGAAAATCACGTATCATTTAAATGTGAATGCCTTACATTTGTACAGAGGTACCTGTTTTCATATCGTGATACAAACTACATCGTCAGTCGTCTTTGACGCTCTTGAACATGTGTAACAAGAAAAACTTCACTAGCTATCGACGATCTTGAATAGGTGTAACAAGAATATATGCACTAGCTGTTTTTACACGATTCGCCCAGCCGATCAAACGGAGTCCCACAATGAGGCCAATTTCAAATACAGCCAAGTGCTGATAACGATGTTTCACACGAGTACACGCCATGTCCATGTCCTTTATAGTTATTACTCTACACATGATGCTTTTCAGGTCCCTTTTATACGCTACCAGTCGCTTTACCACCACTAAACACAAACAAGAATAATGCACTATAGCGGCCGTTGCACCAGTAACAGAGAACTGCAACTGATCGTTTACATGTGCTCCTATGTTGTGTTCGTATAAGAAGTTACATTGGCATCCGACCATGTCTTCTAAATGCTTCACATTTTTTGTCGCTATAACACGAGAACTGTCAAGACATGTAATGGTCGTCCTGTACGTTTATCACTAAAATATTTTCGATGGTCTCCTTTGAAAACACGAGGTTTACCATTACAAGTAGAAATAGAATGCATTAAAGCTATTTTCAAACCTTATGCTATCGAAAACAAAAACTTCTCTCATACGATTTTGACTCCACTCTGCTGTGTTGCTGTTGTTTTTGTTTATATGGTATCTACACCATGTGATCAAATGTGTCCGGACACCCCCAAATACTTACATTTTTCATATTACGTGCATTGTGCTGCCACCTACTGCTAGGTACTCCATATCAATGACCTCGGTAGTCATTAGACATCGTGAGAGAGCAGAATGGGACGCTCCGCGGAACTCAACGGACTTCGAACGGGGTCAGGTGATTGGGTGTCACCTGTGCCATACGCCTATACACGAGATTTCCACGCTCCTAAACATCTCTAGGTCCACTGTTTCCGATGTGATAGTGAAGTGGAAACGTGAAGGGGCACGTACAGCGCAAAAGCGTACAGGCCGACCTCTTCTCCTGAGTGACAGAGAACGCCGACAGTTGAAGATGGTCGTAATAATGTGTAATAGGCAGACATCTATCAAGACCATTACACAGAAATTCCAATCTGCACTAGGACCCACTGCAATTACTACGACAGTTAGGCGGGAGGTGAGAAAACATGGATTTCATGCTCGAGTAGCTGCTTATAAGCCACACATCACACCGGTAAATGTCAAACGACGCCTCGCTTGGTGCAACGAGCGTAAACATTGGACGATTGAACACTGTGTGGAGTGACGAATCACGGTACACAATGTACCGATCCGATGGCAGAGTGTGGGTATGGCGAATGCCCGGTGAACGTCTTCTTCCAGCGTGTGCAGTGCCAACAGTAAAATTCGGAGGCGGTGGTGATATGGTATAGTCGTGTTTTTCATGGAGGGGGCTTGCACCCCTTGCTGTTTTGCGTGACACTATCAAAGCACAGTCCTACATTAAAGTTTTACGAATCTTATAGCTTCCCACTGCTGAAGAGCAATTCGGATATGACGATTGCATCTTTCAACAAGATGGAGCACCTGTTCATAATGCACGACCTGTGGCGAAGTGGTTACACCACAATAACATCCCTGTAATGGACTGACCTGCACACAGTCCTGACCCGTGTCCTATATAATACCTTTAGGATATCTGGAACGCCGACTTCGTGTCAGGCCTCACCAACCGACCTCGATACCTCTCCTCAGTGCAGCACTCTGTGAAGAATGGGCTGCCATTCCCCAAGAAACCTTACAGCATGTGTTTGATCGTATGCTTGCGAGTGTGGAAGCTGTCAGCAAGGCTACGGTTGGGTCAACAACATACTGAATTGTAGCATTACCAATGGAGTGTGCAACGAACTTAAAAATAATTTTGAGCCAAGTGTCCGGATACTTTTGATCATATGGTGTATTTCAAACCCCCAAGTAACTGTGCACATACCGGTTAATTGCACGGTACATGGTGCATCTAATTTCGCATGATATTACTGTTGGTTTCCGTTCCATTCGCATATGGCGCTTAGAAAGAATTACTGCTTCAATGTCTCTGTCAGTGTTGTGTTTAGTCTAATTTTCGATATCCTCATGCGAGCGATACATGGAGGGTGGTAGTTCTATATTCCTAGATAACCTTCATCACTGACGTTTGAGTCTCCCCCATTACATATTCCCACAAACTGGTATACATAGGTGTAAGGTGTCAGGCAAATCCAACACCTTCTATGAAAACCCTGACATGATAAGCAAATCCAGTAGTATGTCATATAGCTCGGAATAAATCGTGACATTAAATTAACCAAAGTAATACAAGTAACGAGTGAGCAAATGGAATACCACAGACTAACACAAGAATGCCTAAATGCATGTTGTACCTTCCCACCGTGAGGCAGACGCAGTTCCGAGGGGAGAAACGAGGACAGAATCCGAGAGCAGAACCGTGTTAAGCTAGAAGGCCCTACGATAAGGGACGGACACCCACGTCTCCAGCTAACCACTAGGGCTCACCACCCGCACGTTTTAGCGTGAGACTGTTTCGCGTCTCAGGTACGTCAAGGACAATCCCCAGCCCATGTTAAAAGCTAGAGCCCTCCAGAAAAGCAGTATAGATCTTACGATAACACAAAAAGGGCCACTACCACCCACAAGTTTTAGCGTGAGACTTTTTCGCGTGTCTGTTACATTAGGACAATCCTCCAGCCCATGTTAAAAGATAGAGCCCTCCAGAAGAACAGTATAGATCTCACGATAACGCTAAAAGGACCACACCAGCTGCAGGTTTTAGCGTGAGACTTTTCAGCGTCTCTGTTACGTTGCAAACTTTAAAAAACATTGCCCCACCACGAAAAGTATAACGTTTCTCATTGGATAGACAGAATTTTTGTAGGCGGAGCTTAAGGTTAACATTGAGACCCTGATTGGTCAGATGAAAACATAGCCAGATAGTTTTTTTAAACTAACTTCGGTAAATTGTAGTAAGGAGAAGTTAGAGGAGAGTTGGTTCCGAGACGGCGAGCTGGATGGCTGCTGCGCCGGCCGCTGTCGCCCTGACGCTGCCTAAACACCGACAAGGTAATAAACGCACGCGATGCCGCATTTTTGGAGCGCATAAGGCTTCACTCAGAACTGCAGAAGACTCATCTGTTACACCCCTTTTTTGCGTAATACTAGTGTCGATCCTTAATTAAAACTCATGGTGTTCACATTTGCCACTTGAAGAAAAAGATCTGAAACGCGATGATTTTCTATTTTATAGTTATTGAGAAGCCACATCAGCCACTGTAATTTACGACAAGTTAAATAAGTAATTAAAGATAATTGAGGGTCACTGTAGACCATTTTGATAGTTTTCTCTTTTGTGAAACTTAAATTAAACCTAGATTATAGATGTGATATGGCATAGGTCATCCTTCGATCCATTGTAGAACTTGGAAACCCATTCAGGGAATATTCTTTCACATTTTTGTTGAACACAGTTGGTTTTTACCATCCTGTATTAAAACATTTCCTTTTATCAATAGTGCAATTTATAAATGATGTTTTGTGAGTAGAATAAAATTTCCAATGGTAAACTTAACTGCTTTTTCGACGTTATTTTTACCAGCTAACTAAAAATAGGAAAGCCTTGAACCCTTTCCACTATATTTAGTTAGTATTAAGATTCTTTTACAGGGAGTGCAGTGGAGCTGACGCTGAGATCATTTAGTATTTGGTTATATCATCGCTAGTCTCACTGAACTCTTCTGAATTCTACATGTCATGTGTGCTCTGGCGTCTCCTTACCAACAACAGGTCCCAGGTTCAAACTAGTTAATTCCCTAAAAAACACGCTCAGAGCGTCGTTGCGCGGAAGTGGCAGGGAGACACGATATAGAACAATCAGACACCACCATGAATGTGTAGATAGGGACTCGTATGAGTTGGCTAATTCGAGTGGTGATTCACTGATAGTGTTGTCACAGGATGTGACAATTTTGTTTTGTTTTTTGAAATGCACAACTTTACAGCTCTGAACATTTACAGTAAGTTGCCATTTTTTTCGTGCAACTTAAAAATTTATCACAAACTGACTGAGATTTTTTACAGCTGTTTTCAGTCTGTACTTCGTTAGCAATAACTCTATCACCTCCAAAAAGTCTACATTTAGTATTAGTATTTTCTGCCGAATCACATACCTACAATTGGCATATCCCTGGGGCCCGCCTGCGGATACTTTTACAGCTGCCGATGACCCTCCGAGCTAAACAACGTGTTGCTCCCGAAAAAGAAATCGCCAGCGCAGTCAGGAATTACGTTTGATACGCAGTGTGGTCTTACTTTCGTTAATAGGCCTTGATGTGGAACTGACTCAAATGCTTTTCGAAAGTCAAGAAATACTGTATCCACTTCACTCCCTTGACCCACTGTTTTCAGAATGTTACGTAAGAAAAGCGCGTGTAACGTATCGCATGTTTGCGAAATCATTGCAGACTGGGATGCAGAAGGTCAGTCTGTTCGAGATGTCTCATTTTTTTACGTCTCACATTATGTTCTAAGATTCTATAACAAATTCATGGCAAATATATTGGACGCTAATTTAGATTGATCACGTCTGATACCCTTCTTGTAGACTGGAAATAATTTTTTGTTCGAGGAAAATGTGCTAAATTATTGTCAAATGGATTCTGAATTGTAGATGGCTGTATCATTGCACAAAACATTTCAATATCTCCATAGCACAGTTTGTTCAACTGGAAAACTCGGCAACAGGTCCAACAGTATCATTCACAATTTAGTATCAGTTCTGTATGATACCTGATCACGACCACAGACATGCTGTGGCGATGGCGAAGAGTAGTTTTTCTGGAGTAATGTATTAGCCTGAAATTTAAACGTCGGTCATCCATGGGATATCGTTATTTAAGTTCTAACTGTTTGTCCGTGAGGTTGCAATTTTTTGTGTGCATTGCAATAAATAAACTGCGTTCAGATTTCCAAGCCACATAGGCCTATTACGGCAGAGTAGACTCCACATATCTTAGGCATAGTAACTAACTAGGACTTCGACATCAGAGGGGCGGGAAACATAGTGGACATAATACAAGCTCCTTATGTAGTTTGGGGAACGGAGCTTACGAAGACCCAGCGAGACGAGTGAACGAAATTTTTATGGCATCTCTCTGTCGGTGTTATGAACAAGGGTGCACATAAAACATGTGCATGGTAGACACTGGCAATCAAACATAACTATAAATAACAAGTTTGTTAGCGTGGCCATCATTCGCAGCAAACACAGAAATATTCGTTTTGTAAATAAAAACCGCCTCTCTTTGCTGCATTGTATTTTATTTCTTCCAGTGCAGCACGATATGATACAGTTTTGTTTTGTGTCCATTATAATAATCTGGGCTGTTATGCCGTGGTCGGTTGATGAATTTTGTCTCAATTCCCAACGTTTCGTCTCCGACTGCGGGAGACATCTTCAAGGGGGTCCGTAGGTCGATGGAAGGTCCAACACACCCACTGGCTCGCTACTGACTCAAGTCGAGACACTCGACACACCCAAGTCAGTTGCGAGCCAGTGGGTGTGTTGGACCTTCCATCGACCTACGGACCCCCTTGAAGATGTCTCCCGCAGTCGGAGACGAAACGTTGGGAATTGAGACAAAATTCATCAACCGACCACAGCATAACTGCCCGGATAATTATAATGGACATCATATTTCCGGCCGTGAAAGTCAACATTTTAGTAACAGTTTTGTTTTGACATGCGAGGTTTGTAACTGTAAAACAGTTCACATCTTGTTTTTCACGTGAATAAATAATTACTTATTCGCGTTTATGACTGGAATCTTCGTTTCCTGACCAGATGAGAGGAAAAGCATGATGCCAGCCAAAAGCGCGAATTACTGTAAGTGGTGGTGGTGGTTAGTGTTCAACGTCCCGTCGACAACGAGGTCATTAGAGACGGAGCGCAAGCTCGGGTTAGGGAAGGGTTGGGAAGGAAATCGGCCGTGCCCTTTCAAAGGAACCATCCCGGCATTTGCCTGAAACGATTTAGGGAAATCACGGACAACCTAAATCAGGATGGCTGAAGACGGGATTTAGCCGTCGTCCTCCCGAATGCGAGTCCAGTGTACTGTAAGTAATCACTTATTTACGTAAAAGACAATGCATGGACTTTTATATAATCTACAAACCCTCGCATATCAAAACAAAACTGTTTCATTTTGGATTCCACTGAAGATGCTTTACAGTAAACGGCGAAACAAGTATGGAAGAAATAAGATATATTTCAGCAAGGAAAGATGGTTTTTATTTACAAAGCGAATATTAGAGTATGAATAGTGGCCTGTGGCCGATAACACTTGGCCGTTCAACCTTTTGTTCAAACTGTACATTAATAACTTCCCAGCAACACAAAACACGACGTTAGCAATCTACACGTATGACATAGCCATCCTTGCGCAAGATTGTAAACCGTCGAACATTAATTCACGAATACAGACTGCACTCAGAACTGCCGAGCACTGGTTGGATCGATGGCGTATTAAAGTGAACGTCGACAAGTGCGAAGCAGTTCTGTTCACACGCAGGACCGAAACTACACCGCAAACATCAACACTGTAAACAGGTAACACTACATACAAGCCCAATACGCATACGAAAGAAAGTCAGATATCTCGGAGTCTGGCTGGACCGCAAACTTACATGGGGGGACCACATGGAGTACGTTGCCAACAGAGCGCACGCGAGGCTCAAACAGCTCTACCAGATGCTCATTTAGGAAAGTAAACTGAATAGGAGGGTGTCGAGGTCAATATACATGACACCGATTAGACCTCTGATGACATACACAGCTCCCGTCTGGGGATATGCAGCTCCTACACGACTGCGCCGCCTGCAGATCATACAGAACCAAGTGCTACGCATCATTAGCAACGCTCCGCGCTAGATACACACCGTGTGTCTTCACAATGAATACCACCTTGACACCCTCAAGGAAGTGTTCAAAAAGCACGCGACACGACTATACAGGAATTCGAGACACTCGAACAATCCTTTCATCCTTACTCTGGAAAAATACGATCACAACAATAGGTGGAAAGTTAAGAGGCCAAAGAGACTACTAGCTAGGGCATAGCCACCCATGGCAAGCTAACACACACCAACAAGTGACAAACGTCAGAAAGCCCCTGCATATCAGAAACGCTGACTGGATATGCCAGCTGCTATTAAAGGAGGAAAACCGACGAGCTCGCACACTGACGCACAAACAAATCGCCAACATCACCCTAACTGTGCGTCTGATATATGACCTATCGGACACAAAACGATGATGAACCTAACTGTTACAGGTATGGCGACGCTGTCCGAGAGCTCAGCACTGGCACACACAAACAGCACCATACAACGTCAAAGGTATCGACATGCATGATACCCAATACTAACAAAGCTTACTCTTGCATGACCTGTCGTAGGCAGCAAGACATCCACTGCCGCTCCTTCGACCCGACATAACTATCGCAGAGGTTTTTCCCCTTGAGGCTGTTTGCTTCGGCACTCTTTTCCCCTCTGCGCTTCAAACAACTAACCTTCGTTTGACTTTCGACCCAATATGTCACCAGATAGAACCTTAAACAGACGTCCGCAAACATCGCAATACCCACATTCTGCTACACCTCACTTTAGTGAATACTAACCCTTATGCAGAGAGGGCAGTAGACATTTTGAGTTGGTCATCATGCCGGTGTGGGCGTGGAGGGGCTCCAGGTCTACTTTTTCCCTTTTCTTAAAAAAGAAAATAACACTTGGCAGTTCCAATTCCCGCTTGTGACACCACATTAAGCTCTTGCCCGCACATCACGCGAGAATAGTCGATCAAATTGCGAGTATTCACACCAAGGAGCGTAGACGAGAACAGAACCAAGTTCAGCAGGTTCAGCAAACAAATGATAATACGACACACCTCGCGCATAATGACGTGGCAGTGGCGCAGAAACGACTCTCGTCGTGAGCGCTGGATGGTTCCATCCCATTGTTTCGAACAGGTGCCCGCCTCAGTTGGATGGAACCTGTCGACCTGCACACCTCAGGCAATCCCGTTGCTAAGTCTTTTCTAAACAGCAGGCCACCGCAGTGTTCTTGCACCATAGATACGGCGAAAGTTATTCGGAATCATGGATCTTTCTTACGTATTTGCCCAGAAGAGGCAAACAAGAAAGCAAAAATCTCATTGTAACCTGCGCATGGAAGGTTGCAGGAACCACAAGCTATCCCAGTCGCCCAATAAAGAGAACAAAGAAGGTGGGAGGAATGCAGCTATAAGTACTTCCCAAGGCTTCACTGCTTCAGAGAGATATGTGAGAAGAAAATTCCATTTGTAGGTAATATTTACAAACAGGTTACCAGGAGACTAACACATAAATTCGACTTGACTCATGTTATTTATTTTACATTGTCAGTGTCGCAGCAAGCGTCATTGAATGCTGTGCTATATTTTTTACCCCTTTTCGCTTTATGAGATTTTCTTATGGCTGCACGTAATCAGAGTTGTTTGTTCCGATGGAGATTTTGATTATATGTTTTCAGTACTCTAGTGAGAAACTACTGACTTTGAAAATTTTTATTTATTGAACTACCGGTTGCACTGACATAACCCATGATCCAGGCGTTTGCAGGCTCATTAGCTGTATCTTAGAAGTTATGAAAGGCACACGTTCGTACATGGGCTTCGGCTGTCAAACTGCACCTCCCTCACCGTGTAGTGTCGGTTAACAACAGAACCCCAACCACAAACTTGTTCAGCCCCAACCGCGTCATCTGCGCACTGCACTTGTAAGGACACAAACGGTACCACTCTAGGCACCTCGTTTGTACTTAGCCGAGATTAAGAGAGAACTTCGTTGGCCGACAGCCAACAAGCGAGCGAGTCGTTCGCCGGCTGACCGGACATCTCGCGTGGCACACGGAGTGCCGCCTCTCGGCAGGGGGCCGTGTCTCGCACAGTGGGCAACCGCCAGTGTGCGCCGCCCCGCAGACTGTACGTGCACATGTGGATGTTCGAATGCGCGCGGCTAGTGCTCTTCCGGAGACGATATAACAGAGCAATTGACTGACAAGAGGGTACGTTACACTTCAGAACGGAATCAACTGAACTGAAGAAATCCATGTGGTGCGTCAACTCTAACTTAACCAGCTCATCATAGCACGGATTACAAGTCCAGTCTATCTACAGCTAAAGCACTTCCAATTGCTCATAAACTATAAGACAAAAACTAAAAAAATAAGCAAAAAAGCATCAATTTAAAACAGTCTTGGTTGCCACAGATGGAATGTTGTTGTTGTGGTCTTCAGTCCTTAGACTGGTTTGATGCAGCCCTCCATGCTACTCTATCCTGTGCAAGCTTCTTCATCTCCCAGTACTTACTGCAACTTACATCCTTCTGAATCTGCTTAGTGTATTCATCTCTTGGTCTCCCTCTACGATTTTTACCCCCCACGCTGCCCTCCAATGTTAAACTTGTGATCCCTTGATGCCTCAGAACATGTCCTACCAACCGGTCCCTTCTTCTTGTCAAGTTGTGCCACAAACTCCTCTTCTCTCCAATTCTATTCAATACCTCCTCATTAGTTACGTGATCCCCCCATCTAATCTTCAGCATTCTTCTGTAGCACCACATTTCGAAAGCTTCTCTTCTTTTCTTGTCCAAACTATTTATCGTCCATGTTTCACTTCCATACATGGCTACACTCCATACAAATACTTTCAGAAAAGACTTCCTGACACTTAAATCTATACTAGATGTTAACAAATTACTCTTCTTCAGAAACGGTTTACTTGCCATTGCCAGTCTACATTTTATATCCTCTCTACTTCGACCATCATCAGGTATTTTGCTCCCCAAATAGCAAATCTCCTCTACTACTTTAAGAGTCTCATTTTCTAATCTAATTCCCTCAGCATCAACCGACTTAATTCGGCTACATTTCATTATCCTCGTTTTGCTTTTGTTGATGTTCATCTTATATCCTCCTTTCAAGACACTGTCCATTCCGTTCTACTGCTCTTCAAGTCCTTTGCTGTCTCTGACAGAATTACAATGTCTTCGGTGAACCTTAAAGTTTTTATTTCTTCTCCATGGGTTTTGATACCTACTCCGAGTTTTTCTTTTGTTTCCTATACCTCTTCCTTAATATGCAGATTGAATAACATCGGGGAGAGGCTATAGCCCTGTTTCACTCCCTTCCCAACCACTGCTTCCCTTTCATGCCCCTCAACTCTTATAACTGCCATCTGGTTTCTGCACAAATTGTAAATAGCCTTTCCCTCCCTGTATTTTATCCCTGCCACCTTTAGAATTTGAAAGAGAGTATTCCAGTCAATATTGTCAAAAGCTTTCTCTAAGTCTACAAATGCTAGAAACGTAGGTTTGCCTTTCCTTAATCTTTCTTCTAAGATGCGTCGTAAGGTCAGTATTGCCTCACGTGTTCCAACATTTCTACGGAATCCCAACTTATCTTCCCCGAGGTCGTCTTCTACCAGTTTTTCAATTCGTCTTTAAAGAATTCGTGTTAGTATTTTGCAGCTGTGACTTACTAAACTGATATTTCTGTAATTTTCACACCTGTCAACACCTGCTTTCTTTGGGATTGGAATTATTATATTCTTCTTGAAGTCTGAGGGAATCCGCCTGTCTCATATATCTTGCTCACCAGCTGGTAGAGTTTTCTCATGACTGGCTCTCCTAAGGCCGTCAGCAGTTCTAATGGAATGTTGTCTATTCCCAGGGCATTGTTTCGACTCAGGTCTTTCAGTGCTCTGTCGAACTCTTCACGCAGTATTGTATCTCCCATTTCATCTTCATCTACATCCTCTTCCATTTCCGTAATATTGTCCTCAAGTACATTGCCCTTGTATAGACCCTCTATATACTCCTTCCACCTTTTGCTTTCCCTTCTTTGCTTAGAACTGGGTTTTCATCTAAGCTCTTGATATTCATACAAGTGGTTCACTTTTCTCCAAAGGTCTATTTAATGGATAAATGGAATGGATAGATAAAAAAATTAAAAACAATGACGAGCCACGAAAGAATTATCTGAATGGAATGCAAATCGGTCGATGTGATTTGCATGTGCAGAAAATGATAACACTTTCAGAAAAGGCGGATGATTTATTCAGGAGAAAGAGTTTAACAAACTGAGCAAGTCAGTATCGTGTTGGTCCAATTCTGACCCTTCACAAGCAGCTATTCGCCTTCCCATTGGCTGGAAGAGTTGGATATCCCCCTGAGTGTTATCGTGCCCAATTCTGTTTAGATTTCATTTCATTTCAATTTCATTTCATTTATTGTATATTGCAAGACCTGCTGCCTGTTTTAAAAAGCAGGTCGTACATTTTACAATTTTGCATATTACAATACATTGTTCCATATTTCTAACAGTTTTTTTTCTTGAGCAACAAAAGAGAAGTAAAAACAACGAGTTTGTACTGGAGTAAAATGAACGGATATTGTGGAAAAGAAAACAGAAGCAAATTAAAATTTAAGGAGAAGCTAATGGACGGTAGGAGAGGTTTATAATGGACGAAAGTGTCCTACTACCTGGCTCTTCCAGAAGGGAGGGCATCGAAACATCTTCGAGCCAGTCCCAGATAGAGCAGCAGTTTGCTTTGCTCTAAGTAAAAGTGGTATTAATATGTTGTTTATAATTTTTCATTAAATATAAAAAATTAGTGTACATTTACCATATTAATTTTACTATTCATTAGTGGCAATGTCATGGCTTTTCGTGTGCGTGAGAAGCCTCGGACGTTCGTCGAGCCTCGTTGACTCAGGAAGTTTCATCACAGTTTATTTCTGTAATGTACGCCGCTATGAACTTAAACATACTTATTATTTACACAGTACTTATTTATAGCTACAAACCTTTCAGATTTTCTATAGTTTGATAATTTTCGATGCATACTTTTATCTTCATCATCATTTTTCTAATTTTTATATTACATTGTCTTGTTCTGAGTTTGTTGAAGCATTCCAGTCAGTGGTTGTGGTGTTGTCGAAATCGTTCCATGTGTTGTGTTGTCTTGTGGGGTGTTTCCCTATTCTCCATCTCGTCGTTCCTGTCTGTACGAAGCATGGAGTGCTTGTGAAATTTAATCGATAATGGTGTTTTGTTCAAACCAGTCATCTGACTGTCTTATCCTTTGTTGTATGCGATTGTAGTGCTTTTGCGGTCGTACGTGTCTAAACATGCAGCAATATAATGTGATGTGTTCCGCTGTGCCCATTTCTCCGCATGTGCAAATATCTGTGGCACTTAATCCAACACGATGGCGCGTTAGATCGTCAAAATCCCAGATAGTTGGATGGCGTTGCCCATAATACTCCAAATGTTCTCGATTGAGGAGAAATTCCACGACCTTGATGCCCGAGGCAGGGATTAGCAAGCACGAAGACAAGCAGTGGAAACACGCCATGGGCGGGAAAGCATTAAGTTGCTGAAATGTAAGCCCAGGGTGGCTGCTGTGAAGGGCAACAATACGTGGCGTGGGATGTCGCTGACATACCGCTGTGTTATAAGAGTGCTGGGAATGACAACCAAAGAGTTCCTGCTATGATAAAAATGGCACCCTAGACCATGAACCCTCCTAGTAGGGCTGTATGGCGGACAAGAGTCAGGTTGGTATCCTACCGTTGTCCAGGGTGTCTCCAGATACTTCCCTGGCCATTGGGGCTCAGCTTGAAACGGAATTTGTCACTGAAGTCGGTTCTACTACGAAGACATGTCTGGAGATGCCCCAGACAGCGTTGGGACGCAAACCTCATTGCCGTCCACCATAAGATCCTCATCGGAGTCGCTCTAAGTTGCATATACTCTGCAGAAGCTCCCGCAATCGGAAACCTTTTGATCGCCCCGTATACAGGAGAGTACTGTCGGAAAAAATTACTACACGTGGAAAGACGATGTCGATTGTGATCAGATGGCGGAACTTGCCACTTGGAGGATACTAGATGTGCTGATAATGGCTTCAGAGTCGACAACCGACTGAGTGAGTTTGAAAGAGACCAAATTATGGCCTTTCGAGAGGCATGATGGTACTTTATGACAACTGCCACTCAAGTTGGACGTTCTGAGTCAGTTGTACAACAATGATGGTATCAGTGGTTAGGTGAACTTTCTCATACTTATAGACGAGGTTCTGGATGCCCACGCGACATAAACGCCCCCCAGAATCGTTGTCTTGTAAGAGGAGCGGTGGTAGATCGTACATCTGTCACAGCACGGATAAGGGGACGTGTGAGCCTACACGTGTTAACACGTACTGTGGTGAACCGATTCTTAGCAGTGGGACTAACGGATGCACAACCCTAGCTCGTCTGCCACTCGCGGCACAGCGTCGACATGCACAGCTGGACTGGTGCTGTTAGAGGATCACTTGAAAGATGGAATGGAGATCTGTGTTCCTCAGTGATGAAAGCGGATTCTGCCTGCATTCAAGTGATACGCATATGACATAGAACTGCTGAGCGTTGTCTCGTAGAGTGCACTCGTCCAAGACACATTGGCTCCACTGCGATGAGCTATGACTCTCGTTCACCTTTGGTCTTCTGGAAGGGACTATAACCAGCGCTTGGTACTTGCGGAATCCGTTCATTTGTCGTTCTTGCAACAGGAAAGTGACGTGTTGTTCCAAAAGGATAATGTTCTCTCATACACTGCGCGTGAAACTCAACGTGCTCTGCAAGACGTGCTAGAACTTCCTTGCCAGCACGACCTCCAGACTTGTTTCTAATCGAGCAAGCGTGGAATATGATGGGAGGCGAAGTGATTTGCACAACTACGTGAACAGATCGAGCAGAGGTGGAATAACGCAACCAGGACAGCATTCGACATCAGTACGATTGACTGGAGGGCCAGAGTCAGCGCCTGAATTGCCGCCCGTGCAACCTACATCACATACTAATTTGAGTGTTTCAGTATGGGTCGACACCAGGTACCTCACAAGCGCTTGAGCTACTGATAGCAGCGCGGGATTAGCAGAGCTCTCGAAGGCGCTGCAGTCTTGGACTGGACGGCTGGTCCCAGCGGGGGTTCGAGTCCTCCCTCGGGCATGGGTGTGCGTGTTTGTCCTTAGGATAATTTAGGTTAAGTAGTGTGTAAGCGTAGGGACTGATGACCTTAGCAGTTGAGTCCCCTAAGATTTCACACACATTTGAACAGCTACTGATCTGTAAATATAGTCATCTAATGTACCCCATAAGCACTGTTACAACACTAAACCTCGAGTAAATGCGAAACCTTTAAAGATGTACTAATATTTTCCACCAGTGTACACATAAAGAATAATTAATCTAGAGTAATTAATTTCTGAGAACACTGTTGTCTAGGTAACATCTTTAAGAGATTAAAACTGCAAGATCACAGGTTAATACAAGCGTGAGATAAGCCATTTACACATTTGTCTGGGTAACATGTTTACAGTCAGTTCCACAAGACAGTGTATACTATTATCTGCATTAAATAAAAGTCCCCCCCCTAGTAAAGATGTGTTTACACGAAAAGACATGTTATTACTAATTGACTATTATCTAATACATCATGTAATAGTTAATCCAATCGCCGCCGTTATTAATTATAACTTGGCACCTTTTTGACATTCTTTTCACGAAACTTTCTGCATATTCTCTTGCTAACGATAGCCGTATCATCCTGATTTTATATAACAGCTGCTTTAAAGCAGCTTAATATACGAGCAAACATTTCAGATCTGATTTGCATCCAGAGACACTGCAGGCCGGTCCCTCGGTGACACCTCATTGTCTTCTTTCCACGCGGTACAGATATGGCTGCGATGTTTCGAATCATTATCCTCTTTGAGCACCCAGTTTCCCTTGTTCGAACCAAATAGCATCTGATCGGACTTCAGAAGGCAGGTTTGATAAACAACTCACATATTTTCAGCGTTTAAATTGGCTGCTGGTAAGTGCAGACAGCCGAAACTGCAAGCCGGCCGTGGTGACCAAGAGGTTCTAGGCGCTTCAGTCCGGAACCACGCGGCTGCTACGGTCACAGGTTCGAATCCTACCTCGAGTATGGATGTATGTGATGTCCGTACGTTAGTTAGGTTTAAGTAGTTCTAAGTTTAGGGGACTGACGACCTCAACTGTTAAGTCCCATAGTGCTTAGAGGCATTTGAACCATTTGAACTTGAACCAAAACTGCAACGGACAAAAAAAAAAAAAAAAATACAACAACTCTCACGCTGTTTATCTATACACAGTGCGAAAGCACATTGAGTACAGATTCGAGACCACTAAGAGAGATGTCGCTGGGGACGTTATATTTAAAATTACGGCGTACTGTGGAACTGTCTGTAAGTGATTAACATTGCAATACCACTGTTTTATGCAAGCGTTAGACAGGCCATTTCAAATGTGAAATGCTGGTACATTAGTAATCGGTGTAACCGCATGTATGTTCTATGCAAGCATGCAAACGTGCATGCGTTGTGTTGTACAGGCTACTGATAGCAGGTTGTGGGATGGAGTTCAATGCCTGCTGCACATGGTCGATCCCAACAGACGGGTTGGGGATAGCGCTGGGGTTGACTTTCGATGATGTCGCATACGTGCTTGATTTGATATAGATCAGGTGATCGCAAGTTGTGTTGCAACAGTGATATGTGGGAGAGCGTTATCGTGTTGGAAAACACCCAAAGGAATGCTGTTCATGAATGACAGCACGACAGGTCGAATCAGTAGAGAGGCGAGGGCATTTGCTGTCACGGTACGTGGGATAACCACGAGAGTACTCCTGTTATCATACGAAATCGTACCCCAGAGTGTAACTAAAGGTGTAGGTCCAGTGAGTCTAGCAAGTAGACGGGTTGGTTCCAGGCCCTCAACTAGCCTCCTCCTAACTAACACAGGGCCATCACTGCCCGCTTGGAAGCTTTCATTAGAAAACACCTCCACTCGCCCCTCCAATGAACTTTCGCTTAATACCGCCGAAGTCGCAAATGTTGGAGCTTTGGGGCCAATGGAACGCACACTACAGGGAATCTCTATCAGAGCTATGCTTGTAGTAACTGATATGTAACAGTTCGTTGTGTCATTGTTGTGCTAACTACTGCTCAAATTGCTGCTGCAGATGCAGTCAGATGCGACAAAGCCACAAGCCAAACACATGGTCTTCTCTCTCGGTAATGCCACGTGTCTTTCCGGAACCTGGTCTTCATGCGGCCGTACATGCAGGGGTTGTGTGGCGTGGGCTGGGCGTTTTTTTTAGGTTAGATGGCCTCGGGCAAGTACAGAAAGGGCAACAGCCTCAACGGGTGCGGGGCAAAGTCAGGACATGCGGGGACCAAGCATCAATCGGTATTGTAATTGTAAACTGTCGAAGCTGCGTTGGTAAAGTACCGGAACTTCAGGCGCTGATAGAAAGCACCGAAGCTCGAAGCTGAAATCGTTATAGGTACAGAAAGGTGGCTGAAGCCAGAGATAAATTCTGCCGAAATTTTTACAGATTTACAGACGGTGTTTAGAAAGGATAGATTGAATGCAACCGGTGGAGGAGTGTTTGTCGCTGTTAGTAGTAGTTTATCCTGTAGTGAAGTAGAAGTGGATAGTTCCTGTGAATTATTATGGATGGAGGTTACACTCAACAACCGAGCTAGGTTAATAATTGGCTCCTTTTACCGACCTCCCGACTCAGGAGCATTACTGGCAGAACAACAGAGAGAAAATTTGGAATACATTTCAGATAAATTTTCTCAGCATATTATAGTCTTATGTTGGAGATTTCAATTTACCAGTTATAGACTGGGACACTCAGATGTTTAGGACGGGTGGTAGGGACAGAGCATCGAGTGACATTATAATGAGTGCACTATCCGAAAATTACCTCGAGCAATTAAACAGAGAAACGACCCGTGGAGATAACATGTTGGACCTACTGATAACAAATAGACCAGAACTTTTCGACTCTGTATGTGCAGAACAGGGAATCAGTGATCACAACGCCGTTGCAGCATCCCTGAATATGGAAGTTAATAGGAATATAAAAAAGGAAGGAAGGTTTATCTGTTTAGCAAGAGTAATAGAAGACAGATTTCAGACTACCTAACAGGTCAAAACGAAAAATTCTGTTTCGACACTGACAATGTTGAGTGTTTATGAAAAAAGTTCAAGGCAATCGTAAAATGCGCTTTAGACAGGTACGTGCCGAGTAAAACTGTGACGGACGGGAAAAACCCACAGTGGTAGAACAGAAAAGTTTGGAAACTACTGCGAAAGCAAAGAGAGTTTCACTCCAAGTTTAAACGCAGCCAAAACCTCTCAGACAAACAGAAGCTAAACGATGTCAAAGTTAGTGTAAGGAGGACTATGCGTGAAGCGTTCAGTGAATTCGAAAGTAAAATTCTATGTACCGACTAGACAGAAAATCCTAGGAAGTTCTGGTCTTATGTTAAATCAGTAAGTGGCTCGAAACAGCATATCCAGACACTCCGGGATGATGATGGCATTGAAACAGAGGATGACACGCGTAAAGCTGAAATACTAAACACCTTTTTCCAAAGCTGTTTCACAGAGGAAGACCGCACTGCAGTTCCTTCTCTAAATCCTCGCACAAACGAAAAAATGGCTGACATCGAAATAAGTGTACAAGGAATAGAAAAGCGACTGAAATCACTCTACTGAGGAAAGTCCACTGGATCTGACGGAATACCAAGTCGATTCTACACAGAGTACGCGAAAGAACTTGCCCCCCTTCTAACAGCCGTGTACCGCAAGTCTCTAGAGGAACGGAAGTTTCAAAATGATTGGAAAAGAGCACAGGTAGTCCCAGTCTTCAAGAAGGGTCGTCGAGCAGATGCGCAACGTCGATCTGTTGTAGAATTTTAGAACATGTTTTTTGCTCGATTATCATGTCGTTTTTGGAAACCCAGAATCTACTCTGTAGGAATCAACATGGATTCCGGAAACAGCGATCGTGTGAGACCCAACTCGCTTTATTTGTTCATGAGACCCAGAAAATATTAGATACATGCTCCCAGATAGATGCTATTTTTCTTGACTTCCGGAAGGCGTTCGAAACAGTTACGCACTGTCGCCTGATAAACAAAGTAAGAGCCTACGGAATATCAGACCAGCTGCGTGGCTGGATTGAAGAGTTTTTAGCAAACAGAACTCAGCATGTTGTTATCAATGGAGAGACGTCTACAGACGTTAAAGTAACCACTGACGTGCCACAGGGGAGTGTTATGGGACCATTGCTTTTCACAATAAATATAAATGACCTAGTAGATAGTGTCGGAAGTTCCATGCGGCTTTTCGCGGTTGATGCTGTGGTATACAGAGAAGTTGCAGCATTAGAAAATTGTAGCGAAATGCAGGAAGATCTGCAGCGGATAGGCACTTGGTGCAGGGAGTGGCAACTGACCCTTAACATAAACAAATGTAATGTATTGCGAATGCATAGAAAGAAGAATCCTTTATTGTATGATTATATGATAGCGGAACAAACACTGGTAGCAGTTACTTTTGTAAAATATTTGGGAGTGTGCGTGCTCAACGATTTAAAGTGGAATGATCATATAAAATTAATTGTTGGTAAGGCAGGTACCAGGTTGAGATTCATTGGGAGATTCCTTAGAAAATGTAGTCCATCAATAAAGGAAGTGGCTTACAAAACACTCGTTCGACCTATACTTGAGTGTTGCTCATCAGTGTGGGATCCGTACCAAATCGGATTGACGGAGGAGATAGAGAAGATCCAAAGAATAGCGGCGCGTTTCGTCACAGGGTTATTTGGAAACCGTGACAGCGTTACGGAGATGTTTAACAAACTCAAGTGGCAGACTCTGCAAGAGAGGCGCTCTGCATCGCGGTGTAGCTTGCTCGCCAGGTTTCGAGAGGGTGCGTTTCTGGATGAGGTATCGAATATATTATACCTCCCGAGGAGATCACGAGTGTAAAATTAGAGAGATTAGAGCGCGCACGGAGGCTTTCAGACAGTCGTTCTTCCCGCGAACAATACGCGACTGGAACAGGAAAGGGAGGTAATGACAGTGGCATGTAAAGTGCCCTCCGCCACACACCGTTGGGTGGTTTGCGGAGTATAAATGTAGATGTAGATGTAGATGCAGATACATCCCTGTGACCACTGCCGCTAGGAATTATGTACAATAGCTACATCCTGCCAAGTAGTTCTGCAGTATCGCAGAAGGAATATCCAGTTTTTCGCTGCCCTATTACGCGACCTTGTCCAAACTCAGTATGGTGTTGGTCATGGCGTCTTTGTCGCCTTGTAAGGTATTCTCAACTAACATCAACCTACCAAGTCTAGTCTCAAATGTAACTAACGCTCACGACCGTGGCACCATGTATTTGAAGCAAACCTGATTTGCATCCTCATAGTGGTGCTACTAGCACTGGCGCGAGATATGAAGACATCGTCTCTCAGATGTAGAAACACGCCTACCAACTTTCGTCTATGTCGCATAATTCCTGCTTTGTGTTGGGATTTTTTCCCGTCAGTGAATGTATAAGAGGCGATCAAAAATTATCCATTTGAAGGCGTTGCTGTAGCGTATTGTATGGAGCTCGTATCTATACAGATACCGTTGATCTTGCAGCTGTCGAAGAATGAAATAATAATGAAATACAGACCTTTAGCTGCTTACAGCCGTTGATACCGGGGACAGCTGAAAAATGTAGTCCCGCCCAGGACTCCAACCCGGGAACTTCTGCTTACATGGCAGACGCTCTACCCAATTGAGCCACCGAGGAGGACACAGAGGATAGGCGAGTGCAGGGACTTCGACACCCTCCCGGTGAGACCAACTCTTCCAACTTTCTGTCCATCCCCCTGCCCACTATATACATTACTCGCGGCAGTCACTCTACCGATTCCCGTGAGAGTTCGGACAATGTGAGTGAACAGATACCATCTTCATATAGATAAGGCTTACCGGCCAATGATTTTCTTCAGTGCGGATGCACTCGCATTGCTCAAACTGTTACGGGAATCGGTAGATTGACTGCTTCAAGTAATGAGTATAGTGGGCAGGGGTACTATAAAATGTAGTATGTGGACAGTAGGTTGGAAATGTGGGTCTCACGGGGAAGCGTGACAGAGATAATTCCCTGCACTGGCACTATTGTCTGTGTCTTTAGTGGCTCAGTCGGATAGAGTAACTTCCATGAAAGCAGGAGGTCCTGGCTTCGAGTCCAGGCCGCGGCACACCTTTTCAACTATCCCCGTTGATATTTATCAATGCCTGTAAGCAACTAAAAGTCTGGATTTCATTATAATTTCATATATGTGATGTACCGCGATTCCAATGTGGGTATAGAGGCATCAAAATGTACGTTCAGGATTAGTGTGGCATCCTTGAAACGTAAACTATTGAAACGACATTACCATATGCGTCCGAACTGGACCAACATGCTGTTATCCCTTTCCTCACAGCCGGACTAACGCCGGTAAACATCCATCGGAGAGTGAAGAACGTGTATGGGCCAGCGAGTCTGTCGAAGACCACCGCCCTGGAAAAGTGCGACAGGGAGTGCTACTGACTCATTATAACGCACGTCTCTATATCGAAAGTATCGTAACGCACAAGTTACACCAATTCCTGATCTCTCCCAGTATGATTATCACGCCTCCGAACCCCTAAAAAAATCCTTGGGGTGGCGACGATTCCTGTCGGATGAGGATGTGCAGCAGGTAGTTACGGAGTTCTTCAGGCAGTAGGATACGGTATTTTACCGAAGGGGTATATTCACCCCCGTGCGTCGATGCGGCGGTTGCGATTGCGACTACGGTTCGACAGCTGTAGGATCGTGACCTAGAAAGATGGTGTTTTACTGTTGTGTGATATTGCTTCTGGCGTTGGACGGGATTCCACGACTTTCACGGGAATATGGAATCGTTGAGGGAGGACCATACTCATCGCCACGCAGGATCTCAATAGCCTAATACGACTGGCTGCTGAGACTAAAATACTGTTCATTTTAACTGGCAGTTCATACCGCAAAGTCACGGAATGGTCTTTTTGGTGGCAAGACATGTGACAAAATGGACAGAGCCACGATTTTTGTAGCGCCTCAGACTTTCAGCACGGGACTACTGTTACGGATTTCTTGGATACCTACAAGTCACCTACATATATAATCATGTTTTCCTCCTGCGATACTGTATACGGACAATAAATATAATTTCGTTATTTTCCATCAATCCTAACGTGGCAATATTATTGTTCGGCATTGTAAGCAGAGTTCTTTCTATGTACACTTTTTGCAAGAGCCAGAATTTATTTTAGCGATTTCCCCCTTTTTATTACGCTGTGTGTTGTCTAGCCACAGCTCCCGCAGCACTGGAAAGCAAACTGTCAGTTTGGTAGATAGCATTTTGTTTTCACATGATTCCACAAAATATTAGTGCAGTACTTTTACACTGTTGTAAGAAATCATGTCCGATTTTCACTCAAAATAAACGTTTACGTTTTATGACGTTTACTAAATTCTGTACAGCTACTGAAACAAGAGGAAGATACAATACATAATATACACTGATGGAAATGGAAAACGTTTAACCACGGAGCATCTTTCTTACGTTTATCGAACTTTGTTGATATTTTAGTCATATGAAGACCAGTTAAATGCTTCATCTTTCATTCCATTGGGAATTTATAACAACGGCATTAGTATAAGGCGTGACTCCTGCTAGTACAATCAAGCTCTTGAAAACGTTCTGGCTTGGAAGACAACAGTCTTCGAATTCCTCGTTTGAGGAATGTCTTGGCATTCTAGATACACATGCTGCATCAGTTCATGAAGCTTTCTGGCTAGAACCTGAGATGAAAATATTCGTCTAACCATCAAATTCTGGATATTATTTACTCGTGAGAAATCAGGGGAACGGCATGGCCTGTCAAATATCCATAAATTCGATTGTAGTGTGAACTGAAGGCCGCGACCAAGCGTAATCCCGTTGGAATATGTTATTCGGTACCATGGACGTGAAAGCTATGACAACAGGGCGTACCATGCTTGCCACATACTGCCAGTTACCAAATCAAACTTTTAGCCATATGCAACATCGTGATTCCAGGAGCGGGAAATGTACGTGTCTCGAGAACAGCCGCTTCCTGTGATCTTTCACTAGGATCGTCCATAGTCACGTTGTTGTCTATCTCACTGCAAGAAATAAAAGCGAAACTAATCGCTAAACATCAGAGAATGGCACTCTATGTCCCAGGTGACTGTCTCTTCAATATGCAAGGCTATTGTCTGTGGTGTCATTGGTAAACGAATCATGACAACCGAGATCTCAATCTAGCTTCCAGTAATCTGTTTCTGACGGGTCGTGATGACATAGCCCAAATCACAGCTGTTGTCATCTACCTATCGGCCTATCCGCCACAGACAATAGAACAATCGCATGTTCTTCACGTGGTGTTAGCCTTTGGAATGAACCGTTGCCTACTCTTCCTGTCACGCTGTTGTCGTAAGTCCATCCTGTCACCACTGCAGTAATTGAATTACAACCAACTGTGTATGCGAACTGTATGTATGATCTCCGCCTGCTCACCTCACCGCCCCACCCCCCTCCATGTTCCAACGATTCGACTGTTCTCAAAGTCGGAAAGATAGCAGTAAGCTGGATACGAACGTCCTCTGTGATCTTCACTGGAAAAGTTTCAGAAATGTTAGACACACTCAATAGTCATAATATACTCAGATCACACTTAATCTGTAGGAATGGCTTTTTTCACTGCTGCAAAAATGATCACATAAGAATGAAATTTAAATTAATATAGCACACAGGACTGGAATTTTTGGAGTATCGTTTTTGTATCGTTCGGGGAAGAAATTCTTAGTATAACATTTTCCATTTCTATCATTCCAGGAATGTAATGCAGCCCATTACATGTCACTCCCGTAGGACTGAGACTTAACTAACTTCAGTGCATACAGACACGGTTAAGTAGTATATCTTCCCGCACTCAATAAGCGAATGTAATGGGTAGTAACGATAATACATCGGTCATTGCTAAGTAACTTCTGCCATACTTTCACATATATATATATATATATATATATATATATATATATATATATATATATATATATCGATTTATGCCATGAATGAAAACCACTACTCTGCGGTTTACATATTCACTTGCGAGTATGTTATACCCCCCTTGCGGGGAGACAAGTGCTGTGGCTACACAATAGCGGTGGTGAGCGAATGAGATGAGAACTTTCCCATCACCCAGCCAAGGTCAAGCCTTCCGCAGTTAACTTGTGTACAAGCATTTAGACAAAGAATTGCACAATGCTCTAAAACGAAGCTAAATATGAAAATAGTGTCAGAGTATTTTTCCAAATCAGATAAAACCGTACCATTGTTATATATTTTAAGTTTCAGCATGATCTGCCTATTAGGTGGCACCCAAATCGGTTTTTAATAAAATTTCAAAAGCGCAAAATATTGAAGATACGAAGTTGTAATTCTGGATTTAGCTTCAGTTTTATGTAACAACGTATTGTAAAGAGTTGTATGAAGTAATCTTTTTTCTCTTTTCAAGGTTCAAATGGTTCTGTGCACTATGTAACTTAACTCCTGATCTCATCAGTCGCCTAGAACTTAGAACTAATTAAACCTAACTAACCTAAGGTCATCACACACATCCATGCCCGAGGCAGGATTCGAACCTGCGACCGTAATGGTCGCTCGGCTCCAGACTGTAGCGCCTAGAACGGCACGGACACTCCGGCCGGCCACTTTTCAAGGTATTAAGTAAAAACTCATTTTGTACTAAAATTCGTAACATCCTGACCGATTAACTGTCCTTTAGAAGTAAGTTACGGCACTATATTCTTAAGAGCGGTCCGAAATTGCAAGCAAATTATGTAACTTTACACTGTGAACCGATTGATGTAAATCACGGAGAATCTAAATCTGCATGGCGGGACGAGAATCTGGACCTTAGTCCTCCCGAATGCGAGTCTAGTGTGCAAACTAACCACTGCGCCACCTGGCTCGGTTGTGGGAGAATAGAGACGATTCAGAGATCGCAATGCATCTCGGTTGCGCTAGAAAAATTCTAAAGTCGTAGTTTAAGAGTTGCGAAACTCAAATTTTATGGAACATACACAGAATACAGTACACTTCGTACAAAAATTGGGAAAGTTGTTAGTCTTCAGCTAACAATGATATGTATGATCTCGTAGTCAGAGTGGCTGCCATTTCAGTACTGTTGCAGGCGTTCTCTCTGTATGTGTTAGGTGTGCTTTCCGAAATGAAACCGCATCGACAGTATAAAAGAACCATTATAGCGATATATGGGCATTCATTTCGACTGTCGATAGTCGCAGGTGATGTATCTGGCTACGCCTGAGTTTTCCGTCCATGACCGTGTGCATTGAGAGTCAGATGCATTGAGTGTTTATCGATCGAATTTGTTATCGTGCATTTTTGTGCAAATGCGTAGAGGTGAACTTTCGTGATTTGATAATTTACTGGGAAGCTTGTATCTTAGTTTTGCTGCTTTTACTTTGCGCGCCGCCCGTCGAATTTTAGAAAAGAAAGTTTTTGTGGTGTAGTTCATTCACAACTTTAAAGGCGAGCAATTAACCGTATTTAGTTAAGAGATGGAGTTATAATTAGCAATACTTTTAACTTGGAGTAGAGGTCGTCTCTCAACTGTAAAGATTGATGATTACAATAGTAAAACAGAATGAATTTCATAAATATTAATTTGAGCGTGGTGAACTTATATTGAATACACTGATTTGTTGAAACAGCGAACTTTTATTTATCGCCGAAGTTCCCGGCTCCTTTGGATTACAAACAGAGAGTTAAAACATTTCATTCCAGTTCGACGAGCTTTATTGTGGACTTGTGGACTGGTGATTACGGGCAGCAGGTTTCTCGATTACTTCGTGGCTGTTCGCACAAATGATTTTCAGGCTCTTGTAAACGGCACTGTTATTTAAAATCGCACATACGAATACCATTAGCCAACCACAATATGATTGCACCTGGAAGTAAGGGCTCTTCGGTCGGCTTGTCCTGAGTTTGTACCGTGATATTTCACGAAGACATGCTGAACCACTCGTTAGTACGTGCACAACTGTCATTTAATTATTCACAGTGCTGTGCGTTTTGCTTAGTCGCTACTATACTTATTTATGTTATGTTATGTTAACCGGGGACCTAGAAACACCGGAGAGGCTCCGTCCCCGCCGCAGCCGCAGTGGTCCACAACCCCACGACGACTACCGCAGTCCACTTAACCCGCCCGCCGCCCCACACCGAACCCAGGGGTATTGTGCGGTTTGGCCCCCGGTGGACCCCCCAGGGAAGTCTCACACCAGACAAGTGTAACCCCTATGTTTGCTTGGTAGAGTAATGGTGGTGTACGCGTACGTGGAGAACTTGTTTACGCATCAATCGCCGACATAGTGTACCGGAGGCGCAATAAGGGGAACCAGCCCGCATTTGCCAGGCAGATGGAAAACCGCCTAAAAACCATCTACAGACTGTCCGGCTCACCAGGAAACTGTACTTATTTACTGTAACGTCATTACGCGTTTCCGACAATGGCCACGGGGCAGCAAGTACAGTGAGCTCGCCCACGGTAGCTGAGTGATGCCGGCACGGTAACTCAGCGTGTTCGGTCAGACGGTTAGCTCCCATCTGTAATGAAAAAACTGCGTTAATGGATCAACGACGAACTGAAACGGGTGTCTTGCGACGTCCACCCCTAGCAGATACAACGAACAAAAACGAACATAATGAGATCAATTGGCCGGCCGGTGTGGCCGAGCCGTTCTAGGCGCTTCAGTCTGGAATCGCGCGACCGCTACGGTCGCAGGTTGGAAACCTGCCTCGCGCATGGATGTGTGTCATGTCCTTAGGATAGTTAGTAGTTCTAAGTTCTAGGGGACTTATCACCTCGGCTGTTAAGTCCCATAGTAATCAGAGCCATTTGAACCAATTTTTTTTTTTTTTTTTTTTTGAGATCAATCACAAAAAAGAAGTGGTGAGCACGACAACTGTCAATCCTAAGGGCCCGATTTCGATTCCCGGCTTGGTCGGAAATTTTCTCCGCTCAGGGACGGGCTGTTGTGTTGTTCTAATCATCATCATTTCATCCCCATCGACGCCCAAGTCGCCGAAGTGGCGTCAAATCGAAAGACTTGCACCCGGCGAGCAGTGTACCCGACGGGAGGCCCTCGTCACATGACATCATCACGAAGTACAGTGATATCGTGGTCGGGTGATAAATTCAACAAAAGCAAACAATATCTCATGAAGCAATAACAAAACTTTTACACCGCCGCCCCTCCCCTTGAGATAAATGTGACGAAGGGAATGCCTGACATATTTTTAAACTGGAAGAGAAAGAAAGGAGACCTTTCAGTATGATATAGCGCAGGCAACTCTTTCAGTCTCCATAACCGCGATACACTATCACGTGTAGGCAGTATAATTCCAGGAAGAGTTGCAGAGAGCTTACCAGGCACACAGTGACGATGCTCTGAGCGGTCACTCTCGCGGATTAGCTTTTAATGAGCGCGTCTGCAGAGCTACGCATCGATAGGGGAACTAAATAAATGAGCGGGCGTGGGCACTGCGCTGGGAGCGAGAGCGGGATGGCTGGCGGGAGGAGGAGGAGGAGGAGTCAAGGGGGAGGAGACGACGCCTGTGCGAGAGCCGCGTCTGCTCCGGCGATAGGATCGGCGCGTCACGTCACGTCGCAACGAGAGGCGGCAGGGGCGAGCCCCGTGTCGGCTCGTTACGCGGCGGCTGGCAGGCGTCAGCCCGCAGGGCCGCGGCCACAGCCTGACGTACGCCACAGAGCCGCCGGTCGCGGCCCAGCCAGCGACGCTGCGTCCTTAAACACCCACAGCAGGAAAAGCTTCGCAGAGCCATGTTGTTTTTGTTGTGGTCTTCAGTCCTGAGGCTGGTTTGATGCAGCCCTCCATGCTACTCTATCCTGTGCAAGCTTCTTCATCTCCCAGTACTTGCTGCAACCTACATCCTTCTGAATCTGCTTACTGTATTCACCTCTTGGTCTCCCTCTACGATTTTTACCCTCCACGCTCCCCTCCACTACTAAACTTGTAATCCCTTGATGCCTCAGAACATGCCCTACCAAACGGTCCCTTCTTCTTGTCAAGCTGTGCCACAAACTTCTCTTCTCTCCAATTCTATTCAATACTTCCTCATTAGTTACGTGATACCCCCATCTAATCTTCAGCATTCTTCTGTAGCACCACATTTCTAAAGCTTCTCTTCTCTTCTTGTCCAAACTATTTATCGTCCACGTTCCACTTCCATACATGGCTACACTCCATACAAATACTCCACAAACGACTTCCTGACACTTAAATCTATGCTGGATGTTAAGAAATATCTCTTCTTCGGAAACGCTTTCCTTGCCATTGCCAGTCTACATTTTATATCCTCTCTACTTCGACCATCATAAGGTATTTTGCTCCCCAAATAGCAAGTCTCCTCTACTACTTTAAGTGTCTCAATTCCTAATCTAATTCCCTCAGCGTCTCTCGACTTAATTCGACTAAATTCCATTATCCTCGTTTTGCTTTTGTTGATGTTCATCTTATATCCTCCTTTCAAGACACTGTCCATTCCGTTCAACTGCTCTTCCAAGTCCTTTGCTGTCTCTGACAGAATTACAATGTCTTTGGGGAACCTCAAAGTTTTTATTTCTTCTCCGTGGATTTTAATACCAACTTCAAATTTTTCTTTTGTTTCCTATACTGCTTGCTCAGTATACAGCTTGAATAATATCTGGGGCAGGCTACAACCCTGCCTCACTCCCTTCTCAACCACAGCTTCCCTTTCATGTCCTTATACTCTTATAACTGCCACTTGGTTGCTGTACAAATTGTAAATAGCCATTCGCTCCCTGTATTTTACCCCTGCCACCTTTAGAATTTGAAAGATAGTATTCCACTCAACATTGTCAAAAGCTTTCTCTAAGTCTGCAAATGCTAGAAACGTAGGTTTCCCTTTTCTTAATCTAGCTTCTAAGATGCGTCGTATGGTCAGTATTGCCTCACGTGTCCCAATACTTCTACGGAATCCAAACTTATCTTCCCCGAGGTCCGCTTCTACTAGTTTTTCCATTCGTCTGTAAAGAATTCGCTTTAGTATTTTGCAGCTGTGACTTAATTAACTGATAGTTCGGTAATTTTCACATCTTTCAACACCTTCTTCCTTTGAGATTGGAATTATTATATTCTTCTTGAAGTCTGAGGGTATTTCGCCTGTCTCATACATTTTGCTCACCATATGGTAGCGTTTTGTCAGGACTGGCTCTCCTAAGGCCGTCAGTAGTTCTAATGGAATGTTATCTACTCCCATGGCCTTGTTTCAACTTAGGTCTTTCAGTGCTCTGTCAAACTCTTCACGCAGTATCATATCTCCCATTTCATCTTCATCTTCATCCTCTTCCATTTCCATAATATTGTCGGAGAGCCATAATACACTGATAAGCCATAACATTATTAGCACCAATCTACTATCGAAATAAACGCGTCCAGGCGATAGCAGCGTCACCTGGCGAGGAATTACAGCTAGTCAGACACACTCACGTTGCTTGAATATCAGTGAGCGTGCCGTCCGTGAGCAGAATGGGGAAGGCGCTCGATTTACCTGAGACTGACCGAGGGGAGATTGTTGTGGCCCCTTAGGATCGGCAAAAGTATTTCAAAAACTGCACGACTTGTCGGGTGTTCGAGGAGTGCCATGGTGAGAATATTTGACGCGTGACGAAAACAAGGTGAAACCACGACCAGAGAGGGTGGAGTTACAGATGTCGGACATCGTAGGCTGGGCAGACTACTAAAAAGGACAGGTGGTGAACTGTGGCGGAACTAACATAAGACTTTAATGGTGGACAGAGAACAAGTTTGTGAGTGCACCGACCACGCCTGACAAAGGGCCTCGGTAGCCGACGACACATGGATGTGCCAGTGTTAACCCCACGACACCGGCATGTGACCGTCGGCATGCCTATGGAAGGGCCCGATTCCAGGGGAACAGCTCCTTGACACACTTACTTCGGGACGGAGAAATGCTGGCGGCGGCTCCATTATGCTCTGGCGAAATTTAACAGGGAATTCATGGATCCAGTGAAGCAAGTGCAAGGCACCATGACGGCCAAAGAGTATAGTACGCTGGCTGAAGACCTCGTAGCCCTTTCACGAAGGTCACGTTTCCCGGCGGCTGTGGCATTTTTCAGCACGATAATGCGCCATGTCACATGGAGTAGTTCGAGGAACACAGCGGCGAGCTACAGATGATGTGCTGGCCCCCAGCTGGCCAGACCTGAACCCACTCGGACATATCTACGATGCGATTGAACGTAACGTAAGAGCTCACAGTCCCTAGCCCAGAATTTCCGAGAGTTAGGTGACTTCTCTGTGCAGATGTAATGCCAACTACCTCCAGCTGTTATAGAAACAGCAAAACGTTTTCTATAACTGAAAGTTATTCTCCTGGGTTTGATGCCCCGAATGTGTCTCGTGTGGCAAAATCGACGAATTTTAGCTTAACGATGTGGGGGTAGAAGTGAATTATCTGCGGTTTTAAAACTGTCTGCTTGATGATAACAGCTCCATCCTGTGTTCTGAAAAATTATTGTAGTGCATAGGCGAACTTCGATCTACATAGTGTCAGTCGCTTCTGATCGGCGTACAGACAATAGAAGACGGCGGAGGAATAATAGGAAAGCCAAGTGGATCATACAGCAGACTTACCACCGATGGATCTGCTTTAAGTTCGTCGCTGAACTGCCAACGACGTTGTACATCGCTTCCAGCGCGCAGATTAGCTTCACAACAGAGCTTTCTCTCTCACTCTCTCTCTCTCTCTCTCTCTCTCTCTCTCTCTCTCTCAATAATAATTCGTGAAGCACTTAAAGTTAAATGTAATTTCGTTTACGACAAACGTTATCCAGCATTTGACGTTCTTTGAAAAAACGTAGTTCTATAGTAAGTAGATTCAAATTCAGTTGTACACACTGCGTGTAGTATTATTATTCCTTTAGCATAGCTGTAGGCAAACACAATCTCATACATATTTTATTTTTGTAAATGTTGGACGGATCTTTTAAAGATTTTGGTGGACGGGCTTCGACATTCATATATGCATGAAGCGGTTTTGTTAGGTAGCTTTACGTATATCAGTACGAATTTAAATGTATGCATACGTAAAACGCGAGATCTGTGGCGTCCGCCACTGCTTTATCGGCTCCCACCAATCATAATAAAGCAGGTCATTTCTCACTGATTCGACGTATAAATGCAGTGAAACTTTAAATTCCACAGCTTTACATCTTCAGGAACTACATTTGCATCAAGGAAGTCGTAGTATAGCATTCTCAAAGCCATTGGTGATCTTACGTGCTCTTGTAGATCCTCCTGAGTGGCATTAAAATCTATTTAACCACTTCTTTCAGAAGTATTCACGGATATTTGTGATTTATATTCTTTTGGGATTTTGTTTACTAAATTCGACCGTGATCTTTACAGTAATTATGATAGTAAAACGAGTTCTTTCGAATGCGAAATAATTAAACATTACTTATTTAGCGAGAGCTGGCATTGCCTGCAAGGGAAAAGCGACTGCAAAATTAAGCTTTTCAGGACAGCCACAGATCGCATTCAATATCTTTTACTGGCTTGTTTCGCTCAGTTTAACAAGAGCATCGTCAGATCGGCAATGTAATTAGCCAACGGCTCTGAACTCAGTCAACGGTATCTGATGGTACTACTCCTTTTAAACTGAGTGGAATCAGCCGATAAAAATGCAGCACGCCATCCTTGTTGTATCGAGTAACACAAGACAGTGCGGTTCCCATTCATTGTTTTTCGTTATCATGTGTCAAAGGTTGATGGTTCATCCTGACACACACATTTCTATAACCCCAGTCACCACTTACAATTTGACGAATTCAGGAAAGTACAAACTAAGACCATCCATAGTGAAACGTCCATGCCATTGACTTCTTTCCTCATTCCTTCATTTGAGAACATCAGCCGCAACCAAGGTTGGCCTGATCGTTATCCTGCATGGTGAATATTCCTTGGGTTGCCATTAAACATGATACACCATTTTCGGGCAGAAGTTTCATTCAAAACATTTCCAACAACTTGGCTTTCGTGGTTGTAAACTTCGAGATGGCGGACCTTGTTTGAAGTCAGAAGCTCTGTCACACTACGAAGCTTAACTTGGTGGGATCCTTAATTTAGTCAAGCATTTTAAAATGGCACTAATGGTATGCGAACATTCCTGCTCGATGTGGGCATCATAATGGCGCGAAACGATCTAAAAGCTCTCAGACACGGTGGCGGAGTGATGTGAGAACTGCGCGGCTCATAAGACCCATATGTTCGTTACTTTTAGGACAATATAGCAACCATGAATGCAACTGGCTAACGTCCTTGGCAACAGCTTATATTTCTACAGGTGAGCATCGCGTCATTTTAATTTTTATGTTTTGAGAATGACGGGATGTTCATCTGACGAAATCTCTCCGGTTGTCAAGAACGTTACACGATTGCATTCCGTAAGTTGTTTCTCCATTCGATACTCTGGGACAAGCTCACGACTCATATATTCCCCATTCTTTGAATTTCTTTCCTATTTTCGCTCGTCTTTCTGCTCCCCAGACACACAACATCACCTAACAGTGTATAGGGTAGAGAAGTTGATGGAAATTAGTGGTTGTAAATGTACAATATAAATTTTTATGCCAATTTTAATAGATCGCATAGTGTTCCGCATTTTTATGGTCTTAGTATGAGAGATACAAGGTTAAATTTTAATAAAGAAGTGTGTAACAGATATCTGTAACATGTCTGACTCACTTACACATATACCATATACCATATGCCATACAGGCTCCCAAACCGCTCATAATTGTAATCTGTTGTGTCACAAACTATGGGCAACAGGCAGAGTTCCAGCAGCTATGGAGCCTCTCTAGTCTGAAGAAGCGGAAAGTACTCAGACATTTTGGAACATTCTTTGTCGGTCTTTTCAGAATAAGTTTCTCCATGTAGCGCAACGTGTTTGTTCAAGCGCCTCTCATTGTAATTACTTCAATAATTTTGTGACGCTATAACCCCTATGAATTATCTAGGCAAGGTGCAGCAGCGATAAGACACTGCATTCGCTCTCAGGAGGATGGCGATTCAAATATTATTGTCC
The DNA here is from genome assembly GCF_023897955.1 of Schistocerca gregaria. NCBI lineage: Eukaryota > Metazoa > Arthropoda > Insecta > Orthoptera > Acrididae > Schistocerca > Schistocerca gregaria. The sequence goes on from NC_064920.1 coordinate 797,620,047, forward strand.
GTCTATCCAGGTCTGTCTAAAGGCAACTACTGGGATGGTGCTACTGGAAAGCGCGCGTTCGATTCCTTCGCCATTCTTTGGTAACTAAAGTTTTTGATATATCTGTAATGGTATCGTTCTTGACGGGGTGTTAAACTTTAATCTTAATTCTTTCCTTCGTGGAGGAATTCCTCGTACCCTGCTTGAGCTGCACACCCGTGGCTCCTGGCTGACTGATAACTAACGCTAAAACAGACGTCAGGTGGATCGACCCAGTGGTTAATAACGCTGCATTCCATATAAATAAAGAAGCGAATGCAAATTTTTCTTTTTCTGTGACATAAGACAAAACTATAAAGAACTTCTGCAAAATACTAACACGAATTCTTCACAGACGAATGGAAAAACTGGTAGAAGCTGACCTCGGGGAAGACCAGTTTGGATTCCGTACAAATGTCGGAACACGTGAGGCAATACTGACCCTACGACTTTCTTATCTTAGAAAATAGATTAAGGAAAGGCAAACCTACGTCTCTAGCGTTTGTAGACTTAGCTTTTGACAATGTTGACTGCAATACTCTCTTTCAAATTCTGAAGGTGGCATGAGTAAAACACAGGGAGCGAAAGGCTATTTACAATTTATACAGAAAACAGATGGCAATTTTAAGAGTTGAGGGGCATGAAAGAAAAACAGTGGTTGGGAAGGGAGTGAAGCAGGGTTGTAGTCTATCCCCGATATTATTCAATCTATATACTGAGAAGCAGTAAAGGAAACAAAAGAAAAAATGGAGTAGGAATTAAAACCCATGGAGAAGAAATAAGAACTTTGAAGTTCGCTGATGACATTGTAAATCTGTCAGAGACAGCAAAGGACTTGGAGGAGCAGTTGAACGGATTGGACAGTGTCTTGAAAGGAGGATATGAGATGAACATCAACAAAAGCAAAACGAGGTTAATGGAATGTAGCCGAATTAAATCGGTTGATGCTGTGGGAATTAGATTAGGATATGAGAGGCATAAAGTAGTAAATGAGCTTTGCTGTTTGGGGAGAAAAATAACTGATGATGGTCGAAGTAGGGAGAATATGAAATGGACTCGCAATGGCAAGGAAAGCGTTTCTGAAGAAGAGAAATTTGTTAACATCGGATATAGATTTAAGTGTCAGGAAGTCGTTTCTGAAAGTATTTGTATGGAGTGTAGCCATGTATGGAAGTCAAACGTAGACGATAAATAGTATAGACAATAAGAGAATGGAAAATTTCGAAATGTGGTGCTACAGAAGAATTCTGAAGATTAGATGCGTAGATCACGTAACTAATGAGGAGGCATTGAATAGAATTGAAGAGGAATTTGTGGCACAACTTGAGTAGGAGAAGGAATCGGTTGGTGGGGCACATTCTGAGGCATCAAGGGATCACCAATTTAGTATTGGAGGGCACCGTGGAGGGTAAAAATCGTAGAGAGAGACCAAGAGATGAATACACTAAGCAGATTCAGAAGGATGTAGGTTGCAGTAGGTATTGGGAGATGAAGAAGCTTGCACAAAATAGGCTAGCATGGAGAGCTGTATTAAACCAGTCTCAGGACTGAAGACCACAACAACAACAAGACAAAACTGTGACAGTCTTTCAAAGAAGATCTTTGGCAGTCATCGTTTCGAACTCCTCAAATCTTTTGCACAGGTACATGCCTGTTCATACATCAGCCAACAGAAAGACGAAATAACTAATAAAAGAAATTGTGAGCGGAGCTTCCTGCTTGCTCACGCTGCATCCTTCTAACGTTCTTGAGGTCACTCAGTGCTATTACCTTCGAATGAAGCTCATCGGAATAAACACCTACATAAATAATGTATTTTGGGATGTATGACAGGGAGTAAGTGTGTACCCTTTTGTAAGTAACACTGAAATCTTTCTTCTCATCATTTTAGCATTCGTAAACTAATACAAGTTGTAACGAGATTTTTAAAATTATCGAAAATAACACTAAATATGATACGATCGGTGGTTTTATAAAAAATTTAGCTTTATTTTTAACACTTCCTGTCTAGCTTACTGACTCAACAAGATTCTTACAGGAATTATCTACGGTATTTCAAACTTTAAAACAAATAAGACTTTTTTACGAGATAGCTGAATAAAAGAACAGTAGAAGTAATTAAGAAACCTTCTTCAGCACTGTTGAAATGAATGACGTTTTATTACTGCCGCTAGATTAATTACCTTCTATGGATTTTACGAATAAGACGGGTGTAAGAGGCTGTGAAAAGAGAACGAACAACGAGGATCAGCGTTCGCACGCACGCACGCACGCACACACACACACACACACACACACACAGATCAGTAATTTTCGGTAAACATTAAACCTCCGAATTTTAAACTCTGCATTTATGTCGATCCCACATAGCCATAAAAGCTTTTCGGAGCAGTCCACGCTTCCTAAAGATGTACAGGGAAAAGAATTTTAGAAATAACCTTTCTTTCAAACACTCCTTCGAAAATTTAAATCTCATTTTATTGTGCTGAACTGAAACTTAATTTGCTTTCAAAACGCTAGGAAATGCTCTGTGTACAACGTTCTCTCATATATCTGACTACAACTTGCAAAATCTCTTTGCTGTTGGACTGCTTTCGTGCTGTGCGTTATTTAAAACCAAAGCAATAGCTTATCGAAATGTATCTTTCTTTCGAAAATAGATACATGTATTTATTTAAGGGATTGGATCACCACTTCTAATGAAATACCATTTCTTATATAGTACGAAAAGAAAATAAGAAGATGAAAAAAATAAAAATAATAAAAATAAAACAATAAAAATTGACAGCGTAAGACATGCCGGTTAGACATAGTCTGCTTCTCACAGCCCCCAAATCGCATCACATAACCTGTAGAGACCAGGTGGCATCAAATGAGCGCAGTCCATAACTGCATGCAAAATCCATTAACTTACTGATAAACTCCTGAACTAAAAACGCTAGCAAGAACGAGCTCGATACACGCACATACCACGAAACTGACAATCTTACTCCTCTAAACAGCCGATAATCTTCACATTATTAGCATACTTCCTTTATGTGCGGCAGTGGTGATCAAAACAGTCTACTAGCACATGAGTTGCAGCATTAGAACAATCGGAAACGCCATAACCAAATGGTTCCCTAGTTGCTACACAGCTTTCTAGTTATTCATACAAGCAACGCCACAATACTCGTAGATTCTGATCGCTGCCTCGACGATTCTCAAGTATCTATGTACGAAAAAAATGGAAAAATTGATCGATGTAGTTTTTCCTAAACTTCTTGGTTAGGGTAAATTACACGACAAGTAGTTGCAGCAGAAGACGTCAATATTTCAACGACGCACGTCATGAGTCAATCTGCTACCAGCGGTATGCCATTGCAATCCAGCAGCGAAATGTTGCTATCGTCACAAACATGCAGTCAGCGTGAATTGCTATAATAATAATTATAAAAGGTGGCAATTCTATTTATGCACTGTCTTTTAAATAGATATGATGGTATCTGATACTCAAGTACTAATGCAAAGAAAGGTAATGATGCTAAAATGCTTTAAATTCTTGCTATGATTTAATCTTTAAAATTTAATACTTCTCTTCCTGTTGATATTTAATTAATTAACTTACGTCGTTCAGATTTCGTAACGATGACGGCGTTAAAATTTAAAAGTTGTTCAGTCCCTGTTTTGTTTTCGTTCAATTGTTGCGAGCCAGCGATGGTGCAATGCTGTTCTCTTTCAAGTCTACACATTTAAAAAAATCAGGTCCATGAAACACTTTTGTGATCACGGTTGCGATTTAGACGGTATTCGCGTAATTGTACTGATTAATAGTTATCGTTTCCGAAAGATGCAAGTACGATTAAACCTGTGTGCACTTTTGCGCGTATAATGAAAATATTCCTAATACGACGCGTAACTAAAAGTAACATGCGAATCACAACCGTGGTCAAACGAAGAAAATACATGGATGACATAAATGTTCTTCGCTGTTATGCACGACAGGTTTAGATTAAACACCGCAGTTTTCAGTCTTTAGAAATCACAAGACGATACACTTTGGAGATATTTGTTTTGAATAACTTCTATTTACCTTTTCTTATACAATACGCTGATTGTCCGCAAGGATTATCTCTCTCTATCTCTCCTTTTTATAGCCTTTATACATTCACATTACATACATCGATTAAGAAACTTTTCTGCCTCGGACATGGATGTGTGTGATATCCTTAGGTTAGTTAGGTTTAAATAGTTTTAAGTTCTAAGGGACTGATGACCACAGACGTAAAGTCCCATAGTGCTCAGAGCCATTTGAACCATTTTGCCAAGAAACTTTTCTTTCTCTACAGACCAGTACGATTAAATCTAATACTTAAATCCCGAGACAGGATTCGAACATACGACCGTAGCGGTCACGCGGACCAGTACGAGAACAAACTCCGCCCAGAGAAAATGTCATACATAGAATCATTTCTCACTTAACAATCATATATAGTTTCGTAGTACAAACGATGCTAGTTTATTCTGTGCACTAGAAAGTCTCTGACTCGCTGAGCACAAAAATTAAAATAATAAAATTATAATTACATTTTTAATATCGTCATTTCTACTTTACATCATGGAAATAAGGTTTGACATCGTCGTAATATTATTTTTCATCGTTGTAGCACTATAAGCGGTACTTGATATTGAAGACTGCCTGACGAAGAATTTCATGAAATGGGAACACCAGTTTCAAATGGCCACAATGGAAGCTATTCGTTCATCTGACAGCAGGTTCAATCTGTATTTACTGAAATGCAGCAATGGGAATATCGAACTGTCAGCCAGAACGTTTGACCTTTACTCGCGCGCAACTCATAATGTAAGAAAATATTTCACACCGATTTCCGGGCCCTATACATAAATCACAAAACTACCGAAGATAACAACTTAACAGTAATGTCCATGCTGTAGTCAACCCATAGCAGAATTAGTTGACCAAGAGTTTAGGGTCTACGAAAATGCAGTATTACCAACATTGTAATAAATTCGTCCATTAAGTGAACCTATGGTTTGATATAATGTATTTGCAGAATTCCTGTAATTGAATTCGTAGTCGTAGATTCCTGTTCATTTGAAGTTTACAAGGAATAAAATGCTCAAAATCTTTAAGGTGTGTGCAAAATGGTTCAAATGGCTCTGAGCATTACGGGACGTAACATCTGAGGTCATCAGTCCCCTAAAACTTAGAACTACTTAAACCTAACTAACCTAAGGACATCACAGACATCCATACCCGAGGCAGGATTCGAACCTGCGACCTTAGCGGTCGCGCAGTTCCCGACTGAAACGCCTAGAACCGCTCGGCCACAACGGCCCGCTAAGGTGTCTGCACAACATTTTTATCTGTACGTATATCTCAACAGCCTTTTAGGATCTGAGGTTGTGTTCAGTAACAACCATGGCCCGAAAATATGTATGTCTTCTATTCTTCAAGTAGAGGGAATGGCACGAAATATATTGAAGTTAATTGAAGATGGGTCACTGTAAGATTCCCAGTTTCCCTTATCTAATCTGTATTTGTTATCTCGATTGCAACCACTTCGTAGCGTAATCATTTCTTTTTGTAATTTTTGGATTATCGTATTTTGTGTTTCATATTATCTCGAAGCAAACATTACTGCCTTCCATGAAGATGGGTGAGTGTCCTTCGCCACAGGTAGGGGAAACTTGACGAACGGCTTCCTGTGAGGCGTCTTGAATCAGTTTTTTTAAATTTTTCTTAAAGTTTCTTCTGACATCACCGTATCAGTGTTGTTAGTAGCGCGCTGTGTTGTCCAATTGTTGTACATACACTACGAAGAACTGAGCATTCCTTTGCATCAACTGAAGTTTCACGCAATCTTCCAGCTTGAAACGCGGCTAAAACCACACTGATCTTCCGAATCTCTTCATCTGGAAGGCTACACAATTCTGAGGGCTGGCAGACCAAATGAGCGCGGTAGTTGTGTTGGCAGGCGTACATGATCAAGTTCAAACCCAAAATTTTAAGTTCGTTGAACCCTAACGAAGAAAGACAGGCGTAATTTATGTCAACTGAAGTATGTCTTTAGAGCAAGAATCACTCAACTGGTGTCTAATACATCCAATCCAGAGCCAATACGAGAGCATAGCATTGTCATAATGGGTGACATGAACATAGACTCGTTGAGAGATAGTTATTCCTCAAAAATCCTAATAAGATAGTTTAGTCGCAACAACATGGGCGTTGTATCATTATATCACGCAGACCGTACGCCGTTCGCTCACTCTCTTATAGAGGTAGTCTCAAAAAAAAAAAAAAAAAAAAAAAAAAAAATAAAAAAAAAAAAAAAAAATAAAGAAATAAATAAATAAATAAAACAATAAAAATTGACAGCGTTAGACATGCCGGTTAGACATAGTCTGCTTCTCACAGCCCCCAAATCGCATCACATAACCTGTAGAGACCAGGTGGCATCAAATGAGCGCAGTCCATAACTGCATGAAAAATCCATTAACTTACTGATAAACTCCTGAATTAAAAACGCGTTTTAAGAGAAACCGCTGCTAATTGGTTAACGACTGACTTACGCCAAATGATGAACAAGAGGGGATGCTGCTCATCGACGTCTCAAGTCCATTCCAAAACCGAAACGCTGCGAAATGCCAAAATCAGGAACGCTGGTTCCTTTGTGTGTAGTTGATCTGTGGAAGAATCTATGCAGCTTTGTTTCGAAAAGGCAACATCGGAAATTGTTATTTGTCTCGACTGACGAACAGCATGAATTTTTCACAGCACCAGTCAGTCCCGATGCTGCAAAGAACTGTCATCCGCAATAATGACGAGAATACAAACAAAACCCAGACAGTTTTAAACATTGATGTTACTCAGCAACCTTATACTAGTTCCAGCATATGATTACACAGCCAACCGGTTGCGCATAACTGGTACATACCAGTTATGAGTAACCGGTTGGCTGTGTAATCCTGTATTGAAAACCCTGACTGTTTCAACCAAAAATGTGTTTCAATAAACGAAACAAAAAACTCGGCAACGGAAATCTCTTCTAAAGAAACAGTTAGCGACGGTGTCGTCATAACTATTCAGTACAGTTACCGACAGCTTAGTACCTGTCTTAACAGGTACATTCAATTTTTCTTTCCTTAAACATATTTTTCACGAAAACTTTCGCAAATTGAACATAAATGACAAATTTTAGTCTTGCTTTCGTCAACATCATAGCGTCAACACTGTATTTATTAAGGTAACTGATGACATAAAGTCTGCCACATAAAGCCGCAGGGCCACAATATTGATACTATAAGAATCCAGCAAAGCATTTGATACAGGTAAATTTACAGCTCGGAAAAATGCGATAGCTAAAATTTTCAAATAGTACGTTGAAGTGATTTCTAAGCTACTTCAAAAATAGACAGCAGTATGTTGTCTGTGGAAATGAAAAGTCGTCGTGCAATCATGTTCTTTGAGGAGTGCTATATAGCTCAGCCCTGGTCTCACTACTGTTCTCCTTGTATATCAGTATGTGTATAGTCAGTTCTGTTCTGAAAATGTCGTTTCTATACCGATGAGCTCCAGATTTAATTAAGTGTCAGATCTGAAGATATCAATAATACGATCAACCAAATGAACTTATGAAATGGTCGTAAAACCTGGGTCTGAAAATAGGAGTAAATGTGAAAAAGTATCAAGCAATTTTAGTTTCCAATTAGCAGTAAATAAGCTCTGAGTCCCGCGAACACTTGCCTCCTATTCATTTCTACGGTGCTCCAGTACCGTATCAGAAAACAGTCGAGAACTTGGGGTAACTTTGAATGAGCATCTCAAATCGTCGGAAGATACTGTCTCCGCATGCAATTCCGCTTTTCTCTAACGTAAGCCCTCCAGAAGTTGCGGAATATATTTCTACAGGATGTGAAAGTAAACTTGTGCAACCACCCGTTCTACCTGAACTCCACTTTACGACCTAATCCAACACGGCTCGAGTAGTAACTCCAGACGGTTGGAACTAATCGTGAGTACTGTAGTGCATTCCATCTCGAAAATGTGCCTATTTGATCGTGTCAGTGCTTCATAAGACCAGTTATGTTCTTTTCTGCTGGAAAACTGACGTGGCTACCATACGCAAGGCCTACTTCATCGGCGTAGGGGTACCAATACCTCGCCTCGGAGCTGACGTACGTGGCATCTCATCATAATCGAAAAACAAGGCCATGCGTAGTATCCAACAGTTGCCCATGCATAAAATAATAACATTCGCAATCTCCTTCTCTGTTGCTGCTTTCCGCTTCTGGGACAAGATACCATGCACGGTACGCAAAATTCAGTGCCCTTGTAGCTTTTAAGAAGTTTAGGCACTTCTTTCTGTCAGTCTCGTAACATTTCCTTACATATTCTTCTCCCTGTCAGGGTCTTTGCGTTTTCATTTCTCTATTAGTCATCACTTTCGTTTCCACTGTTTTCATTTACTGTGTTCATAACGTCCCTCCTTCTCTCCTTCTTCCGCACCTTCTCATACGACCTTTGCTGTTAGCTCTCACAGTTTAAATATATCTACCTGTAACGAATGATAAACTGTTTTTTTTTTCTTTCTGTACCATATTAAGTTTTTTTTTTCCTTTCTGTACCATATTAAGTTCTAAATGTTGAATTCTATGTAAGATGTAAGTTAAAATGCTTATCGTAATAAACATAACGTAAAATATGTAAACTACCGGGTTAGATGTATGAGAGGGCGTTATGGCGCTAACTTTGCTATGTTAAGTAGATCTGTACCGATATTATAAATACGAAAATACCTCTGTTACGTTTTCACGATTAAATCGCTGAACCAGTTTTTATGAAATTTGCTATGGAGATAGCCTGAACCCTGAGGAAAAATGTAGGTTACTCCAGTAAGTGTGTAGTACAAGATATTTAGCGGTTTAAAGAATACAACGTGAATTAGTGAAAAATAATGACACGCTGAAAAAGTTCCTTACTCTTCGACTTTAAACTTTATCGTATTTGTGAAAATGCTTTTATTGGTTGAAAAACTCTACATAATATGATTCAACGTAATACATATAATGCTTACACAATCCTCAACGTGATTAATCAATGCTTCCGTACTAATATTTTTAACTGCGAAAGTATCTCTGTCTGTTACCTTTTCACGACTAAACTGTTGAATCGATTTCGATGAAACTTAGTATGGAGAAGGCCTGAACACTGACGAAGAACAGAGGCTACATATAAAGTGTGTGTGTGTGTGTGTGTGTGTGTGTGTGTGTGTGTGTGTGTGTGTGTGTGTGTAAGTGTGTGTGTGGAGGGGGGGGGGGTGCGAGAGAGAGAGAGAGAGAGAGAGAGAGACAGGCGACCTGTAGATGGTGAAGCAGGATAAGGGAGTTTTCGTTTTTACATCGGTGAACATAAACCTTGTGAATAAATCGTCAGATGTGTTGCATAATGTACGTGTTGTATAGCGTACAGCGGCTTCAGTAACGCAGTGCGTGCACAGATGAGCGCTGTTGCCATACCCCTCCACACATAACACTCAGTAACAATGTTGCCCATGCTGCATCATCGTGCATAGGTGCAACTGGGCGGGGTAAGGATTGGCGGGGAGGTAGCACATTTCGCGCTATGATTACCAAAACAAACAGACACATGAGTGCAGCTGATATTATGTCATGTACAATAGCTTACTTACTCACCAGCACTCATCATAAATGCAACCGGGTGTTGTTATACATATCGCATGTGTATGAGTGGTTGCCTGGTGTTGCTGTTGCAGTAGAAATGTTACACCTAGATAAATTAAAAACAGCCCTGCCATTGACAACCTGAACTTAGAGTAATACATTTAATAAGGTATCTATTCATGATGATATTCTACTCTAATTTAATTAGGCAACCATTAATACTGAATAATTATCCTACTAGAATTAGTACAACCAGAAATGGTAAAATTAATTATTTTTAAATGACTGAAAAATGCAAAATATGTGAAGTCTATACAGAATACTAAATCCTGTTCTTAATCTGGCTTTGAGATTGGGAGAACAGCTATGACTTTTCTCAAAATAGCACACCCATTTATTAGACGGATACACTACGTTGGCTGATACTGATTAGCCCCGAGGAACAGGAGACCTCCACCCTGACTGGCACTGATAGCAAAGAGTTCAGAGGACAAACAAATGGAACTCGACACATTTACTGTGATTCTTTTCCTGAGACGTGGCGTATGTATGACAGATTACAGTGAGGGGTGGTACTGAAGCATCGATCTGCCCGGTCCCATTGGTCACGATGGAGAGGATATACGTTACGTACATATAAATTCTTTTTACACTGAGGACATAATGTAATAATATGTCTGCAAACTCCAAGAGCTGAAAATACTTCAGTCTGGACAATGACCAGTTTTGGTACAGAAAGTTGGGCAAGTGTTTGTTCAGAAGAGGAGACCGACATGCGTTTGCCTCCTTTCGGCCGGTCGTCTATGATATAATCTACATGGGCGCCCTGAAATCTTTCTCGAACTATTTTACAGAAAGTATTGTGTAAAAAATTTGATTTTCGCCTTTCTTGGGCTTTGTATGTCAGGTTCATTATGATATGTCCATCATTTCGTTAACGGTCATAGTTATTGTGGTATTTACGTGGAACTACGACACTGGGCGAAATTCGAAAAAGTTTGCAATGAGAAATAGAGGTCGCTACGATTTTACGTTTACTGTATATTGCATAACATGTTGCTGCATATGAAAATTAGCTAACATATTGAATTTTTCATTAGCTTTGGGTGGAGGTCTCTATCTGTCACCAATCTTGAGAAAATTAATCTGATGTAGCGGACATATTTGCGATCATATCGCGGCAGCGATAAAGCTAAAAATGCCCACAACATTCCTCATATTTCATACACAGTTGAGATATCAAAGTGAGATCTTGGCAAATGATAGCACACAAAGCGGAGAGTATTGGGCCATATGGTTATTATGCAAAATTTCGTTATCTACCGTGTTATTCCACTAACTACAGGCCTTACCGATGAAAGAATGTAATTTTTAAGGGCCTTCGATGGTTGGTGAAACGAGAAATGTTGTGGGTTTTGGAACAACAGAAGTGAAGTAATGACACATTTATTTTATTCCAAGGATGTGCTTTTTTTATAAGATACTGACCCTACTTTTCCTCAGTTCTCCACTTAACAAACTTAATAAACCACTGTTTCAGAATTCTCTCTCAATTGTGTCTGCACAAGGTGTTAGTTAAGTGACATTGTGTGAAGTCCTCTGGGTTTTGGCGAAACTCAGTGGTCCATCTGCTTAGCTGAGTGGTAACATACTCGCCTCCCGTGCAAGTGGGCTCGGGTTAGATTCCCGGCCAGGTTGGAGATTTTCTCCGCACTGGGAGTGGGTGTTGTGTTGTCCTCATCACCAGCGCTCAAGTCGTCCAATGTGGCGTCGACTGAAATAAGGCTTGCACTTGGCGGCCAAACTTCCCCAAGTGGGGCCTCCCGGCCAAAGATTCTATCCGCTCATTTCCATTTTTTTTTACTTTGGCTACAATAGAAATGTGTAGGTTTTACTCAAAATTAACCTCTCGTGACACTTCTCTGAAACTTAAAAATGGTTAACAAACAAGGCAAAAATAAATTGTGGCATTTTCGGTGTAATTCTTTTTAGATACTAATCAAAGAAGAGGTGACATATCTTTTGAATGGCCACCATGCAAATGTGGATGTGGAGGGGTCCCACATAATATTTACAAAAAAATGTTAGTGTAGGCTTCAGTTTAGAGCGACACTTTCCTCCAGCCCTCGGCATTTCCCCTACAGCGCCTGGCCACAGGTCCCACCGACAAACCCCACTCACAGTCCCCACCACTACGGCTCTCCCACATGCGTGCCCTGCCGTCTACGCATCTACTGGCCACGATATTCTTTCTGCATGCACTGTACAACACAGAACGCGAGTAAATAATTGCGTTTGCTCATAAACCAGGAACAAACACTCAAGTTCAAAAATGGTCAAAACGGCTCTGAGCACTATGGGACTCAACTGCTGTGGTCATCAGTCCCCTAGAACTTAGAACTACTTAAACCTAACTAACCTAAGGACGTCACACACATCCATGCCCGAGGCAGGATTCGAACCTGCGACCGTAGCAGTCGCACGGTTCCGGACTGCGTGCCTAGAACCGCGAGACCACTGCGGCCGGCAACACTCAAGTGTTCACTCAGAAAGAAGCTCTTCAATATACCTTGGACACCACAGAGCAGTAAAAACAAAGAATAGTCGCTCCGCTTACGCAGAAGTGACTCAGCTCGCTCCTAGTGGAAAAATCGAAAATTCTGACAGTCAGACTCTCCATTGATGCCCTTATCAGCTGAGTCTCTAAGTTGCTCCCCATACGAAGTGTCCTCTTTCAAAACCTGCAGGAGAGTCCTTCAGACATTGCACATCAGTTTCCGGCGAGGCTAGCGGTGTCTGTGTGTGCTCTCCCTGCAAAGAATCCACATAACCATTACAAAAGCAGTGCCTCCCACTACATGAGTCATGAGGCTGCCAGCGAATCGCCTGCAGTTCATGCTCCATATAGTAAACTGCTCTGAAACGTCCTTCAACTCGTCCTATGACTAAGGACTCACTTGTCTATTATTTATTTATTTTCTTTGTGAGAAAAGTTGCCCGCTGTCTAGCATGAGAACATCTGCGGAGGGAGAACTTGCGTCGTCCATTTCTGGCACCTGCAAACTGCTTCATTCTAAAAAGGATGCCCCCTTCTCTTGTAAGATGCTGTCACTCAAACACGACGAAGTTTCTCTTCTAACCTTCCATCTGCTGACTGCTGCTTTCGAAGGAACGTGTTACCGTCACCGCTCCGTGCTGCCAGCGTTCAGCTCATATCAATTCCCGAGCATGCAAAACTACAGAAAATGTAAGTATGTGATGCTACCCAGTATCAACCAAAGAAACGATTAATCATCCAATCAGCCAGTGTAAATCGCGTTCTCATATCGAATATGCAAGCGAAATGGTATACTATTACATGTATGAAGGCAAAATATTTCCGTCTTACATAAGAAAACTACTGATATTCGAGCGCAACTGCACGTAACAGATGGCCGATAAATAAATGAAAAATAAATTGGTGTTAGTATTAGCCGTATTTTAGTCAATTCTGTTGAAAGGTAACGTGTTCAATTCTTTAGTATCACATATTCGTGCCTATCAAGGTAATTTCTTTACTTTAGTCCGACCTTTCAAATTAATGTAACCTCGAAAAACGTATGTAGCCTGCATGTGTAGCTGTAAAAAGTTATATTATAGCTTTATTATAGGTTTACCTTAAAAGTTTGATTACTTGTCGACAGTTTAGCTCGGTAAGCAACGGTTGTCACTCCATTTCGCTCTTGATCGCTTGCATATCTTAAATGCAGATTTCTTTGATTATCATAACAGTCTTCATCACTTTAAACTCTCAAGCAAAAAAGAATTTTACTAATCCTCCGAGACCTGAAGCGCCAGTACAAGTCCCAGAAGACTTCACTCCATTACGCAACTGGGAAATCACATAGAGACTGTCAGTTCTCTCGGTCGATAATGCCACGCTCTGTCGATACGGCTAATTATGAAATGTGTTTCTTGTATTTGCGAAGATGAGAGTGCTTGACTAAGTACTCCTATTCCACAGGAGATTATCCTCTCTCCCTAATTAGGGCAGCCGACAGGGTTAAAGACTCGCCTCCTACTGGCTGTAAAATGGATATAAAAATTAAAATCTTGGCGTGTTTCTGCCATGTAGCTGTATGTATTAATAGAAACTGTGGTCCGAGATATTAATGAGGGTCCTTCGCCTTTCGACGGAGCTGCGGTGCAAGAGATATCGCCCGGCGGCGGAAGGCGCCAGAATTAGAACTTCCCTTATAAGGGAACACATTCCAGCGCCGGGGGTGACCGCTGACAAGGGCAGGTTCGGAGACCCCGTAACCTTCCCCTGCGCTTAGCCTACAACACGGCTAAATCAGTTACCTTTCATCTATTTCTCAGGATATTAAAAATTTATTACATTTGACTCAAAAGTGCAACAACACGGTGTATCCAATAAAGTTTGTGACGGATTGAGGATTTCTAAGTAGGTAGCCCTCCCCCTCCTCTCCAATAAACCATAGACCTTGTAAGTAGGCTGTTTAGGTTTTCTTATTGGTAACGCCGCTTAGCGCTCGGTATGAAAAATCACTGGCTGTGCTGTGCGCAGTCTGTGTTTAGTTTGCATTGTTGTCTGCCATTGTAGTGTTGAGCAGCGGCAGCTGGATGCTAACAGCGCGTAGCGTTGCGCAGTTGGAGGTGAGCCGCCAGCAGTGGTGGACGTGGGGCGAGAGATAGCGGAGTTTTGAAATTTGTAAGAATTGGTGTCATGAACTGCTATATATATTATGACTAGTGAGGTAAATACATTGTTTGTTCTCTATTAAAATCTTTCATTTGCTAACTATGCCTATCAGTAGTTAGTGCCTTCAGTAGTTTGAATCTGTTATTTAGCTGGCAGTAGTGGCGCTCGCTGTATTGCAGTAGCTTGAGTAACGAAGATTTTTGTGAGGTAAGTGATTTGTGAAACGTATAGGTTAATGCTAGTCAGGGCCATTCTTTCGTAGGGATTTTTGGAAGTCAGATTGCGTTGCGCTAAAGATATTGTGTGTCAGTTTAAGCACAGTCGTGTATAATTGTTCAAAGAGAATGTTTCACATAGACCAGTCTTATATAATTGTTCCAACGGGACGTTTCAGCCTTACCATTGGTGGGGAGGCTTGCGTGCCTCAGCGACATAGATAGCCGTACCGAAGGTGCAACCATAATAGAGGGGTATCTGTTGAGAAACTAGACAAACGTTGGTTCCTGAAGAAGGGCAGCACCCTTTTCAGTAGTTGCAGGGGCAACAGTCTGGATGATTGACTGATCTGGTCTTGTAACATTAACCAAAACGGCCTTGCTGTGCTGGTACTGCGAACGGCTGATAGCAAGGGGAAACTACAGCCGTAATTTTTCCCGACGGCATGCATCTTTACTGCATGGTTAAATGATGACGGCGTCCTCTTGGGTAAAATATTCCGGAGGTAAAATAGTCCCCCATTCAGATCTCCGGGTTGGCACTACCCAGGTGGACGTCTTTATGAGAAAAAACAAAACTGGCGTTCTACAGATCGGAGCGTGGAATGCCTGATCCCTTAATCGGGCAGGTAGGTTAGAACATTTAGAAAGGGAAATGGATAGGTTAAGATTAGATATAGTGAGAATTAGTGAAGTTCGGTGGCAGGAGGAACAAGACTTATGGTCAAGTGAATACAGGGTTATAAATACAAAATCAAATAGCGGTAATGGAGGAGTGGGTTTAATAATGAATTAAAGAAAATATGAGCGCGGGTAAGATTCACGAACAGCATAGTGAGCACATTATTGTAGCCAAGATAGACACGAAGCCCAAGATAGACACGAAGCCAACGCCTACCATAGTACTGTAAGTTTATATGCCAACTAGCTCCGCAGATGAGGAAGAGATTGAAGAAATGTATGATGAGATAAAAGAAATTATTCAGATAGTGAAAGGAGACGAAAATTTAATGGTCATGGGAGACTGGAATTCGATAGTAGGAAAAGGAAGAAAAGGAAAATTAGTAGATGAATACGGAATGGAGGTAAGGAATGAAAGAGGAAGCCGCCTGGTAGAAGTTTGCACAGAACATAACTTAATCATAGCCAACACTTTGATTAAGAATTATGGAAGAAGGTTGTATATGTGAAAGATGCATGGAGAAACTGGAAAGTTTTTGATAGGCTATATAATCGTAAAAAAGATATTGAGGCACCAGGTTTTAAACTGTAAGACATTTCCAGGAGCAGATGTGCACTCTGACCACAATATATTGGTTATAAACTTTAGATTAAGACTGAAGAAACTGCAAAAAGATGGGAATTTAAGGCGATAGGACGTGGATAAACTGAAAGAATCAGAGGTTTGAGAGAATTTCAGAGAGAGCATTAGGGAACGATTGACAGGAACGGGGGAAAGAAATACAGTAGAAGAAGAATGAGTAGCTTTGAGAGATGAAATAGTGAAGGGAGCATAGGATCAAGTAGGTAAACAGACGAGGGCTAGTAGAAATCCTTGGGAAACAGAAGACATATTGAATTTCATTGATGAAAGGAGAAAATAAAAAAAATGCAGCAAATGAAGCAGGTGAGATCGACAGGAAATGCCAAATGGCTAAGCAGCGATGGCTAGAGGACAAGTGTTAGGATACAGAGGCACATATCACTAGGAGTAAGACAGATACTGCCTACAAGAAAATTAAAGAGACTATTGCAGAAAAGAGAACCACTTGCATGAATATCAAGAGCTGGAAGACCAGTTCTATGCAAAGAAGGGAAAGCAGAAAGGTGGAAGGAGTATATAGAGGGTCTATACAAGGGCGATGTACTTGAGGACAATATTATGGAAATGGAAGAGGATGTAGATGAAGATGAAATGGGAGATACGACAGTGCGTGAAAAGTTTGACAGAGCACTAAACGACTCTACTATGTGGTGAGCAAGATGTATGAGACAGGTGAAATACCCTCAGACTTCAAGAAGAATATAATAATTCCAATCCCAAAGAAAGCATGTTTTGACAGATGTGGAAATTACCGAACTATCAGTTTAATAAGTCACTGCTGAAAAATACTAACGCGCATTCTCTACAGACGAATGGAAAAACTGGTAGAAGCCTATCTCGATGTAGATCAGTTTGGATTCCGCAGAAATGTTTGAACACGTGAGGCAATACTGACTCTACGACTTATCTTAGAAGAAAGATTAAGGAAGGGAAACCTAGGTTTCTATCATTTGTAGATTTAGAGAAAGCTTTTGACAATGTTGACTGGAATACTCTCTTTCAAATTCTTAAGGTGGCAGGGGTAAAATACGGGGAGCGAAAGGCTATTTACAATTTGTACAGAAACCAGATGGCAGTTATAGGAATCGAGGGGCATGAAAGGGAAGCTGTGGTTGGGAAGGGATTGAGACAGGGTTGTAGCCTGTCCCCGATGTTATTCAATCTTTATATTGAGCAAGCAGTAAAGGAAACAAAGGAAAAATTCGGAGTAGGTATTAAAGACCATGCAGAAGAAATAAAAACGTTGAGGTTCGCCGATGACATTGTAATTCTGTCAATGTGTAAGAGCGTCAGACATGTTAGAGATATCACTTACACAGCTCTTTATTAAAATTTAACCTTGTATCTTTCAGTCTATGACCATGAAAATGCGAAACACTATGCGAACTATTAAAATTCGCACAAATATTTGTGTTGTACATTTACAACCACTAATTTCTATCAAATTCTCTCCCCTATACACTGTTAGGTGATATTGTTGTGTGGCTGGGAGGCTGAAAGGAGAGCGGAAATAGAAAGAAATTCAAAGAATAAGGAATATATCTGTTGTGAGCTTGTCCCAGAGTATCGTTTGGAGAAACAACTTACGGGAATGCAATCGTGTAACGTTCTTGACAACCGCCGTGATTTCGCCAGGTGAACATCCCGTAATTAAAGTGACGCGGTGCTCACCTGTGGAAATGTAAGCGGTTGCCGAGGACGTAAGCCAGTTGCATTCATGGTTGCTAGATCGTCCTAAAAGTAACAAACGCAAGGATCTTATGAGCCGCGCAGTTCTCACATCACTCCGCGTCTGAGAGCTTTTAGTTCGTTTCGCCCCATTATGATGTCATCATCGAGCAGGAACGTTCGCTTACCATTAGTGCCATTTTAAAATGCTTGACTAAATTAAAGATCCCACCAAGATGAGCTTCGTAGTGTAACACAGCTTCTGACGGCAATCAAGGTCTTCCATCTCAAAATTTACCGACGGGAAAGCCAAGTTGATGGAAATATTTTGAATGAAACTTCTGTCCGAAAATGGTGTATCATGTTTAATGGCAGACCAACGAATATTCACGATGCAGGAAAAACGACCTTGGTTGCGGCTGATGTTCTCAAATGAAGGATTGAGGAAAAATGTCAACGCCATGGACGTTTCACTATTGATGGTCTTAGTTTGTACTTTCCTTAATTCGTCAAATTATAAGTGGTGAGTGGGGTTATATAAATATGTGTGTCAGCATGAACCATCGACCTTTGACGCATGAATACAAAAAACAATGAATGAAAACCACACTGTCTTGTGTTACTCGATACAACATGAATGGCGTGCTGCATTTTTATCGGCCGATTTCACTCAGTTTAAAAAGAGTAGTACTATCAGATAACGTGGACGATCTAACGATGCTCTTGTTAAACTGAACGAAACAAGTCAGTAAAACATACTGAATGCTGTCTGTGGCTGTCTAGAGAAACTTTTAATTTGATAGTCGCTTTTTCCCTTGCAGCAAAGCCAGCTCACGCTAAATAAGTAAAGTTTAATAATTTCACATTCGAAAGAACTCGTTTTACTACCATAATTACTGTAAAGATACCGTTCGAATTTTGTTACCAAAATCACAAATATCCATGAACACTTCTGAAATAAGTGGTTACATAGATTGTAATGCCACTCAGTACGATCTACAAGAGCACGTAAGATCACTAATGGCTTTGAGAATAATACGACTTCCATGATGCACATATAGTTCCTGAAGACGTACAGCTGTGAAATTTAAAGTTCCACTGCGTTTATACGTCGAATGAATGAGAAATGACGTGATTTATTATGATTGGTGGAAGCCGATAAAGCAATGGCGGACGCCACAGATCTGGCGTTTTACCGTATGCATACATTTAAATACTTACTGAAATAAGTATAGCAACCTAACAAAATCACTTCATACATATGTGAATGTCGAAGCCCGTCCCCCAAAAACCTTTAAAGGATCCGTGCAACATTTACAAAAATAAAATATATATGAGACTGTGTTTGCATACAGCTATGCTGAAGGAATAATAATACTACACACAATGTCTACAACTGAATTTGAATCTACTCACTACACATCTACCTTTTTTTCAAAGAATGACAAATGTCAGATAAAGTTTGTCGTAAACGAAATTACATTTAAAATGACTTCAAGTGTTTCACGAATTATTATTGAGAGAGAGAGAGAGAGAGAGAGCGAAAGATCTATTGCGAGGCTTATCTGTGTGTTGGAAGCGATGTACAATGTCGTTGGCAGGTCGGGGACGAAATTATAGCAGATCCGTCGGTGGTAAGTCTGCTTTATGATCCGCTTGGCTTTCGTATTGTTCCTTGGCCGTCTTCCATTGTCCACTGGCTGATCAGAAGCGACTGATACTATGTAGATCGAAGATCGCCCATGCACCACAATAATTTTTCAGAACACAGAATGGAGCTGTTATCGTCAAGTACACTGTTTTAAAACCGCAGAGAATTCACTTTTATCCGCACATCGTTAAGGTAAAATTCGTCGATTTTGCTACACGCGCCATAATCGGGAACTCAAAACCAGGCGAATAACTTTCATAGAAAACTGCTTAGTTGTTTCTATAACGACTATTAATTTCTTCTCACGCGTGTAACCTGAAAACGCTGGTCATGAGAGGTCTTAGAATACTTTAGTTTTTGTAACTCGCGCCACAGCGAACAGTTTATTCCAACAGACAACTATCAGTGTTCATCCGCTTGTGCATTGCCATTTCATGCAATTTCGTCATATGATGACATGGTTGGAGACCGTGGCTGTTATTTGAAGACAAATTTTGGTGTTGGGACAGAAAGCAGCAAAAAAAAAAAAAAAAAAAAAAAAAAAAACGCACCACATGTTCACATGTTGGAAAGATGAATCATAACGATTCGAAACCGGTAACGGTACCCTTTGAATAAAGGACCTAAAAATAATAATGTACCAACACCAACATTGTCATTTCAGTTTGCCAAGAGGCTCATATTGCTCAAAGAATCTGCTAACACTTTCTTGCCATAAAAACCAGAATAGTTTACTATAAAAATGCATTACAAACCACCCATCGTAGAATACAACTGATTATGTGTGACTCATACCAAACTGGATTAACATGTGATATTGAAAGTACCCAAAGTACAGCAGCACGAGTCGGCAGCTCATGGTCGTGCGGTAGCGCTCTCGCTTCCCGCGCCTGGGTTCCCGGGCTCGATTCCCGGAGGGGTCAGCGATTTTCTCTGCCTCGTGATGACTGGGTGTTGTGTGATGTCGTTAGGTTAGTTAGGTTTAAGTACTTCTAAGTTCTAGGAGACTGATGACCACGGAAGTTGAGTCCCATAGTGTCAGAGCCATTTGAACCATTTTTTGAACAGCAGTACGAACTGTCACTGGTTTGTTGGACACTAGGGAGAGCGTCGTGGAGACGCTGAAAGACGTGAAGTAGTAGATGAAAATTAGCTTCGACTAGCTCTAAGGGAAGAATTTAGCAATATACTACCCCCTACGCATCGCTCGCGTAAGGATAACAACGAGGAGATTGCGCTAATTCCAGAACACACCGAAACATTTAATGAATTATTTCTCCCTTGCTCTATGCGTTAATGGAAAGATAAAACGCAATAATAGATGACGAAGTGGAAAATAACCCTTGCAAACCAGTAGTTTGCAGAATATAGACGTAAATGTAGATGTAAATGTCGCGCAAAGTGCTGTAGTGTCCACAGAACGCAATGTGTCAGTAAATGTCACCCCTAACGTAAATGTTATGTCGTTTCACATCTAAATTATTTCCTGCTGTTTGGCTTCTTTTTCTGTCAGTGTAATATAAATTTAATTTTTAGCAGAATGAGATATGGTGAAAATCTGATGAACAAAACGACAAGTTACATACAGCGTTGTAGTAACAAGTACTGTGATAATGGAGTGTTGTGAAACGAGAAACATGACCCATGTAGCTTTGTAATAAAATTTGAGTGGACAGTAAAAGGAAAAGACACTGCACCGAATAGACTAATGAGTTGACGGAAACAGTACTGTGGAATTAAACAGTGATGTTTACAGATGTTGCATGCACAGTTTACGAAATTCGCCACCAGTTATTTGAATTGTGCAATACCATTTTCACAGAGCGAATCAGTAATATACGTCGTAGTTAAACGGTGAACAATTTTATTAGGTTGAGTTCTATTTTTATTGTTTTTAGCAGTAATCACAATAGTAGATTGTGACTGTCTAATTGAATAGAAAGAATTTTGTTTCGCCATGAACAGGATGCTCTTTTTTCCAGAAGCTTTATTACATTTCGGAGCTCTGAAGGAGTTGCTTCATCTTAACTGGTCTTGTCTCTGATGACCTCTCCTAAAGTGTAGTGGGATAACTGTATGTCTTTAGAACAGCCGTTGCAAAAAGCCAATTACGCCGGTTCGTACGTTGAGATACGACCCCGAATAGCTCTGACTAATTTATTCTGTTTGAGACTAATGGTCGCCTTAGATTTAAAAAGAGTTATGACAGCGCCGTTATTGAAGCGGAGTTAAATACACGATGAAAGTCAGGAAAAAATATTCGTTACAGGCATTAAAATGAAACACCCAAACGACCAGTATTTCGCAGGCCATGAAAACGTAAAAGCCAGTCACAATGTAGTCCACGAGCAGTCATCTTGTCTGATCTCAACAGTATACAAAAGATCTGAATTTCTTGCATTTCTTTACCCAATAAAGAACATGAAAGGTGCAGCCTGCACACACACACACACACACAGACACACACACACACACACACACACACACACACACACACAAACAGTGTCTATGTCATAAATTTGAAGTTCAACTAGCACTTGTATACATTCATAGGTCCATCTTCATACTACATTTGTTGTAAGGCATAGTGCACCCAAAAATTGAATAATTTCTGTTTCTAAATTCTACTAGTCAGGCATTACGACATGTGGAGCGCCAAGGACTGTCAGCATACCGTTCTATGTTGTGGATCCCATCCACTCGGCAGCAGAGAGATGAGACTCGATAGTGGTGCGCGCAGCAAACCCACGCCCTCTTTCCCGATAACTCGTGAATCTGCGTGCAGAATCATGATGGACCTGTGAATGTGTGAACTCTACTAGGTGAACGAACATTGCTTGATTGCTTTCGTTGTCATGCGAATCCAGTACCTAGCGCGTGGCAACATTGTCTACACAAAGAGATATCTGGTTCACATAGCCAGTAACTTTGACAGCAGCCGTCACATTTATGGAGCGTTAAGGCCTCTGCGTGAACCCTTTCTTCAGTGTCTCCGTGACGTGATCTTCCAACAAGATAACGGAAGACCACACGCATCCCATATTGTCCTACCTCGAATGATGTTCTATTGTTGTCCAGGCCAGTTCTCCAAACTTCTTTAGCGCTGAAACCAGTTGGTCACAGACTGTCGAGAGACATTCACGCCACTACTGTTACTGAATTGTGGCGCAGAGTAGAAGCAGCATGGGATGCCGTCCTCTTAACGTAGTCCATGTTTAGCTCGAAGCGATGCCCAGCCGTGTTGCAGCCCTTGTTGCCGACAGAGGTGGGCAGCTGTGTGTACTAAATTTCGTAAGGAGTACTCCCTCAAATCACCTAAGAAATTAATGCTGTATTCGTCCTGCTATACTACACGGTCCAGTCACATTAATATGACCAGCGCGTATGTTTGACGTCAACATACAATAACAATTCACAGATATAAAGAATGTAGGGGGACGCAGGAACAATACTGTCTTTGTCGTAAAACGGAAACAGCGTAATTATCTGACATCCATAAGACCATGATCATTGGCTTCCGGGCCAATTGTGGAAGCATTTACGGAATGGCTAAGGCTATAAATTGTCTGCTTGCTACTGTGGTAAAGTATACTGTGCATGGCGAAATGGCACAATTCAAAACTTGCGCCTAAGCAACTGTGGAGCATCATGGATGATAGGGATGAACAAAGGTGGCGGAGATGATGTGCGTGCGCAAAGATGTGCAACTGTTGAGCAGCTGACCGCCCACTTGAACGAAAGAGATATCGAGAATGTCTCCTCAACGACCAATCAGCGAACGTTGCTAGGTATGGATCTCTGCAACAGGTGCCTGGTTTTTGTACCCTCCCCGACTGCTGTTCGTCGGCGTCGAGGGCTGGAATTTTCACGCCAATACCGCCAGGTGAGTGGCGACAGGTGGCCTTTCCAGGTGGATCACATTTTATGCTCCATCCGACGGATGGCTGTTGGCGTGTACGGCCCTGCAACAATCCTCTGAATGTGCCAGGACGGAGGAGTGACCCTTAAGGCCTGGGAAATGTTTCCGTCGCATTTTCTGGATGAACTTTTTATTCTGGAATGCACGATGGATCAACACAAGTATGCATCTCTCACTGCGGACCATGTCACCACCTACATCAGTTCGTTTCTTCCTCGGCACAATGGCATCTACAAGCAGAACAATGCAACGTTTCACACAGCTCACTTTGTACATGTTTGGTTCGTGGAGCATCAGGATGAGTTTAGCGTACTGCCCTGGTTCATATGGTCCCGGGATTTAAACGAATTCGCGAATCTGTGGGACCACGTCGATGGGGTTGTTAGTGGCATGTCTCCTGAACCAAGTGTAAGTAGGCTGTTTAGGTTTTTATATCGGTAACGCGACGTAGCGCTTTGTATGAAAATCAGTGGCTGTGCTGTGTGCAGTCTGTGGCTGGTTAGCATTGTTGTAATATTCGCTATTCTAGTGTTGGGCAGTTGGATGTGAACAGCGCGTAGCGTTGCGCAGTTGGAGGTGAGCCGCCAGCAGTGGTTGATGTGGGGAGTGAGATGGCGGAGTTTTGAGAGCGGATGATCTGGACGTGTGTCCGGCAGAAAGAGTAAATTTGTAACACTGGATGCCAAGAACTGATATATACAGGGTGTCCCAGCTATCTTGTCCACCCAAAATATCTCTGGAACAATAACAGCTATTGGAAAACGCCTTTCACCGATATCAATGTAGGGCTGGGGCCCATGAATGTACATATTTGGAAACATTCTAAAACGAAACCATATGTGTTTTTTAACACAAACTTATGTTTTTTTTAAATTGACCTCCTATATTTTTTCTTCACCAATCCATAGCATGGCAAAGCACATACACAATGGCGTTGATTGCATCGCAATATTTCCATTACATCCCGAGATATTGAGACGCGAAGTTGACGCTTGAAACACCCGACATGCGCTGCTAGCGCATGTCCTGAGGCTCAGGCGTGATCCCCATGCTGCCCGTAATCGCGATGTGATTGACATGCGTAATCACACTTCCATACTTATCAAGAGGTCCGAAACGAATAATACGGTCTGCTGCCATCAATTCTCATAAGCACATAATGGTTTCCCTCTTGCACGTTTTACGTATCTATGTATACAATATGAACCAGTACCGATCGGTGTACACCCGTCAGGTTGTCTTATTTATCCTGCACACCCAAAATAAGGTTTATCTAATGCGTTATATGACCCATTGTGCCTGTCGCGCAGGCTTGGCTCTACTTAGTCAAGTGTCCAACGTAGTTCCCACTAATGCCACAGTTACCACTTAGCCTTGTTTATGATTTGCGACCCATGCAAACTCCTGTACTCCATCACCCTCCGAGCATCCCATTTGTTGTTGCTTTGGCGTGCAGTACACCGCTTGCCAGTGTAGTCGTGCATCAGAGTAATCTAGTGACGGCACGGAGGTAGTACACATTGTGAATAAACGTTGTGTTCTGGAACTTACACTGTACATTATAATGTACACACATGAAGATATGGTAGAAATGCTGCTGATCTATGGAGAAAGTACGTTGACGTGAAATACGTTATGAGATTGCTTGTTTGTTGATAGTACTGTTAGCCAACATTATGATTATTAAGTTAATATGTCTGTTTTCTACCCTACTCTACATACCTCTACTGTACCCTGTTGTAGGTGGACGAAATGCTGTTCAGGCAGAACGACTGTACAGAAGACGATTCCCTGATAAGCCATCGTCTTCGTGCCGGATGTTTGGTCGTCTCACATCTCGTCTACTTGAAATGAGAAGCTTAAATCCAAGACCTCGACATCGTTCTAGAACACGCACAGATGAACGTGCTGAAGTTGGTGTGCTCGCTACCATAGCTGTGAATCCTCAAATCAGCACACGTCAAATTGAACGTAAAGTTGGTGTGTCGAAATCAAGTGCACAGCGTATTCTTAAACGTCATAAATTTCATCCTTACCATGTTCATTTACACCAGGATATTCATGGAAATGACTTCCGCAAAAGGGTAACATTTTGTCAGTGAGCTCAGCAAAAACTTCTGACTAATCCAAACTTTTTTGCACGTGTTCTCTATACCGACGAGGCATCATTTTCCAACAAAGGAATTGTCAATATGAGGAATATGCATTATTGGTCCGCAGACAATCCAAAACGGCTCCGTCAGGTAGAGCAACAACGTCCGTGGAAAGTTAATGTTTGGTGTGGGATTATTGGAGACACCATTGTCGGACCTTTCTTTACAAATGGCATCCAAAATGGCAGATAATACTCCAGATTTATACGACACAATCTTCCTGTTCTCTTGGACACCGTACCTCTGAACCGGAGAATGGTCATGTGGTATCAGCATGACGGATGCACTGCACATAACGGCTTACGAGCACGACGACTTCTGAACCGTAAGTTCCCTGGTAGGTTGATTGGCCGAGGTGGCCCAGTTAGGTGGCCTGCCCGATCTCCGTACCTTACACCGCTGGATTATTTTCTTTGGGGAGCAGTGAAGGATGCTGTTTACCAACATGAACCAACAACACCAGAGGACATGAAGCACCGCATTATTGATGCTTGTACAGCCATCAAAGAAGAAACAGTACCATGAAGTAGGGCATCCTTCATCCGCAGAGTGACCCTATGTATGAGATGTGAACGCTATGTTTAGTATGTAGTGCTGGTATCACAGTGGAAGTTTCTACAAGGGGCCATTTTACCGAGTGTTGTTAAGAAACATTTGTTTGCAACAATTTGTCATTTAACGCATTAGATTAACATACCATTGTTAATTATGTGATAATAAAACTAACTGATTAAACATGTTTACAGTCATCTTCTATGTCATACCTGAACTTCCCAAATCAAAACATTTTTACCTAAACAACGGTAAAACTTTTAGTCCACTTGCTCGTTTCACTAAAACCATCAACATGAATTTTACTATTACGAGTGAATGATTAACTGTCACTTGCGCTTGATCTACAGTAAAGTAAAGTTTTAACGTTGAACGGCATTACCTTTTTAGAAACGGATTAACGAGAAGCGAAGTTAACTTTGTGACTAACGTTCCGGTACACAGGTATGTTACAGAACCACATCACCCCTAGCCTATGGGATAAATACCTGCTGGAATGTACGACGTTAATGCAGGATGGCAGCAGACCGTATTATTCGTTTCGGACCTCTTGATAAGTATGGAAGTGTGATTACGCATGTCAATCACATCGCGATTACTGGCAGCATGGGGTTCACGCCTGAACCTCTGGATGTGCACTAGCACCCCATGTTGGGTGTTTCAAGCGTCAACTTCGCGTCTTAATATCTCGGGATGTAATCGGAATATTGCGATGCAATTAACGCCATTGTGTATGTGCTTTGTCATGCTATGGATTGCTGAAGAAAAAATATAGGAGGTCCATTTAAAAAAAACATAAGTTTGTGTTAAAAACACATATGCTTACGTTTTAGAATGTTTCCAAATATGTACATTCATGGGCCCCAGCCCTACATTGATACCGGTGAAAGTCGTTCCAATTTTGGGTGGACAAGACATATATATATATATATATATATATATATATATATATATATATATATATATATATATATATATAATGACTTAATGACTTTTGAACGCTATTAAGGTAAATACATTGTTTGTTCTCTATCAAAATCTTTCGTTTGCTAACTTTGCCTATCAGTAGTTAGCGCCTTCAGTACTTTGAATCTTTTATTTAGCTGGCAGTATTGGCGCTCGCTATACTGCAGTAGTTCGAGTAACGAAGATTTTTGTGAGGCAAGTGATTCATGAAAGGTATAGTTTATTGTTAGTCAGGGCCATTCTTTTGTAGGAATTTTTGAAAGTCAGGTTGCGTTGCGCTAAAAATATTGTGGGTCAGTTTAGTGATGATCAGAATAAGTAAAGAGAGAAATTTCTGAGTACGTTCAGTTCTTCTCAGCTGCTTCAAAATCAAGTAACGCATGAGGTTTATCAGCACAGTCATTCATTAATTTTTCTAAGGCGACGTTTCACAAGGAACCCCTTGCAACTGGTTGCAGCTCAGGAGCCGGCATTGCTCCAATCCCTGTTGGTACCTTCCACAACATCATTGACTCACTTCTTGCATGCCCGTGCTGCAAAAAGTAGTTTACTCAGGATTTTCACGGTTGGTCACGTTAATGTGACTGGACCGTGTGTATACGAACAATAAGTGAACAATGCGGTGATATCTTTCCTGGTACTGCAATTTTAATGGCCAGAAGTGTACTTTCCAGTCATGATAAATTGTCGAATGACTACGCTAACTTGTTAGATTGGGACACATTCACATATATGCTGTTGATGACACTCTTGCGCCTTTCTGTCGCCAGCAGCAGTCGACACGCGTTAACGACATCGCTCGTACCAGTTATGAATTTTCCGGCCTAATGTTAAGTTAATGACCACTTATCTGACCGCTCGTGACGAACTCCCGACACACTCGCTCCCCTTCTATCGGTACTTCGGCAAGCACGCCATTTAAAATTAGCCAACTCGGTCCGATCGGTTTAATTAAAGTCGTCTGGCAACTGGATACCGCTCGATAGTGGATCGTTTCGCCGGGACTCGGCGCCGCCTCCTTAATTACAGGTCTGGAGTAATTTGTCGATAATTCTGGTGTCCGGCCGTACGCGCTGCTCCCGGGCAGCCGTCCTTCCCGTAGGGTAAAGGCCAGTGGGACGCAGCCGCGCCGCCAGTTCACACACCGGCCTCCAATGGAGGCGCCTGCCCATGCGCGCCGCGCACTCAATTTCCTGAGCGCGCTTGGCGTACAATGATCGTTAAGGAATAAGTGCCGCAGACTTTCCAGGAAGGAAATCATCCGGATCAGTTTTACGTGTTGGGTACTCCTAATGCTGAAACGATTCCAGTGGCAAGACTTGAGATATTCGTAATTGTAAGCGCTTTTAAATAATGGTTAAAAGTGACAGTAATGTTGTTGTGATTTTATTATTATTATTATCCTTGTTATTATTATTAGAGTACTATTTGTGATTATTGAAGTAACAGTACAATTGTTCTGATTATTATTATTGTTATTATTGTCATTGTTGTTATTATTATTTTTATATGTTGCTTTTGCCAGGATAAAATTAGGCCATCAGTTGCAAATAAATTTTATTATGCTGTATGGGTTTCGACAAACTAATGTGTCACTTTGAAGCCTGCAAAACTAGGGGTTCGGTTGGGATTGAACCGACGTCCTCCCGAATCACTGCGCCGTCTCGCTCGGTCAAAACTAGGGATATAATAAATCCTTAGACCTTGGCTTTATATTTATATGAAGTATAAAATGTGTATTACAGAAAGCCTACTTATTACTGGTTTGGCAGATGTCAATATATTCTTCACAGACGCATAGTGCTATGGTATATTCAGAAATGTACATATTGTATGTCATTATTTTAAAAACTGATTGCCAATTTACAGTAACTGAATCACATCTATGAATCTGGCAAACCAATACTAAGTAATTTTCTGTAATTTACTTTTTATGTTCACATAAATGTGTGGCTAACGTCCAAGGATTTATGAATTCATAATTTTGAAGGCTTCTTAAGATGGCAAATTAATTTGTTGAAACCGATGAAGCATAATAAAATATATGTGAGACTGATGACTGAATTTTATCCTGAAAAAATAATAATGAAAATAATGACCATGAATAAAATAATATTATGTTATTGTTCACGATTATACGTTATTGAGTCCCATCACGCCCTGGTATTACACTACTGGCCATTAGAATTGCTACACCAAGAAGAAATGCAGTTGATAA
Organism: Schistocerca gregaria; assembly: GCF_023897955.1. Classification (NCBI taxonomy): domain Eukaryota; kingdom Metazoa; phylum Arthropoda; class Insecta; order Orthoptera; family Acrididae; genus Schistocerca; species Schistocerca gregaria. The sequence continues at coordinate 797,649,117 of NC_064920.1, forward strand.
ACGGGTATTCATTGGACAAATATATTACACTAGAACTGACATGTGATTACATTTTCACGCAATTTGGGTGCATAGATTCGGAGAAACCAGTAGCCAGAACAACCACCTCTGGCCGTAATAACGGCCTTGATACGCCTGGACATTGAGTCAAACAGAACTTGGATGGCGTGTACAGGTACAGCCGCCCATGCAGCTTCAACACGATACCACAGTTCATCAAGAGTAGTGACTGGCGTATTGTGACGAGCCAGTTGCTCGGCCACCATTGACCAGACGTTTCAATTGGTGAGAGATCTGGAGAATATCATGGCCAGGGCAGAAGGCGAACATTTTCTGTATCCAGAAAGGCGCGTACAGGACCTGAAACATGCCGTCGTGCATTATCCTGCTCAAATTTAGGGTATCGCATGGATCGAATGGAGGGTAGAGCCACGGGTAGCAACACATTTGAAATGTAACGTCCACTGTTCAAAATTCTGTCAGTGCAAACAAGAGGTGACCGAGACGTGTAACCAATGGCTCCCCATACCATCACGCCGGGTGATACGCCAGTATGACGATGATGAATACATGCTTCCAATGTGCGTTTGCCGCAATGTCCCAAACACGGATGCGATCATCATGAAGCTGTAAGCAGAACCTGGATTCATCCGAAAAAATGACGTTTTGCCATTCGTGCACCCAGGATCGTCGTTGAGTACACCATCGCAGGCGCTTCTGTATGTGATGCAGCGTCAAGGGTAACCGCAGCCATGGTCTCCGAGTTGATACAGTGGTCCATGCTGTTGCAAACGTCGTCGAACTGTTCCTGCACTTGGCCGTTGTCTTGCGACCGTCCCCATCTGCTGATGCAGGGATTGAGACGTGGCTGCACGACCCGTTACAGCCATGCGGATAAGACGCTTGTCATGTCGACTGCCAGTGATACGAGGCCGTTGGGATCCAGCACGGCATTCCGTATTACCCTCCTAAACCCACCGATTCCATAGTCTGCCAACAGTCATTGGATCTCGACCAACACGAGCAGCAATGTCGCGATACAATTTGCGAATAGGATAGAAAAATTAATGGATGTACCTGCGAATTAGCACAGGATGTTGTAGTCAATGAAATTATTTTCCTAGAAGGTGAACAGATGGCGCTCGATGATTTTTTCAAATGGGTTGCATGTGGAAATGACAAGATGTGTACGGACAGGGAGTCCGTCAAATTGCGCCCAGCAGTGCGGTTAGCTATAAAGAGTGAAGAAATCGGCTGTGGAAAAACGGGGCATGTAATGAGGCAGTGTCGCCAGCACAAGGTGATGTGAATAAAATAAGAGGAAGTGATAGTTTTAGAAGTAGAGGACTAGGGAAGAATAACGTGTTAAGTGCTAACGGGAACCCCAGGTCCACCTACTGTCATTCCCAGTAAGACTGGGTGCTACAAAATCGTAACCAGAGGTGGACAGTGTGCTAAGAGGAATAGTAGCAATAAAGGTTTCCTTGATATTATTGGACACAGGAGGACATGAGATAGTCGCCAGTAGTGACATAGATTTTTTCGTGGGTGAAGTTCAATTAAGCAATGAGGAGAGATTGTGCCACACGTGAGTGAAGGCTAAGACATGATTCTAGGATTAAATTTCTTACATCAGCATTGTGCCGTAATCGATCTCTAGCAAAATAGGGTGTAACATGTCGGAAAAATGTTTCAGTTAGTTGAAGCCATTGCCAGTGTAGCTATGACGTTAAGTGGAATCTGTTGTGAGAGATGAACCGAGCAAACTGCGTGATCACACTAAGACTTGATTCACACATTTGTGTACCTAAAGGTACTGGGAAATCACTTTAGGTCAGTGTTGAGGGTAGCCGGCCGGCAGGAATTTTGTGTGTGGTGAAACTATTAAAAGAGAATGAAGTATTAGATCGGACAGGTTGCTTAGTTAAAAGAGCTATTGTATGCGTACAAGAAATAAAAGTAGAAAATAAGGTACCTTTTTTATAGATAACGTTAGTGCGGAGGACACAGGATTAACAAAGGTACTGTTAATCACTAATATTGATATTCTGGAGGAAGAAGAATGGACTAAAGGGCTGTCAACCATGAACAATCGCCGAACGCCATTGAAACTGCATTACAAGGAAATGTGAAGCACCTAGGGGGAAGCAATAGGGAACAGAAGGAAAAATTACTTTGGGTATTTTAGAATTTATTTTTTAGAAAAAGACCACCGCATATAAATGGAAAACGAATCACCAGTCTACCGCAAAACCATACAGAATGCCTAGGTACTTACAGCCAATTTTTGAGGAATTTGTCGATCAACAGCTGAGACATGGAGTAATTAAAGTAAGTAATAGTGCTTGGTGCAGAAGAAGTTGTTGTGTCAAAAAAATCAAAGGATGGAGCACGAAAATGTAGATTTCGTTGAGCTTACAGAAACCTAAACGTGGATAACATAAGGGATATCTGTCCCTCACCACACATAACAGAAACCTTGAATAATTTAGGGAAATGCAAATAGTTTTGAACAATGGGTTTGAGGAGTGGTTATCGCCGGATAGAAGTTACAGCGTAGGACTGTCACAAAACAGCGTTTTAGGCACGTTGGGGACATTACCAATCCAGAAGAATGCCATTCAGATTTAAAAAATGCACCTGCAACGTTTCAGAGATTGTTGGTCGGAATACTCAGCGCTTTAAAATGGCAGCAATGCTTAGTGAATCTCGATGACATAGTCATGATATGGAACAGCATACGCAGCGATTAAGAGAAGTATACCTAAGGTTAAAGCTAACATTCAGAACACAAAAGTGTAATTATGTGATGGAAGTCGTAGCATAACTACGTCATATCATAAGTAAAGATGGGGTTGAGACAGACGCAAGATTAATTAGAGCTGTACATGATTTTCTTGTACCAGAAACTGTAAAGCGGATGCAATCGTTTTTAGGAGACGCGAACTATTTTTGCTGGCTAGTGAAAAGAATTGCAGACATTGCCGGGCCATTGACACAACTGTTGAAAAAGGGTACTAAATTTGTGGTCAGAAAATCACCAGCATGCTATTAAGGAGCTGAAAGAAGGTTCGACGTCGAGTCCGATATTGGTATTTCTGGATTTTAATAGAGAATTTGTTTTATCATACGAGTATAATGCATCAAACCATGCACTTGAGTGTGCATTGTCACAAGAGATCAAAGCTATAGAACATCCGGTAGCATACGCAACAAGACAACTAGATTCTGTAGAAACAAATTATTCCACTATGGAGAAAGAGATATCAAGCATTATTTATGGAATCACTTATTACAGGTGTTATCTGTATGGAAAAAGTTTAGAGTAATAACAGATCAAGCAACATTAAAATGGTTGTTGGGGGCCGGCCGCGGTGGTCTCGCGGTTCTAGGCGCGCAGTCCGGAACCGTGCGACTGCTACGGTCGCAGGTTCGAATCCTGCCTCGGGCATAGATGTGTGTGATGTCCTTAGGTTAGTTAGGTTTAAGTAGTTCTAAGTTCTAGGGGACTAATGACCACAGCAGTTGAGTCCTATAGTGCTCGGAGCCATTTGAACCATTTGAACCATTGGTTGTTGTGGTTAAAGGATCCTTCTAGTAGGCTGATGCAATGGCAGCAAGACAACGGCATTTGATTTCAAAGTCATGTATAAACCTGGAAAGCAGCATGGAAATGCGGATGGCTTAAGTAGAAAAACAGCAGTATTGCATATTGGGGGTAATGAGCATAAGTAACGACAAACTGTACAGAGGGTGACTGACCAATGTAAGCAGTATTTTAAGCAGTTACAGTTTTTTATGCAGGATGGGTTGCTATGCAGAGAAACCAAGTTGGGACCGCGAGCAGTGGTACCAGCGAAGCTAATGAATAGAGGTCTACAAGAAGCTCATGATTACAGAGAGTCTCGGAGGTTGCAGATCTACCAACAGACGAGTAGCAGAAAAGTACTGGTGGAGGAACAGGCAGATGGACATAAACATGAATGCGCGAAATTGCATACAGTGCGCAGAGAGAACACATTTGTGGCTTACGAGACTACCAATGGAGAAGTCACCTCAAGCGTTAGCGCTATTCGAATTTCTGGGGCTTGATGTCTTAGGTCCATTCAGTAAAACACCTGCATGGAATAAGTACATATTCGCAATCATTAATCATTTTTGAAGATATGTAGAAATGGTTGCGATGCCAAACCAGCAGACAGAAACTGTGGCACAAGCACTTGTGAATAATTGGATACTGAAATCTGGAGTGCCTGAAACAATAAAACAAACCAGGGAAAGAACTTCGTTTCAGATCTGTTAAAGGAATGGGTGTAAATCATTCAATGTGAAGAAGTTTACGACGACTTCTCTCCATCCGCAAGCTAAACACACAACTGAATGAGCACATAGGGCAGCCGGCAAGATGCTTGGATACTACATTGACTCCCATCACACCAACTGGGATGTCTACTTGGAATACGACGTCTGCGCCTATGACGCAAACACCATATGAATACAGAATTATCGCCATTTGAAGAAGTATATGGTGGTAAAATGCCATCACCATTCTACATATTGAAGACGAAGAAAGGGAAGACTGGAAAGTCTGTGAAGAAATTGGCTATAGTGATAGGGCAAATATGGAATAGAGTATGGAGGGAAACTACATGAGGACTGGAGAAACAGGGAGAAGTGGTGGTCCTTGCGGTAAGAATGCCACAGTATAAGACTGCTCAGTGGTTGATACCACCAAGTTCATATACAAAGAAGGAAAAGAGAAAGAAGATTTTTGCGAAGTATCAGGGGCCATACCAAGTGGTAGAGACTACATCGCCGTAGAAAGAGAAAATCCTCCTAATGCAAAAACCTTTTGTCTTTCACCCAGACATGTTTCAGCACTTTTTGTGCCATATTCAGTGGGTTATTTTTTTAAATTTTTTATTGTAAAATTGTTGCTACATGTTGACATTTAGCGAAACTTTTGGTACATAATATTTACAATTGTGAATGAATAATTGTTGTAAAATATTAAACATCATATGCTCATAGTTCACAGTTGAGATATAAGTTAACGACCTGATGCACTATGAGTTGTATACAACATTATGTCAAAGTTCTATTTATAGCTTAATTGGCGAACAGAGTGGATGTATGCATTAGTTTATATACCTTACATGATATTATTGGAGCCGCGCGGGATTAGCCGGGCGGTCTAAAGGTGCTGCAGTCCCGGACTGTGCGGCTGGTCCCGGCGGAGGTTCGAGTCCTCCCTCGAGCATGGGTGTGTGTGTTTGTCCTTAGGATAATTTAGGTTAAGTAGTGCGTATGCTTAGGGACTGATGACCTTAGCAGTTAAGTCCCATAGGATTTCCCCCACATTTGAACATTTTGATACTATTGGACATTTATTTTGGTAACTATTCTGCTACATAATCTACAACCTCTCATCTGCAAACAGAAAAAAGTAATTTTTATTTTTCTGTTTATTACGCATTTACAAACGGAAATGTGTATATATCACGTTTTTCGTGTGTAACTTGCGGTTTTGATATTATGGACCTCTCTCATATGTTGTTGGCGAAGCGAAGAGGCAGGTTTTGTGAGCTGTTGTCGGTTTTCGCTGCACTTTCTTGGATTTTTCAGAACATAGGCAGAGTTTTCGCTGTCATTACGTGTTGTTGTGGCTGTGTAGTATTCAATTGATTTGTAGCGCGTTTGGCTGGATGAGGAGCGAGAGTTTGAAGTGTCTTTGGTGTCGGTGGTGTTTGGTTTGTGTGTGTGTGTGTGTGTGTGTGTGTGTGTGTGTGTGTGTGTATTCAACTCTAGCTCAGAGAGAAAGAAAGAAAGAGACAGAGGGAAAGATGGAGGGAAAAATATTTTTTTTTCCCTCAACAGTAATTTTGATAGGATGAAGCAAACAGCTTGGTAGAATGACACAGTCAAGGCAGCCTGAAAAAGGAAAAAGAAGGCGTATCAAAAATGGCTACATACTAGAACTCAGGTAGACAGAGAAAGTTTTGTTGAAGAAAGAAACAAAGCCAAACAGATAATTGCAGTATCCAAGAAGAAATCTTGGGAAGACTTTGGAAACTATGGATCAAACTGCTGGAAAACCATTCTGGAGTGTAATTAGTAGTCTTCGAAAGGGAGGTAATAAGGAAAGGACAAGTATTTTGGACAGGTCAGGAAAACTGCTGGTGAATCCTGTGGATGCCTTGGGCAGATGGAGGGAATATTTGGAAGAGTTGCTCAATATAGGTGAAAATACGATCAGTAATGTTTCAGATTTCGAAGTAGAATGGAATAGGCATGACGATGGAAGTAAAATCACATTTGAGGAAGTGGAGAAAATGGTCAACAAATTGCAGTGCAATAAGGTAGCTGGAGTGGATGAAATTAAGTCGGAACTCAGCAAATACAGTGGAATGTCAGGTCTTAAATGGCTACACAGGATAAATGAAATGGCCTGGGAGTCGGGACAGGTTTCATCAGACTGGAGAAAAGCAGTAATCACACCAGTCTTTAAACATGGAAACAGAAAAGATTGTAACAACTACAGCGGTAACTCTCTAATCAGCGTTGTGGGTAAAATCTTCTCAGGTATTGTTGAAAGGAAAGTGCGAGTATTAGTTGAGGACCAACTGGATGAAAATCAGTGTGGGTTTAGGCCTCTTAGAGGAGAGGTGTTATGAATGGAACAGGGAATTGAATCTCTGCTTTATAGATCTAGAAAAGGCATATGACCGGGTTCCTAGGAGGAAGTTATTGTCTGTTCTAAGAGATTATGGAATAGGAGTCAAACTTTTGCAAACAATTGAAGGTCTTTACATGGATAGTCAGGCAGTAGTTAGAGTTGACGGTAAATTGAGTTCATGGTTCAGAGTAGTTTCAGGGGTAAGACAAGGCTGCAACCTGTCTCCACTGTTGTTCATATTATTTATGCATCATATGTTGAAAACAATAGACTGGCTGGATGAGATTAAGATTTGTGAACACTAAATAAGCAGTCTTCCTTAGGCAGATGACGTAGTTGAGATGGTAGATTCGATTGAAAGCTTGCAAAGTAATATTTCAGAGCTAGATCAGAAATGTGAGAACTATGGCATGAAGATTAGCATCTCCAAAACGAAAGTAATGTCAGTGGGAAAGAAATATAAACAGATTGAGTGCCAAATAGGAGGAACAAAGTTAGGACAGGTGGACAGTTTCAAGTACTTAGGATGCATATTCTCACAGGATGGTAACATACTGAAAGAACTGGAAGCGATGCGTAGCAAAGCTAATGTAGTGAGCGCTCAGCTACGATCTACTCTCTTCTGCAAGAAGGAAGTCAGTACCAAGACAAAGTTATCTGTGTACCGTGCAATCTTTCGATTAACTCTGTTGTATGGGAGCGAAAGCTAGGCGGATTCAGGTTACCTTATCAATAAGGTTGAGGTTACGGATATGAAAGTAGCTAGGATGATTGCATGTACTAGTAGATGGGAACAATGGCAGGAGGGTGTCCACAATGAGCAAATCAAAGAAAACCTGGGAATGAACTCTATAGATGTAGAAGTCAGGGCGAACAGGCTTAGATGGTGCGCTCATGTTACACGCATGGGAGGAGCGAGGTTACCCAAGAGACTCATGGGTTCAGCAGTAGAGGGTAGGAGGAGCCGGAGCAGACCAAGGAGAAGGTATCTGGATTCGGTTAAGAATGATTTTGAAGTAATAGGTTTAACATCAGAAGAGGCACCAATGTTAGCACTGAATAGGGGGTCATGGAGGAATTTTAAAGGGGTCTATGCTCCAGACTGAACCCTGAAAGGTATAATCAGTCTTAAATGATGATGTTGATGACAGTAATTTTGGTGTGGGTGTTATTTGTATAGTTCTTCTATTGAACTTTGTGAATGCATGGATGTATCGTTACTGATATCTGTGGCGCTAGAACAATGATAACAGTCAATATTGTTATATCACTGTTATTCGTCAATTTATGGGCTGTGCTATATGTCTCTTACGTAACGTTTAGTTGGCTGTATGGTACTTAGCTGCCAAATAAATAAAAAAAAATTTAAGTTTTATTTCTGACAAAGATCATGTCTGACAAGGCTCTTGTGTGGCTCATGTGTAAACTTTTACCAAGCCACTTTTTACGAGTATTTATGTCTCCCTCCGACATCCGAGCCGTCAGTCACCGAGACTCGGCAGAACCAAGAGCAGCTCTGAAAGTATCCGGTGCAGCTCTGAGTCAAACGCTAGGGTAGGAAAAGTTTCAAGGACCACCACCATACAACCCGGAAGATTTACCTGAAGCTAAGAGATCAGGCCATGGAAACCTTCCCTTTAAGATGTACTAATCCTTAGTACCGCTTTCATTCAATGAGGGCGCTTGAATCTTTCATCCTGTGTTCCGGGTTCCTGTGTTCGTTTTCTCTGCCTCGTGATGACTGGGTGTTGTGTGATGTCCTTAGGTTAGTTAGGTTTAAGTAGTTCTAAGTTCTAGGGAGCTGACGGCCATAGATGTTAAGTCCCATAGTGCTCAGAGGCATTTGAACGATCCTGTGTTATCGGTGAATGGCGCCATAAAAGTAACACAGATGCAAAATTGGCAGGACATGCGCTTTCCTAGCTTATTTCCTAGCGTATTTACAACCCGCACGTTGCTGCAGGCTGCAGGAATTTGCGACAGACGCCTATTCTAGAACGCCTGAACGAGTCGCCCGCAAACACTGCGGCAGCCGGCCGCGCGCGGGCAGTCCTGTCAGAGCAGGCGGACAGGACGGAGGTGGCGCCGTGGGCCGCGACCTTCGGCGCAGACAGCAGGCGTCGCCCACAGACACTCGCGCACGGCACGCCGATTCGCAAGGCTAATATTAGCTGGCGGCAGCCTCGTGGCACCAACCGGAATTTCGTTACGGCTTTAGTAACAGTTTGCGCGCAGTAAATTACGTCCGCACGTTATTACCCGTGTGGAGGATCGCATTTACCAGTGTTGGAGCTTCAAAGGTCAGCACGGGCAAGGGTTCTGGGTACATTATTTCAGTTTCTGGACACTACTCAATGCCAAAAGCGGTTGTTGTGAGCAAATCAGCGCTTTTTGGCGCGCCAATTACCATCTCATTATCGGCACGGATCCTGTAAGCATACACAATATAGGAAGAAATTGAAGGAGAAAAAAAAAGCACGGGAACACAAATTGAAATCTAATATTTTCAACATTTGGCCTCCCTGTCAGCAGCTGTAAAATATTAATTTTTAATCATCACCAGCTTCAGTTGCAATGTTTACCTAGATTTACCTAGGTTTCAGTTGGGATAACCCAACCTTCTTCAGAATAAAAGGAACTACGATTTGTCTGTAATGGACAACGTCAAAAACTGAAAACTATAATATACTAATACATCGTGATATTGCAATAACTTATCTGTCCTCCTCATGCGGTCAAGTTCGATGTTTAGCCCAAATATGCTAGGTTGGCTTAAAATAGTAAACGCATTGCTCCCTTCACTTATGACGTCCAACAGATTATTACAAATGTTACGACAGTCGATATATGTTTGTTCCTTACAAGGTATCGTACACGTAAAATTTCGTCAGCCGCACCTGGTTATTCATAAAATTTTAAGTTTAGGAGTACATGTTGGTACCAGTGTTAACAAGTACGCATGTCACACAATCGTGCATGCGCTCTCAGGGGAATGGCCAGTTCCAGGACAACATCCGTTGCTGCCGTACTGCGGGCGCCAAGTGGGGCCGAGGCTGATTTCCAGGTACGTTATTGCAAAATGACGACGTATTACTATAATATAGTTTTTAGTTTTTGACGTTTTCCATTATGGACAAATCGTAGTTCCTTCTATTCTGGAGAAGATTGTGTTATCCCAACTGAGGCTGTTGTTAATTTAAAATTAATAAATTGAAGTCTGGCCGTCTTCAATATACTTTGCGTGGCATCCGCACTTAATACAGAAAGTGAAATGATAAGAATATAATGACTCATAATAGAAACAATTTCTTATCGATAAATCCACATCTACACTCACACCGTCCTGCTGATATAGAAGAATACCTTTCAACATTAGAGGTTTCAGTGAATGTAACTCACAGATACCTAAATGTATAGCAGGGGAATAAAAAGGCGTAAGCGCTCCTTGATGCATAATGGATGGAACATAAGCATAGGTTGGAGAACGATTGCGAAGAAATTAGTTGTGCTGAAACGAATTACCTCGATACTCGTCTGAGAGTAACAAACCATGGGTGGCCGGAGTACTACTGACGAATACCACTAGGATATCCTCAGTACTTGTGCTATCTTGTCTGCTTCTAAGTACATTTAATTAGTTCTGAAATTGTGGATACGGTGAAAAATGTTGAATACTGAAGATGTGTTTTATTAGACGAGGAAAAAATAACCGTGGAACCAAAAAAGATTAACTTAGAGTAATGAAATTTGGGCCATACATTTGTCTAGGTAACATATTTAAGTGACATGCATTGCAAGATAACAGGCTAAAGGAAGCGCTAGGTAAGCCATTCTATATGTGAATTGCTGATACTTCAATAAATGATGGCAACGTCAGAATGTTGAATGGAAGCGTGGAAACGTGCATGCATTTTGTCTTAATGTACCGGGTGCCACTTTGTGGGGTGGAGTTCCGTGCCTATTGCACTTGGTCGGTCAATACAGGGGCGGTTAATGTTGTTTGTGGATGACGCTTGAGTTGTCGTCCGATAATGTCCCATGAACGATTGATTGGAGACAGATCTGATGTTGGGTTACAACAGCGGTATGCGGATGAGTGTTATCCTGTTGGGAAACACCCCCTGGAACGCTGTTCATGAACGGCAGCACAACAGGTTGGATAACCAGACTGACGTGCAAATTTGAAGTCAGGATGCGTGGGATAACTGATAGAGTGCTTCCCCAGCAGCAACTCCAGGAGTAGGTGCAAAATGTCCTGCACTCAGACAGGTTGGTTGCAGCGCTCCAATTGGCCTCCCTCTAACCAACGCACGGCCATTAGTGGCGCCGAAGCGGAACCAGCGTTCATCAGAAAACAACAGACCTCCACCCTGTCCTCCAATGAGCTGTTGCCTGACACCAGTGAAATAGCAAACGAGCAAGATCTAGAGTCAGTGGGATGCATGCTACAGGGCGTCTGGCTCGTAGCCCTGCTTGAAGTAACGGGTTTGGAACAGTTCGTTGTGTCTTGCGGTGCAAAGTGCTGCTCAAATTGGTGCTATACATGCAGTAAGATGCACCAGAGCCATTCGATGAACGCAATGTTCTTCCCTCTCGGTAGTGACACGTGACCTTCCGGAGCCCGGTCTTCTTAAGAAGGTACATTCTCGTAACCACCACTGCCAACAATCATGTACCTTGACTACACTGCTGCCAAGTCCTTTTGCAGAATCGGAGAACGAACTTCAAGCTTCTCGTAGCCCTATTATACGACCTCGTTTAAGCTCGGGGAGGTGTTGATAACGCCGTCTTTGTCTCCTTGAAGGAATTCTTGACTGACATTTACTCACCAAGTCCAATCTCAAAGGTAACGGCTGTATGTAAATCCAACTGAGCACAATGGGACTTAACATCTGAGGTTATCAGTCCCCTAGAACTTAGAACTACTTACACCTAACTAACCTAAGGACAGCACACACATCCATGCCCGAGGCAGGATTCGAACATGCGTCCGTGGCAGTCGCGCTGTTCCGGACTGAAGCGCCTAAAACCGCTCGGCCACCGTGGCCGGCTGTATGTAAAGCAAACCCATTTGCATCTCATAGGGACAGTGCGAATAGGGCGAAATTTTCTTTATGTCGTACAACTTCTCCTTGGAGTTTCGCTTTTTTTCTCGTCAGTGTTTTATCAGTAGGGCTTGGGAGCTGTTGATTTCTTTCGAATAACCAAAAACTTGCGAGAAGTTATAATAATTCTTTACAAGACTTCGGCTAGTATCCGATGGCAATGAAATGAAAGATACAAAAGAGGTAACTATATTAAAAGCGCACGGTACAGTTTCTGCGTGGCAGCTTAACAGCAATAAGTTTCAAGGATGCGTTCTATCTTAAAATAATTGGTTATCATCATCATCATCATCATCATCATCATTTAAGACTGATTATGCCCTTCAGCGTTCACTCCGGAGCATAGTCCCACTTATAAAATTCCTCCATGGTAACCTATTCAGTGCTAACATTGGTGCCTCTTCTGATGTTAAACCTATTACTTCAAAATCATTCTTAACCGAATCCAGGTACTTTCTCCTTGGTCTACCCCGACTCCTCCTACCCTCTACTGCTGAACCCATGAGTCTCTTGAGTAACCTTGATTCTTCCATGCGTGTAACATGACCCCATAATCTAAGCCTGTTCGCACTGACAGCTACTTCTATACAGTTCATTCTCAATTTTTTTTAATTTGCTCATTGTTGACACCCTCCAGCCATTGTTCCCAATCTACTACTACCTGCAATCATCCTAGCTACTTTCATATCAGTAACTTCAACCTTAATGATAAGGTAACCTGAATCCAAAAGTTGGTCGAAAGTTTGAACGGTGCACAGATAAGTTAGTCTTGGTACTGACTTCCTTCTTGCAGAAGAGAGTAGATCGTAGCTGAGCGCTCACTGCAATAGCTTTGCTACGCATCGCTTTCAGTTCTTTCACTATGTTGCCGTCCTGAGAGAATATGCATCCTAAGTACTTGAAACCGTCCACCTGTTCTAACTTCGTTCCTCCTATTTGGCACTCAATCCGTTTATATTTCTTTGCCACTGGCATTACTTTCGTTTTGGAGATGCTAATCTTCATACCATAGTCCTTATATTTCTGATCTGGCTCTGAAATATTATTTTGCAAACTTTCAATCGAATCTGCCATCATAACTAAGTCATCCGCGTATGCGAGACAGCTTTTTTGTGTTCACAAATCTTAATCTCGCCCGGCCAGTCTATTGTTTTCAAAATATGATCCATAAATAATATGAACAACAGTGGAGACAGGTTGCAGCCTTGTCTTACCCCTGAAACGACTCTGAACCATGAACTCAATTTACCATGAACTCTAACTGCTGCCTGACTATCTACGTAAAGACCTTAAATTGTTTACAAAAGTTTGCCTCCTATTCTATAATCTCGTAGAACAGACAATAACTTCCTCCTAGGAACCCGGTCATATGCCTTTTCTAGGCACAATTCCCTGTTCCACACGTAACACTTCTCCATTATTTGCCGTAAGCTAAAGATCTGATCCTGACTACCTCTAAGAGGCCTAAACCCACGCTCATTTTCATCCAATTTGCCCTCAACTAATACTCGCACTTTCCTTTCAACAATACATGAGAAGATTTTACCCACAACGCTCATTAAAGAGATAGTTGTTAGAATCTTTTCTGTTTCCATGTTTGAAGATTGGTGTGATTACTGCTTTAGTCCGGTCTGATGGAACCTGTCCCGACTCCCACGCCATTTATATTATCCAGTGTAGCCGTATAAGACCTGGCATTCCACTGTATCTGATGAGATGGGACATAATTTAATCCACCCCAGCCGCTTTATTGCACTACACTCTAGTATCATATGTGGTCCTGAGGAAGTGGAGAAAATGGCCAATAGATTGCAGTGCAATAAAGCGGCTGGGGTGGATGGAGTTAGTTATCAAGAATTAATTTTTTTCAAAGTTTCTGCTTGATAAGTATCCGTACTAGATTACCTGCTCTCAGTATTTGGACTAACCACTGTCAATGGGCACACATGATGCTTTAATCAACCCGTAACCCAAATGTATGGCAGAAACATTCACTCTGACATTTCAGTATTCTAACAGATCCCTCGTCTCTTTCCCTCTATCTCATCCACTTTGTGATCTGTTAATTTATTACGTACCATCAAGTTTAATCAATATCTCTATGTGTAACATCCAGTAATTACGTTACATAATTAAAATTAAACAAACTTATGTTAAACATGATAGCTTCGTGCGTCACCATGAAGCAATTATACTCTTTCTACAGCTCAACATAGATCAAACGAAAGCCAACTATTTACAGTTAGTTAATTAGTTAGTTAGTTTCATGTTCCACTGATCATTTGCACTATTAATCGAAATGGTGTTGGTCTAATCTTTTTATATTCACATCACTAATCATTTTGTAAATATATCTACATGCTGATCATGTGACTTGATAATTCTTATGTGCCTCCTTTTACACACTGAATAATAGAAATACTTCTACAGAAGGGAAGGAGTTAGTTTTAAAATTTTGCTTTGCCGTCATTCAGCTATTTCATATCACTGCGTAAGTGATCAAATATTTTGGTTGCATCATTGAGCAACCCTTTTTGGACTAAAGACGACCTTAATGTGGGTTCATGAATGCCATTTTCTCTTCTGGTACCGTAATTACGTACGATATTGTTCCTTATGAACTGGACTGGATTATTTACAACAAACTTCATTATTGGGCAAATATTCTGTGAAGCAGAAGTCAGAATACCTAAATCCTTAACCAGATACCTATAAGATCATAGTTACTGAGCACCACGTGTTATTCTTGCAGCATGTTTCTGACTAACGTCGAATTAATTTCTTGCAGTATTCCATATGAGTCTATTGAATGAGAACAGGCAAAATATATCGAAATACTCATTTGTCTCTCACTAAGATTTTCAATGATTCTATGTGCAAATGAGGCAGTTCCAAAATCTACTTTTAAATTCTTGTCCATACCGAAGCATAAGTATTTCCAAGTTTTCCCCCTATTAACTATTTCCTCACCATGACACATTCATCATTCATGCAGTACCTCCCGATGCACAGAACTGAATTTGTTATGCCTTTTTGAAACTGAGAGTAAGACCATAAGCAGTAAACCAATCAATGATACTTTTAAGAACATTGCTATCATTTCTTCTGTTCCTATATGTATGCTTGGATAGATTACATTTCTAGTGTCATCCACAAACTAATTCTGCTAGCTGTATATTAGACGCAAGATCGTTTACGTGTATGGGGAACAACAGCAGAGCTAAGGCTGAGCCTTGGGGAACCCTGTACATGATTACCTCCCCATCCCACCCCCTTATCTTCCCCCCCCCCCCCCCCCCAGAATAATCTACTTTTATCAAGTATAAGTTCCTTCATTATATATTGATTGTCTATTCCATCAATCCCATAAAACATTTGTTTATCTGGGAGAATATTGTGATTCACATAGTCAAGTGCCTTAGATAGGTCGCAGAAAACATCAGCTGGGGCTATTTTGTTATTTAATGTTTGTAAAATTTGCTGCGAGAATGTGTAAATGGCATTCTCAGCACAGCAACTCTTCTGAAATCTAAACTATGATTTACTGAGAATATTATTGTTGCTCAGGTGAGATACTATTTGATACTTTATTGGACAGCCAACCAAAGAGAGAGTATTTTTTATTTCTCAGAGAATGTATAATTTTCTTAATTTCAGAAGGAGACTTTGGAGATACATTTATGTGATTGAATTTTACGAGAATTGCTTTTTCATCATATTGTTGTGATTTTTCTCTTTAATTCTACTATTTTTAATAATTGATTATTAAACATATTTGCTACATGTAACTCATCATTTATAGTCCTTCCTTTTAATTCAATAATGATGTTATCGTGTTCTGTGGCTCTATGTACTTAGGATTTTGTCACTACATTCCATACCACCTTACGTTTGCTGTCGAAATTACTGATTTTGCTATGATGTGGATGTTCATTTTTTTTTATTAACTTTTCTTAATAAATTGAGTAGCGTTTTGGTGTGTAACTACTGAAAGATCTCATCTTCCTTTTGCCAACAGATACAAGGTGCTTTTCCTTTCAGAAAGCTACTTTATTCCCTCTAGTGACCTATGGTTTTTTACATGGCTTTTTAATGCCGTTTCTTATTAGGTTCTGCAGAAAACTGTTTTCAAATAATAATATAAATTTATCATGTACCGGACCATATTTTCGGCAGATAATTGGTTCATGATAGATTTCATCTCTGGTTATTTCTGGTAAACAACTTTTAAAAGGACTTATGAGCTCGCTATTTGGTGCCCTCCCCAAAATCAACCAACCAAGCAAATCTAAAAAATTTGCTCTGGAGTCATTTAATTATTCTAACTGATTTTCACTGAGGAGTATCGTTACTGTAATGCATTGTGTTATTTAGCCTAGCTAAATGTGCAACGTGCTCAGAGAAACCATTTCTTAGTGGATATAAAGTTATTTCCTTTCTTTGAGGTTCATACTGGTGTCTTTATCCAGCTATGCTGTTAAGTTAATTACTGAGGCAAATTTTAGGATCCTAAGAAGGCTCCGAGATCATTTTTTCTATCAGGATCCCTTAGAAAATCTACATTGAACTCACTACTGACTAAGAACTGGTTGTTGTTCTCTAACAGGTAGCATAGAAAGGAATAGAAATTCCTCGTAAACAGTTCAAAATTCTATGGTGAGTATCTATACACAGATACAATTGAAAAATAAATGTTTCTCTGTATTAATTCACAAGCACACACTTCTCTGTGTTGATCACTACAAAATCTACTTTTCTCAATTTTTTAAACTTACTTTCTGTCTTAATATATGCAACAATACAATTGGTAAATTTATTACAAATTTATGTACTTCATAGTCATAATTATTAACTGAGTATGTAATAAAAAAGCACCCCGTCTTCAGGCCACAAGTGACCCATCTGGACCATCCGACCGCCGTGACATCCTCAGCGGGGGATGCGGATAGGAGGGGCGTGGGGCAGCACACCGTTCTCCCGGTCGTTGTGATGGTATTCTTGACCGAAGCCGCTACTGTTCGGTCGTGTAGCGCTTCAGTTGGCATCACGAGGTTGAGTGCACCCCGAAAAATGGCAACAGCGCATGGCGGCGTGGATGGTCACCCATCCAAGTGCCGACCACGACCGACAGCGCCTAACTTCGATGATATCACGGGAACCCGTGTATCCACTGCGGCAAGGCCGTTGCCACTTCATACCCTACGATACTTATTTAATTCACCGTCCCAACTCTTCTGAAATACGATGACAAATGATGTGATACGTAGTTCATCATTGTAGGACTGTATGGAAATAAATTCAGACGAAATGAAACACACGTCACAATAAATTATGTGTGAACAGCGCACCCCTCACTCCCCTCTGGCGGCAACGCAGGCATGTATTCTCGCACATAAACGATCATATATGTACCGGGAGGTATCCTGCGATCGATTGTCCCAGTCATCTTGCTTCTTTTGTTGCAATTTGGCAATGGCTCTGACACAACGTGAAAGCTCCAATTCATCACGTCCCACACGTTTTAATTGGTGAACAGTGTGGTGATGTTGCAGGTCAGGGCAGTTGTTTCGCATCACGAAGAGCACACTGCGTCGCAGCTCGTATTTGGACGTGCATTGTTGTGCTGTAAAACCACATCAACTTACGGTCGAAGAAATGGCAGCAACTTGGAGATAACAGCCTCTGCAGTGTGGCGGGCACTAGCTACTTTGTCTTGCAGGAAAAGCAACTGTGCCGCAAGCTGTAACCGGTGCTCTCCACAGATTATGAAGCCTGGGATGGGACCTCTGTGTCGTGGGCGAAAGCACTGTGGTCGTGGGCGAAAGCACTGAGGAATTTAGGCAGCTAACCAGGTTTACGCCGTACACGTGTATGTCCATGGCTCTTATACAGACAGAACGTACTCTGATCACCGACAACATCAGAGCACCATTCCGCTGCATAGTCGACTATTTTACTACATCAGAGTAGCCATGCTTGGTAACCCTGCTGCAATCAGACTGTTCCCAGGTGATACAGCAGATGCAACTTGTGTCTGAATTTCGTGCCTGGACGATGTACGGTCGGGTACCACTGTCTGGCGTGCGCCTGCAGTAAGTGTACATCTAGAACCTGGTCTTCGGGTGTGTGAATGTTCCACAGACCACTGCTGAGAGCTGCAACATACAACACATGCTGCAATCCGTCAATACGTTCATCAAACTTCTTGCAGTCCCACAATGTGACCCCATTCAAATTACTGAAGCTAATGAGTATCTACTCATCAGTTGGGCATGGTTGTACCCTGTATTGAATGTGGCAAACACTGTTTACCTGTAAACACAGTTGCTGCCTACGGAGTTAAAACAAGGGGGGCAAATACAGGTGTCCTGAGTGACATCTGAAAACCGACGATCGTGACAAAACAATCAACAGTACAAACCCCCAGTATGCACATATTATACCTAGGTGCTAGTGAACACTGCCCTGGAGAGTTCTGCGCTGTTTTCCATGAGTATATGAACATAACATGTTCTGTTTCAAGCCATGACCACGGAAAAGGGTAAGGTGGACTTTTTTCTTTGAAATTAGTAGTTCAATAAATTTATAAGACCAGGAAGAGTAGCTCGTACGTAAAATATTACTTATTTTGTGTATACAGCACAGTTTGATGAATACATGACTCAATTTGTAGGTGATTTGGAGGTGCGGAATTTGGTACACAGAGCTGCCATCTGTGATAGCAATTATGGGTCTATTACACTGGGCGTGCGCCAAGTCTAGTTGAGACTCTGTGACAGATATGGGTACATTATTTTATCTGGCTTTACTTTTTTGCGAAATGTTTTCATTGGATGAGGTATCTGACGAATGTTCTGACCAGGAGAACAGTTGAACCCCCTCTCTATAGCGGTACGTCAGGGCAGCCCAAGAACCAAGGGCTTGTTAAAGGATCACGTCACAGAGACCTCCAGGATAGGGCACAGCCACCGGCCTTAATACATCGAAAATGAAACGACTGTTGTCCAAGCTACAGGCGGTGAGAAACATTGTGCATCCTAAGTCACTTCATGCTAATTCGCCAAGTGGCGGGGCCATATATCAATAACGAATTCAATATCGCAAAGTTGGTTTTCCTCTGTGCGCTGACACACAAATACGTCGATCATGATGCTGGTGCAGGAATGGGACATTGCTGAAAAGACGAAATTGTGCTGTCTGCGGTGCTACTCATGTGTTTAGTGCTGTTGATGGACATACGAGTACCACTGTAGACTCGCCGCTATCAGCTGTCGTGTCAAATTAATCTTTAACTGTGGTCGCCGCGCCGCCAGTTTGCGGTGCTGCAGACATTTTTGCACAAACTCATTTTCTGACTGAATGTATGTGGCACAGCTCCATGATTGTGGGCCGCTGAGAGAACAATATCTCTGTCCTCTAGGGCACTAGCTGTGTGGCGCCGTTGATATCGTGGAATGCGAACCTCCTCAACATGCTGATTTCACAGTCGTGCCACAGTCGTGGAATCCCAATCAAAGCCAGTAGAAATGTCATGGGAAGATATACCGCATTCTCGACAGAGTCCCACGATCCTGCCAACTTCGAATTACAACACGGCCAGGTTGTCGTTTCCCCTTCTTACACCAGGATAACACAATCTCCTAATTAAAAAAAGCGACGTTCATGTGCGACCTCGAATGAGGAATCTGCTCCGGAACTTTTCCTTAACAATGTGGGGTTCCACTGAAATGCTGAAATGCATTTAGTACAATTCATGTCAAAGCTAATGTCGCTTTCAATAGGCCAGTCGCATATAGTGACAACTTAGAATTCAGTGCAATCGAATTAAGAATATGCAACGTGCTAACAACTCCACGCAGCACTGTAAAGTTTCCCTATTAAAGTAAGATTTCCAAGTTGACTCAAATCTCGTATGACAACCATCTTGTTTTTGTTCTCCGACAATTACCAATTTATTAACACTTACAGAAGGCTGTGTAGTTTTGACAGATCTCTCATCAGAGAGCTGCTTATATCCCTCTTCACGCAACTCAAGCAAATATACTGCTTCACCACAGCCCATAGGGGTATAGTGTAATATAGTTACTGTGGTAATACTTTTTGAAGTAGCCATGATCGAAAACCAGGTGAGTGATGGTTATTTCTGAAGCTTGTAAAACTTGTAATCGTATCAGTGAAGCACTGGTAGCGATAGGTTCACTGTTCGTGAGCTCCTCACTTTCTAGATAGGCGGGGGGGAGGAGGATCGTGACATTCTTTTCCACACCTACTTGTCTGAAACAGTAACTCTTCGCCATATGACACTATACATTGACGAAGGGTGGTAGTTTTACGATCACAATAGTAATGTTCTCTGGCAGAATAAACTTTCCTATTCTTTCGGTTGTAAAATCCAATTAAATGCCCCCCACCCTCATCATTTGTTACGACTGTTCGCTATTTATGGGCGTGACGTTTCTCCAATTGGAGACATGTTTTTGTAGGATACTATGAGAGAGTCTGTCCATAAACATGGAATCTAAAGAGCGTTCCGGCTGGTTCTTGTAACTTAAAGAGTTTTACGTCAAAACTCCACCGTGGGTCGGGCGAGTTGCCTATTCGGTCAATATTGTGTCGTATGACACACGCCGGCTGACTCTTGAATATTTACAATAATCTTATCTTCCATCTGCTGTGTTCGCTTTAATAATAATTTTGCACTCTGTCTCTATCAAGATGGCATTTGTTGACTTGGATAGCATAGCCCCAACCTGTGTCTAATGATCTTTCTGTCGACGGGCATCAGGCCTAATCAATCGATATTAAGTGCGTCTGTGTTTAAGCTATGGCCCACAAAAGACTGGAATTATAGTTCACATGTTTAACGTCAGTCGTACGCTGGAAACGTAAACTGGTTTCCTTACACCACAAACTATGCCATTAGCACTGCCATGTGATTCTTAAAGTTATAAGCTCTCGACTTTATTTCTGTCACCACTGTTCACAAGAAATTTCTGTAAGACACATTTATCCACGGTGACAATTTCTATAATTAGAAAGAATGACATTGACTGTAAGTTGCGTTAGTCTCATTGACGTTCTCATTGTCAATCATGTTGGTAGGTATTACGTCTTTTTTTGTTCCATTCACAGATGGGACGTGTGAGACTGACTGCCTACGCGCCTCTGAGCGAGCAGTTTTGTGCTGGTGAGAAATTCCACGTTGCGCGGTGATTAAGGCTGAGCGGCAAGTATCGTACCTCACAATAAGTGGCTGGTTCAGCTGGTTCTCAAGGCCACAGAAGGTGTAGGCATGTCACTTCCATTAGGACCATTCGTAGTAAAATACTGTGGAACGCGGACCAGCCTTCGTGTTGATATCTCATTTACATTTTTATTGATTCCACGTCAGAAATTTTCAAATCTTCCATTACGTTACCTACTCTTCCGAGACGCGTGCTCTGGTTCCTACACGCTTTGTTCTGGCAAACTGATTTAATTTTCAGCATCGTAGCCGTAGAGCTTAGGAGCATTTTGATTTCTGCTTACAATTTTAATTCTTTCTATTTAACATCTTCCTATGTTTGTAGTTACTACCACTTAAAGCTTAGTGCGTACTAATTTCTAACTCAAAATAGCCAACGATTTGTGCGACCACTTGTACTTTTTGTAGGTAGAGTGTCTCTAGAATCTTCTTTAACATGTGCGACATCTGAAAATTACTTACTACATTTCAGCTAGTAGGAAAATTTTGTACAACACATCAACATGATAGTTTAGGTGCATAAAGCTGAGTGTTGCAAAGCTGTAAAAACATTTCTGCGAAAGTAACAACAGACATCTGTCGAAAATTAGTAAAACGCTT
Source organism: Schistocerca gregaria (assembly GCF_023897955.1). NCBI lineage: Eukaryota > Metazoa > Arthropoda > Insecta > Orthoptera > Acrididae > Schistocerca > Schistocerca gregaria. Next base: position 797,670,742 of record NC_064920.1, read on the forward strand.
CCGTTTGTTATGCCGTGATCGCATAGATTTTCCATAAAACGGCGCTGTCTAGTAAACAGAAGAAGAAATTTGATAATTTGCAACCTAATCTGATGACCCGTCTCTTTGGACGCTTCCCGCATGTTTATTCGCACGGTAGTTATCTCACGATAATAAATCTGTGCTTGCCAGGGATGGGGATTTAGCCGCTAGTCCGTGATTTGTGTCCACGGAGGAAATAATAGCCATTGTAGAAGCAGGCATTTGTAGTGTGGACATGGTTACAGCTGTCTAAATCCGTATAGAAACTGTGGAGAGTGCTGGCTGGTGCAAAGTCTCCAAAAACTAATTCGGCTGTGGATGAGAAGAACGACATAAGACGCTTGAATGAGGACGATTGTATTATCATTTCCCCGCCGACAAGGGAAATGCGACGGTAGTTTTCAGTGTGAACGATTATCACATTAAGATTAACGACTTATCAGATTCGCAGGCATACAGAAAACTGAGTAATGATCCGACTGACAAAGTTTTTAGAATTGTTACGTGGTTGATAAAAATAAATCCTGTAGCGAATAGAGTGTTTAAAAAGGTCTGTTCCATTCTGTTGCGCTACCACAAAGACTTATGGTTTGCCGAAAGTGCAAGAACATGTTCCACTGAGACCTATAGTTAATTACATTGGTTCGCCCATCTATTCGATTCCCATGTCCTTCATAATATTATTACGACAGTATGTGGGACGATAGGACACCTATTTCAAGAATTTGGCACATTTTATCAGTAAATTAAACGACACTGTAATCCGTCCGGAGTAAACATCAGTTAGTTTGACGTGTACCTTTATTTACTACGGTTCCGCTCAATGACTTATTGCAAAAGGTCAGTCACATTTTTCCTCCTTATATTACAGAACAGTTTGAAAATATTGTCTCACTACCATGTATATCATCATCATCATCATCATCATTTAAGACTGATTATGCCTTTCAGCGTTCAGTCTGGAGCATAGCCCCCTTATAAAATTCTTCCATGATCCCCTATTCAGTGCTAACATTGGTGCCTCTTCTGATGTTAAACCTATTACTTCAAAATCATTCTTAACCGAATCCAAGTACCTTCTCCTTGGCCTGCCCCGACTCCTCCTACCCTCTACTGCTGAACCCATGAGTCTCTTGGGTTGCCTTGCTTCTCCCATGCGTGTAACATGACCCCACCATCTAAGCCTGTTCATCCTGACTGCTACATCTATAGAGTTCATTCCCAGTTTTTCTTTGATTTCCTCATTGTGGACACCCTCCTGCCATTGTTCCCATCTGCTAGTACTAGCCATCATCCTAGCTACTTTCATATCCGTAACCTCAACCTTGTTGATAAGGTAACCTGAATCCACCCAGCTTTCGCTCCCATACAACAAAGTTGGTCGAAATATTGAACGGTACACAGATAACTTAGTCTTGGTACTGACTTCCTTCTTGCAGAAGAGAGTAGATCGTAGCTGAGCGCTCACTGCATTAGCTTTGCTACACCTCGCTTCGTTCTTTCACTGTTGCCATCCTGTGAGAATATGCATCCTAAGTACTTGAAACCGTCCAGATGTTCTAACTTTGTTCTTCCTATTTGGCAATCAATCCGTTTATATTTCTTTCCCACTGACATTACTTTCGTTTTGGAGATGCTAAACTTCATACCATAGTCCTTATATACACTCCTGGAAATTGAAATAAGGAAACGTGAATTCATTGTCCCAGGAAGGGGAAACTTTATTGACACATTCCTGGGGTCAGATACATCACATGATCACACTGACAGAACCACAGGCACATAGACACAGGCAACAGAGCATGCACAATGTCGGCACTAGTACAGTGTATATCCACCTTTCGCAGCAATGCAGGCTGCTATTCTCCCATGGAGACGATCGTAGAGATGCTGGATGTAGTCCTGTGGAACGGCTTGCCGTGCAATTTCCACCTGGCGCCTCAGTTGGACCAGCGTTCGTGCTGGACGTGCAGACCGCGTGAGACGACGCTTCATCCAGTCCCAAACATGCTCAATGGGGGACAGATCCGGAGATCTTGCTGGCCAGGGTAGTTGACTTACACCTTGTAGAGCACGTTGGGTGGCACGGGATACATGCGGACGTGCATTGTCCTGTTGGAACAGCAAGTTCCCTTGCCGGTCTAGAAATGGTAGAACGATGGGTTCGATGACGGTTTGGATGTACCGTGCACTATTCAGTGCCCCTCGACGATCATCAGAGGAGTACGGCCAGTGTAGGAGATCGCTCCACACACCATGATGCCGGGTGTTGGCCCTGTGTGCCTCTGTCGTATGCAGTCCTGATTGTGGCGCTCACCTGCACAGCGCCAAACACGCATACGACCATCATTGGCACCAAGGCAGAAGCGACTCTCATCGCTGAAGACGACACGTCTCCATTCGTCCCTCCATTCACGCCTGTCGCGACACCACTGGAGGCGGGCTGCACGATGTTGGGGCGTAGCGGAAGACGGCCTAACGGTGTGCGGGACCGTAGCCCAGCTTCATGGAGACGGTTGCGAATGGTCCTCGCCGATACCCCAGGAGCAACAGTGTCCCTAATTTGCTGGGAAGTGGCGGTGCGGTCCCCTACGGCACTGCGTAGGATCCTACGGTCTTGGCGTGCATCCGTGCGTCGCTGCGGTCCGGTCCCAGGTCGACGGGCACGTGCACCTTCCGCCGACCACTGGCGACAACATCGATGTACTGTGGAGACCTCACGCCCCACGTGTTGAGGAATTCGGCGGTACGTCCACCCGGCCTCCCGCATGCCCACTATACGCCCTCGCTCAAAGTCCGTCAACTGCACATACGGTTCACGTCCACGCTGTCGCGGCATGCTACCAGTGTTAAAGACTGCGATGGAGCTCCGTATGCCACGGCAAACTGGCTGACACTGACGGCGGCGGTGCGCAAATGCTGCGCAGCTAGCGCCATTCGACGGCCAACACCGCGGTTCCTGGTGTGTCCGCTGTGCCGTGCGTGTGATCATTGCTTGTACAGCCCTCTCGCAGTGTCCGGAGCAAGTATGGTGGGTCTGACACACCGGTGTCAATGTGTTCTTTTTTCCATTTCCAGGAGTGTATCTGATCTACCTCTGAAAACTTTCAATCGAATCTGTTATCACAACTAAGTCATCCGCATATGCAAGACTGCTTATTTTGTGTTCACATATCTTAATCTCACCCCACCAGTCTATTGTTTTCAACATATGATGCATAAATAATAAGAACAACTGTGGAGACAGGTTGCAGCCTTGTCTTACCCCTGAAACTACTCTGAACCATGAACTCAATTTACCGTCAAGTCTAACTACTGCCTGACTATCCATGTAAAGACCTTTAATTGTTTGCAAAAGTTTCCCTCCTATTCCATAATCTCGTAGAACAGACAATAACTTCCTCCAAGGAACCCGGTCATATGCCTTTTCTAGATCTATAAAGCATAGATACAGTTCCCTGTTCCACTCATAACACTTCTCCATTATTTGCCGTAAACTAAAGATCTGGTCCTGACAACATCTAAGAGGCATAAACCCACACTGATTTTCATATAATTGGTCCTCAACTAATACTCGCACTATCTTTTCAACAATACCTGAGAAGATTTTACCCACAACGCTGATTAAAGAGATACCTCTGTAGTTGTTACAATCTTTTCTGTTTCCATGTTTAAAGATTGGTGTGATTACTGCTTTTGTCCAGTCTGATGGAACCTGTCCCGACTCCCAGGCCATTTCAATTATCCTGTGTAGCCATTTGAGACTTGACGTTCCATTGTATTTGATGAGTTCCGACTTAATTTCATCCACCCAAGCTGCTTTATTGCATTGCAATCTATTGACCATTTTCTCCATTTCCTCAGATGTGATCCTATTTCCATCATCATTCCTATCCCATTCACCTCGAAATCTGAAACATTGCTGATGGTATTTTCACCTACATTTAGCAATGCCCGAGGCAGGATTAGAACCTGCGACCGTAGCGGTCGCGCGGTCCAGACTGAAGCGCTTGGAACCGCTCGGCCACACCGGCCAGTTAATAGCAACAGTGGACGACGGCAACAGGCAACGGCCAACTGCGCCCCCGTATTCAAGGCATATGACGTCCCGGTACTGAGCGGGAGCACGCGTAAACGACATTTTGCTGCAGGAGTATCGTGTCAGAGTGTTAATCGGACATTCAGAGATGCTACGATCTCTCTTGAAAATGTCCAGATGGGGAAGAAACGTGGGGTCTTAATGGAAAATACGTCCGACCGCGGCACAATAACCCGGAATATTTAATTAATTGTGACATTTTCGGTCGTCAAAGTTTAAATTTTACAGACATCTGTCGAGTATTCGTATCTTAATGGCTTCGTGAGATGACTGAACGTTACAAGAAACTGATACTTTTCTGTAGTTCAGAGCAATATTTTCCAGTGACTATTGCTGAGCAGAATTAATTTACTGTTGGACCTCATTTTGCCGGCGTAGTGAAGTTCGTGCACGAACTGAAGTCTCAGTTATGTTCCATAAATGTTCGATAGCATTCATGTCGGGCCATATCGGTGGCTAAATCATTCGCTCGAACTGTACAGGATTTTCTTCAAACCAGTAGCGAACAACTGTAGCTCGGTCACATGACGTATTATCATCAATAAAAATTCCATCGTTGCTGGTGAACATGAAGCCCATGAATGGCCGCAAATGAAGTCGCCAAACATAATCATTACCAGTCAATGATCTGTTCCGTTGCACCACTGGACCCAGTCCGTTCCAAGTAAACACAGCCCACATCATTACGAAGTCACCACCAGCTTGCAAAGTGGCTTTTTGATAACTGGAGTTTCGTGGCTTCGTAGGGCCTGCCTCACACTCGAACCCGACCATCACCTCTTAATAATTGCAGTCGTGACTCATCCGACCAGGCCACGGTTTTCCAGTCGTCTACGGTCCAACCGTTAAGGTCACGAGCCCAGAAAAGGCGCTGTTGGCTTTGTCGTGCTGTTAGCAAAGGATTCGCGTCATTCGTGTGCTGCAATAGCCCAGTAACACCAAATATCGCCATACTGTCCTAACGGCTACGTTCGTCGTAGTGTCCCACACTGATTTCTGCCGTTATTTAACGTCTGTTAGCACTGATAAGCCCACGCAAACACCGCTGCTCCCGGTCTGTTAAGTGAAGGCCGTCGGCGATTGCGTTGTCCGTCGTAAGACGCAATAACTGAAATGTGGTATTCTCAGCCCGCTATTGACATTGTGTATCTACGAACATTGAATTCCTTAACGATTTCCTAAGTGGAATGCCGCAAGCATCTAGCTCCAACTACCGTTCCGCTTTCAAAAACTGTTAATTCCCGTCGTGCGGCCACAATGACCTCGGAAACCTTTCCACATGAATACAAATGACAGCTCAGTCAATGCAATGTCATTTATACCTCGTGTACATGATACTACCGCCATCTGTATATGTGCATATCACTATCCAATGACTTTTGTCCCTCAGTGCATTTCCATATAAAGGATGAACTTTAATAAAAGCGACAAACTGCAGTGGTTGATTCCTGACTGAAAATGGAGGATAACGTTCGAATGAACATGTGTCCGGAAATGCATCGTATCCTCTCTGGTACCACCGATGAATGAAAGTTCCTCTGACAACGTGCCTCGTTTTCCTTGCGTGTTTCAGACTGTGTGACTGACACAGCGTACAGTAAGAAGCAGAAAGGTCCGGTATTCATGTCGGAACAAGCCGAGATAGTGTTGTGCACGGCCTAGTAGTTGGAAATGGTCGAGCGGGAGCTGGCATATCGCACAACATTCCAAGCCATTTTTGGGCGTTTGTGTGATCATGAATCCTTTCAGCCAGACGAAAGCGCAGAGAGGCGGCGGGTTGTGCGTACACAAATGTGGAGGACCATGTTCTGCTGGATATTAAGACGAATTGTAGTGAAAGCTCCAGGTAAGTGGCCCAACACGGTATCAGACAAAGGAATATTATGTGTATCCGGCATGACAACCGCTTGCAACGATTGCCAGGATTCTCAACAGACGATTTTCCTCTATGCGAGGATTTTGTCGATCTTTTTTGCACCAGACCATCCGAGTGATGAGATTTCAGTCATTCGTCCTCTCTAACGACGAAGCACCCTTTATCAGAACTGGGTTATCAACCTGCATAATCTGCATCTGTGGGCTACAGACAATCCTCAGGGAATGGTTGAGGTGTCTCATCAGCACTGGTTCAGCATCAGTGGGTGGAAGGCATCCTTGGACCAGCTGTTATTCCAAACATTCTCGACAGAGGAACGTACCTGGACACCCTGCGGGATACTCTCCCTGCCTGCTTGAGATTCTGCCTTCAACAGTACGACAGGTTATGTGGATTCTACATGACGGACCATCATCCCTCTGTAGTGGCAACTTCTGCCACCGAATGTAACAGCAACATCAAATGTAGCGGAAAGAGGTATTAGGCACCGTATTAAGTACGTAGATAGTAAGTGCGCTTACTATGTACCTACCTGTTTAGTTTGACGTTGATATTAATCAGAATATTTTATGATCTGAAGATGACAGTAACCGAAACCGGTCATAGGGAAATGTAAAAGTTTGTGTGATCAAGACGGACCTGTAAAATAAAGTGCCGAAAATATGATCACGGACTCATTTGCAGACTTTGTGTCTTCAATTGATAAGATAATGCTCCGTTAGACAGTGATACTGCTGAACCCATTTGTGCAGAATCAAGCATTGCAGGTAGCATTTCTGTATAATACTTATTAAGTCTGTGTTATTGATTGGGTCATACGTCCCACTGTTACAACAAAGTTACAGTATGGCAGCATACATTATTGTGACGGCTTGCTATGGTAACTTCTATCATAAACAGTTTGCTTTGGTGACTCTTTTACTGTGTGAGAATTTAAAATATGGGAGGTGGCCATGTTTTGTAGCGCTTACAGGCAGTTGTATACACCGTATGCTCCACATTTTGTTTGTTGGATTTAAGATCTTACATTTCCAGTTTTCTCCTTTTCGTAAACATATACAGTGTGCTTTTAGGGGCTTTTAACCCCAGGAGAGTAACTGCAGAACACTTTTAAACACCAAGCACTGACTGGCCTTTCTCTGTACGCAGAGATTCCCATTGAAATATGACAGCAGGTTATTGTGGATCGTTCGATACCCGCGTCGTATAGCAATGTAGAACTGTAAGTTAACATTTTCTTCGCTAAACAAATTATCGTTGAAAGCTGTTATTCCATCATTTTTAAACTCTGGAAACGGCTGTTATGTTGTTAGGTGTGCAACATCTCCCTGGAAGTCACCTGCGATGCAGAAGTCGTGGTTTGATGACAGACAGTCACATATCTCCATTTTATTAAAAAATCTCAGCAAAATCTTGCGTTATGTCCAAATCCCAACAGTAATGGACATCTGCACGCATCTGCTCCAATATTGCAGGTAGAGATGCAGATGTCCGCGAATTCCTGGCTTGTTCTCTCCCTGACCCGCTACTGACGATCTGGCATCAAATGTTGTAGTAATTGTGGATGCGAAAAGATATAAATAGATGAATAGCTTCTTGTTATATATAAGTTGTTTTTGTCTTCAGACAACGTTCTGTTTTTGAACTTCGTTTTACAGAATCGGGTTTTCCTGGTGACCTTCAGATTACCCGAACTTTTCGCTCCCAAGTACAGAATCAGCAGCCTGAAATACTAGGTGGTTAAATAACCAATTACCACAACTGCAGAAGTAAACTCCATCATTTTCCTTCGGGCAAAGCTAATTCACAGGCCTTCCTGAGCGTTATGTAATGAATGTTTCGCAGCCATACCGCTGTGACGAGAGCTAGTGGTATTCTAGCAATTTTTATTGAACGTCACTTCACTGTTTCCGTTTTAATCGCCTGCAGATACCCACCATCGCGTAGGCCACAGCATTTCAGGATCTTCCTCAGTTTTAGAATCTAGAAGTGTTAACCTGAATCATCAATCTTAATCACACAAGTCATACAAGTTCCATGTGAATGTAGAAATAAAGCCCTTTTTCTCAAGTTTTCTTTTTACACCAAGCTGGGCCTAGCTGTTAAAAGTAGGGTGTCTGGAGGTTAGTAAATACGTCATACATCTATCTATCCTCATTATCTGTGAAACCGAAAGTACCACTGCTCAAAACGAGAATGTAGATTATTTATTAATTTCATTATGTCCTGGTCAGATGTCGAGAACAAGATGAAGGTCCTCACTACTTTTACGCCAGTGAGATGCGACAGTCGAAGGTCGCTGTAGTGTGCTCAGAGTTTACGATATTTGGAGACCAGTGGTGTTAACTCGCCTCGTCTCGGGGCACATGACGTGACAAACACGTACTGAGCCAAGAAACGGAATGCCTTTGAGGGACTCACATTAAGTACCACCAAACCACACAGAGCACGTGTCTTTAGCATGTAAACAATTTACACTAAATGTGTGAAATTCCTGCCCCTTCTCCAGTGAAGTTAGACAGAACATAAAGTGTCATTGTCCACATAGTTCGAGCGATGTACGAAGCGCTCGACTTCACATCGTAACAATTTAAATCTGTAAAGGAAACATTTTACTGGCGAGACACAATCAACATTAATAATTTCATAGCAGTAAAATAATTTAGATGTCAGGAGGCTCGCGTTATCATTGAGAAGAAGACCGTTAGTTACATCTCTTCAACTCCTAATACAGTAATCTGACATCTCTACATATATGGTTGCACTCCTATTTCATATCTCCACTTGTCCGGAAATTACACAAAACTAAGAGTCACAGTTTAATACCTCAATTGGATACTTACTAAATTTCCTGGGATAAATTTCCTTTAATTTACGTCTATGGTCGCAAACTTTTAGTTCACAGATTACCGTTTTCGGCCTATCTGTGAACTTAAGTTTCTGACCATAAACGTAAATTAAAGGAAATTTATTCTATACACGGATCACAGTTTTATTCGTGACAGTATCGTAGCTTGTGAAATTTCTAGGGCTTCAGTAAAAATTTAACTCAGGACAATATTATTAAGTGCGAGAATTTAAAGTCACACTAAAGGTTTTTTTTTCACGGCATCACTATTGTTCTTTTCGTGTTTTATAAATCTACACAAGTGTGTTCCCACTATCGCAACATTATACACATGTCTGTTCGCTCTACAGCCTAACATAGCGATACGACCGAAAAGTAACATCTACCTCTGAAAATCAGTTTTGCTGTCTTCTATTGGGTTATATTCGGATGATTTAGCACGACTGTCGAGGTATGCGTGCAGCTCTGTGAACACGGGTGTTGTCATCTTGGAAGTCGGAAGTATGCAGACTATACTCAGCACGAAGTGGAGAAAGAAGAGCAGCACTGAGTCACCGTTAATGTCATCTACGTCTGCATACATATTCCGCAAGTCATCATAAGGGGCACGGTGGAGTGTACCGTGTACCACGACTAGTCATTTAATTTGTTGTTCCACCCGCAAGTGAAGTGAAGGGAAAACGACTGTCTACATACGTCCGTACGGACTCAAAAATGGTTCAAATGGCTCTAAGCACTATGGCACTCAACATCTGAAGTCATCAGTTCCCTAGACCTAGAACTTCTTAATCCTAAGTAACCTAAGGACGTCACACACATCCATGCCCGAGGCAGGATTCGAACCTGTGACCGTAGCAGCAGTGCGGTTCCGGACTGAAGCGCCTAGAACCACTCGGTCACAGCGGCCGGCCGTACGGACTCAAATTTCTTTGATTTAGTCTTTGCGGTCCTTACACGAAATGTACGTTGGTGGCAGTAGAATATTTCTGAAGTCAACTGCAAACGCCGGTTCTCTAAATTTTTTGAATAGTATTTGGCGAAGAGAACATCGTCGTCCCTCCAGGGATTTCCACTTGAGTTCGAGAAGCATCCACGTACGAGGAGTGTTCAGTAAGTAATGCGGCTCATATTTTTCAAGGCCAGTTTCATAGGACGTCGCGGAATATTCCCGCTTCAGTCCCTATAGTTTCATGAAGTTCCGGTACGTCACGGTGCTTTACACAGCCTTCACAATGGCATCTGATACGGAGGTCACTGAATTTATTTTGGCGGAAAACCAAGTATTCCTGTTGTTCATGGGCGCCTGCAGAATATCTATGGAGACCTGGCAGTGCACAAAAGCAGTGACTCCTTGTGCTAGGTGTCTGTCATCGTTGCAGCAAGGTCGCGGACACCTGTCTGATCTCCTGCGTGCCGTTCGGACGCACACAGCTGTGACTCCTACAGTTTTGGAATGTGCTGACTTTCTCATTCGAGGTGATCAACGGATCTCAATCAAACACCTCGCTGCTAAACTGGACTTCTCTGTTGGTTGTGCTGACACACTCGTCCAGGATGTGGTGCACTGAAACATGTGTGCCCGCTGGATTCCTCGCCGCCTAACAGAAGATCATAAAGAACAACGAAGGACCATCTGTTCGAAATTACTTGCGCTCTACAACGCTGATGTGTCAGTTTTTTATCGAACATCGTCACAGCTAATGAGACATGGAGTCAATACTTCGAAATGAAAACAAAATGGCAGTCAATGGTGTGACGTCACAACACCTCTCCTCCGAACAAAAATTTCAATAGCGCAACCTCAGCCGGTAAAGTCATGGCGACGGCCTTCTAGGATTCTTAAACAGTTATTCTGTTCGATGTCCTCCCACAAGGTGCAGCGTTTGACACTGATGTGTATTGTGCTATCACCTGTAAACGACTTCCGGATTTTCGTCGTCGCAAAAATTCGAGCGAACTTCTCCTTTTCCACGGCATCAAGACCTCACGAAAGGGTGCGGAACTGAGATGAGCTCACAAAACCTCATTGGACTGTACTCCCTCATCCTACATACGGCCCGGATTACGCACATTCCGGCTTCCATCTGTCTAGCACAATGAAGGGTGCATTCCGCAGGAAGCAGTACGTGGGTGATGTGGAGTTTGTTGATGCAGCAAGCCGTTGCCTCCGCTGTCGACCAGTGGAGTGGTGCTGTGCAGGAATACAAGTATTGCGGTCTGGGACGCCTTGTCACGGTTCGCGTGGCTAGCCCCGTCAGGGGTTCAAGTCATCTCTCGGGCATGGGTTTGTGTGTTGTCTTTGGCGTAAGTTAGTTGAAGTTAGTTTATATAGTGTGTAAGCCTGGAGACCGATGACCTCAGGAGTTTGGTCCCGCAGGAACTTACCACCACGAACACAAGTACACCCAGTAACGTAAAATAAGTCTGTGGCATTGAACGAAGATTATCTTGGGATATAGAGTTTTGTACCCACAATAGGACAGAAAGGTTTTGTGTATTGAATGCTGAATAAAACCAACCTCTACTCAGAAAAAGAGTGCTGCACTACTTACTGAACGCCACTCATAATACCAGCGTGAGGATCTAACCTACTGGTAGCAAATACAGCAGAACACCTCTGAATTGCTTCGATGTCTTCCTTTAATCCTGATGGGAATCGAAAACACTCCAGCAATACTTAAGATTTTGACACGCTACTGTCTCCTTTATAGATAGCCTACACTTTCTTTGGGTTCTCCCAATAAACCGTCCCTACTTGCTCGTTTCATTTCGTATCACTTTGCAACATAACGCCTATATATTTAATCGATGTGGTCGAGTCAACCAGCACATCACTAATACTGCATTCGAACTTTAAGGTTTGTCTTGCCCACTCAATCTGCATGTACTTGCATTTTTTTTTTTTTTTTTTTTAGAGGAACCTGTCAATCGTCACACCAAATATTAATACTGTGTGGGTGAAGCTACGGCTGAGAACCGCTAGCCGTCGCGGACTCGACGGTTTGCTTCATTTGAAAAGAGGAAATATAACTACTGCCAATGGCCTCACCGGTAATAACACCTATTCCCGTCACGTAACCAAAGTTTAACGGTGTCATGAATGTCTAAGACTTGAATGGGTGACCGTCCGGGTCTACCGAGCGCTGTTGGCAAGCCGGGCGCACTTAGCCCTTGAGAGGCCATCGAGAGGTTACTTGAATGGGAAGTAGCAGCTCCGGTCACCAGAACTAACAACGCCATATCCACCTATAGGCTGAGGACGACACGACGATCGGTCACTACCGTTGGGCCTTCCGATACCTGTTCGGAAGGAGAGTAGCGCAACTCATCGGACCACACTAAACTCATCCAAAAAGTTACTGTGCAATTGGCCCACTGAAGATGTGCAGATTTATAGATCGCTGTGTGCAACGGCTTTATGCGAGCAACCAACCACCAGATATTCACTTCATCCCATTTCCTTCGCAATGGTCATTCGATAACTGGTTAAAAGGACATTTCACTCACTGACTGCTTATTTTGTGTCGGGTTAGAAACTGATTGTCACTGACAAGTAGTGACCATTCGTCTCCAATTCCTGTAGCTCACGGCCCTTTTATGGCCATTGTTCTTACAGCTTCTTACATGGCTCACATTGTACATCATTTCTTGAAGACACCTTGAAAACAACTGTGTTGCTGTACTAAGACCATTCACAGTGTAATCGTATGCACTACCAAACACGATAGGTCCTTTCTGCTATTATCCAAATCGAACAATGTTTCAGTTTCTATTTTATATAAACGACTGGTACATACACGCCACTCCACTGCCATGCCATCTGACACAAATTCTTCAACAACTAGAGCATTAAGAAGAGGCCAGTGTACTGTGTTAAGGGGGTGACAAATATTTTTTTCCCGCTGAGCTTATTATGCTGTCTCCTAGTAGCCGTTACTATTACCTCAACGTTCATAAAAGCTCTCAGTGCCATGATGTAGGTCTTGCAAACCCTATGACTCTCAGCTCAGGAATTAATTCTTGGAAAAATTATTCTGCTTGCAGTGGAATTCATCATTATGCGAACCACTTGCGACTTGAAGACATATTCCATGTACTTACAGAATGAAAATTGTAGATAAAGCATAAGTCTCTGTCTTACAAGCGAACCCTAAAATACACTCTTGGACAAAAACCGATGCGCCGCGAAGGTAGTTTCCGAGTAGAACGTAAGTCGGTAGATGTTATGTACACCTACAGATAAACAAATTTCAGAAAAAATGGATAATTTATTCAAGAGAGAGAATTTCACAAATGGACTAATTCAAATGGTCCACGTCTTGCCATTAATCAGCAGTTGTATATTATCTTTCCACGTCGAACAATGTTTCTGTTTCTATTTCATATAAACGACTGGTACATACACACCACTGATTGATTGATAGATTCGCTCGATGTCCTCCTCAGGGATATAGTGACAAAGTCTGTCCAATTAACGTGCTAGATCGTCAAAATATCGAGCTCGTTGGCGGGTCCTGTCCATAATGCTTCTAACTTTCTCAATTGTGGAGACATCCGGCGATCTTCACGGGCAAGTATGGTTTAGCAAGCACGAAGACAAGTAGAGCAAACTCTCGTAGTGTGCAGGAGAGCATTATATTGCTGAAGTGTAAGCCTAGATGGCTTGCCACAAAAGGCAACAAAACGGGACATATAATACCGTGGATATACCGCAGTGCTGTAAGGCCGTCGCAGATGACAACCTAAGGAGTCCTGCTACGGAAAGAGATGCCACCCTAGACCACAATTGTTGGTTGTTAGGCCGTACGGTGGGCCAGAGTCAGGTTAATACCCTATCCCTGCCTGGAGCGACCCCAGAGATGTCTTCGCCGGTCATCGGGGCTCGTTCAGAAGTGAGTCTCATCACAATTCTACTCCAGTCAATGAAATTCCAGGCTGAAGTGTCTGGAGACGTCGTCCTCCATACGAGCCGACAACCAGGAATGATGGTCTTGGGAGTTATTTCTTTTCATAACGACCCCTTTTGGTTGTCATCCGCAGAACCCTTACAGCACAGCGGTACATCCACGATATTCTAGGCCCCTTACACTTCAGTAACATAATGCCCCCCTTCACACGACGAGAGTTTGTACTGCTTGTCTTCGTCCTTGCCAAGCCCTACATTGGCCACAAATATCGCCGGATTTCTTCACAACTGAGGAAGTCAGAATCATTCAGGACAGGATCTTCTGACCAGCTTGGGATTTTGACGATCTAACACGCCAACTGGACAGATTCTTTCGCGATATCTCCCAGGAGGACATTCGACAACCCTATCAGTCATGGTATGCCTCTCTTTTTTTCTTTGTCTTAGAGTCTACACCGAAAACATGACATTTGTCTCTCTTGCAGGATCAAGTGCAAAGTACCACTTTCAATGTGAGCAAAATTGCTCCTCGAGTTAAATCATCCGTATACGGTATGATTTTTTACTACATGAAAGATCATTCCCTACAGGTTCTGGAACGACACAGTGACGTTACTGATGTGTTCATATTGCAGTGGTATCAAATACGCTGTGGCTCGCACATTACCTAGCTGCTGCTGGTCCTGCTGCTCCGGCCGCACGCATACGGGTGGTGAGGACTTCCAGACTCCCCGCCGGCACCTCGAGACAGTGGCGCCGCGCAGCTGGAAGCCCGCTTCGCACCGGAAGTGAGCGACACGACCGCGCATGCGCAGCGTCACCGAGCCATTCTCTGGGGCAGCGGGCGCTTTGCACCGATGCGCCGGTGCACCATCACCTGCAACAATAACAATACTGTATGTTCTAGACACTAATGTACGCAGAAATTTGTCTCGGAATGGGGTGGTATGGGGTGACTATAATTGTCAATTTTTGAGACATCCTGACAGATTAAAACTGTGTGTCGGACCGAGACTCCAACTCGGGGCCTTTGCCTTTCGTCGTCAAGTGCTCTACCAACTGAGCTACTCAAGCACGAATCACATCCCGAGTTTGAGTCTCTGGCCGGCACACAGTTTTAATCTGTCAGGTAGTTTCATATCAGCGCACACTCCGCTGCAGAGTGAAAATCTCACTCTGGAAACATCACCCAGGCTGTGGCTAAGGCATGTCTTCGCAATATCCTTTCTTCCAGGAGTGCTAGTTCTGCAAAATTCGCAGAAGAGCTTCTGTGAAGTTTCGAAGGTAGGAAATGAGGTACTGCCAGAATTGAAACTGTGTGGGCGGGTCGTGAGTCGTGCTTCGGTAGCTCAGTTGGTACAGCACTTGCCTGCGAAAGGTAAAGGTCCCGAGTTCGAGTCTCGGTCGGGCACACAGCTTTAATCTGTTAGGATGTTTCATATGAGCTCACTGCGCGGCCGAGTTAAAATCTTATTCTCTCAATTTTTGTATGTAATGAATGATTCCGTCACAAGCAATGTAATACTAGAACTCGCTAAACGAGATGTTTAGCAGCATCGCGAGAAATCACTCGTGGGGTTGTATGAGAATTCTGTAATGAATAACATTGCTGTATTCCAGATTCCAGTGGCAGGGGGGTAATTGCCCTCTATTGCACTCCACGCCGGACGCGTGAACCAATAATTACCAATTAAAGCTCTACCACTGCTTATTCAGTGTTGCTTCCCGTGTTTCTCTAAACAGTATATTTGCGACAATCTCTGCTGAAAATAATTGAAAGAAGTGTCTCTAAAACGACAGCCAAAAAAGTAAAGAGTTTTAGAAAATTTCGTTCTTTTACAGTTCTAACTTATAAACCTATTAAAGTTTCCCGTGCTATTATGCAGTCTTGATCGCGGATTCTCTTGAGAACCGCGACATGGCATAAGCGTGGATTACAAAAATGTAACTGTGAGGACACGGAGACTAACCTACTTACGAAGTTTCAGGAACCAGTATAAAATTTGGAAACTAGCAATATACTATAGCCTCTTAGGTCACACTAATTACAGCGTTCGCAGGACAGCGTTCTTCCCGCGCTCCTTACACGAGTCGAAGCGGAAAATTTCTACAATTATTCTCGACCATAATGGCTACGTTTGTGAACCGTCACTGTGTGGGATAATTAGTTATTTCTAATTTCTGCTTCCAGTCACTGGGAGCCTCTACTAACTGGTACTATGGGAAGTACCCTCTGCCATGCACTGTACAGCGGTTTGCGGAATACGGATGCAGGTGGAGATATAGAAGAAGATCTCTTTCTTTCTCGTGTTTTATTTATTTATATTGGATTTTAACAACTTAACCATCCATCAACTTGCCGTAGTACAACTTTTGCATTATTATTAATAAATGAAAAAGAATCGTCGCTGGTCGTAAGTAGTCTAAATATTCATTTGGCGAGACCTTGGAGAGTTTGACTCTGTATATATTTTAGATTAATAGTAATTTTTAAATGTAGATACAAAATTCATTTGAATAGAGAAGAACATGGTAATTGCCATGGGATACCAATATGCGTGTTTTTCTGTCGACAACAAAAACTAGATCTTAGGCGCTCTTATTTTTCCCTTCGTTTCACCAAATGTAGACACAATGAAATTAAAACGCTCGACTGTGATCTAAACGTAACTACCACATACCCATGTGGTTTCGAACACAGATAATATACTGCTTTCTGCATGAATACATACGTTTCGAAAAAGCCGCAGTACCTGCATTGTCTGTGATAAAATCTTTGTTGAGATGTAATACGCCTTCTGTCACTTTGTGACAAAACACAGCATACAGCACCTTTAATAAGGCGCTGCCTATTGTCTAATACTCGGACAATATCATTAGTTATGATATAACATTACAAGTGAGGCATATTGGATGTTGGGTTATTATTTTATATGTCGTATCATTGTTGCTGGTAAAATATGATGCTTAAACTGAGAGCGAAAAAGAGAGCAAGGATAGCAGTGCGATATGATGAGCGAGAGATCAGCATTGCGCGTGCGAAGAGGGTAGACGAAACGTGAATTTCATGTAGCCATAG
The DNA here is from genome assembly GCF_023897955.1 of Schistocerca gregaria. Classification (NCBI taxonomy): domain Eukaryota; kingdom Metazoa; phylum Arthropoda; class Insecta; order Orthoptera; family Acrididae; genus Schistocerca; species Schistocerca gregaria. The sequence goes on from NC_064920.1 coordinate 797,687,571, forward strand.
GTGTTCAAACGAGGTAACAAATTACGAAGACCGACAGTCTTTAGAGCAGACGCCAATAAGTTGGGACAGGCGTACACATAAGACGTTGCGACACGTTATCTAACCGATTCACGAAGTTAGAACAGTTTCGTTTCTCCACTTTAAGCAGTAGATGATACATTATAACTAATAAAGGTTCCTCGATAATATGACCGAAATAAGGGGTTGATTCAGGCTAATATGGTGAATGGGTGGCCCTGTTTGATAAACATGGTCGTTAAATAAGTCAGTGTTCCGCGTCAACAGTTTATTAACACACAATTCTCTCATTACTGATTGGCACAAAATACCAACATAGAGCACATGTGACAAGGCTGTTAAAAATGAGCAAGCATATCTGAAGAAACGTTTTAGCTTCGCCTATTGTTGATGTTTTTTCTTGTTACGGTATTTGTTAATACTGCAAGATCAGGTTCTCAGTATTGACAGCTTCTCTATATGCTGAGTGGTGCACCTCCTCAACTGATGTTTCTTACTGTGTGATCATTCCCCATAAACCGGGGCCCACGAAGCTACATCATTTCTAGGGTTATGGATTGACAGACGTGATCCACACGAAAGGTCGCATCGCAGTCCTACTTCAGAACCTAATGGTTTGCTTTTGACGATGGAAAAAAGAGACATTGACCGACAAATACAAAAACCCCTGCAAAATACGAAAGCAGCAATTATCTTTGTGCTCACGAATGTGTTGAGAGCTACAAGAATAACTAAACTATCTAGACTTACGTAGAAACTGAGGCGATGTTAAACTAAACCACAATGTCTAGTATGTGCGTTTCTTTCAGTTTCAATTTAGTTACTTATCTGATATCACAATTACAGTAATCTTAAAGTATAGGCTGCCTTCTAAAAGCCCCGTACATAATTAAAGAGACTTAAGCTATTGGCCGGCCGGAGTGACAGAGCGGTTCTGGGCGCTGCAGTCTGGAACCGCGCAACCGTTACGGTCGCAGGTTCGAATCCTGCCTCGGGCATGGATGTGTGTGATGTCCTTAGGTTAGTTAGGTTTAAGTAGTTCTAAGCTTTAGGGGACTGATGACCTCAGAAGTCCCATACTGCTCAGAGCCATTTGAACTTAAGTTCTGTGTTTGACACCGTGGTTCATTGGGTAACCGTCAGGCTGTAAGTCCGTACGGATAGTGTTCAATCTACAGTCCGTTCTGTCATTAATCTCTTCTTTCACTTCTGGCAATGATTCTCTGTGAAAAATACCAACTTACATCATGATAGGCCGACATAGAACTAATTGGTCGGAGGAAGGACTATGCCAAGTAAAGCACTGCGGAGCTCCAACCAAACTTCCCGTTGAGAACAACTTTATCTTTTTTACCTTACTAACTTCTTACGTTTCAAGAACATTTGAGCGACTTAATGAAAGCCCTTTGCAAAGTGTGATGTAACAGTTTGTAAATAATAGCCCCTTCATCAGATTATTAGATGCATCAGAATCACCATATCGCGTACAACGCGCTGATACCAAGGCCGCCCAAAACTACAGGATAGTGTGCTCATCTAGGTAGCTGACACTGTAGGCAAAATTACGAACAACTCGGAAAGATTCTTTGAAGTTGATACGACATCTCAGTGCCTGTGTTATTTAGAATTACGATGCCAAATTCCTTTGAATATGGGTGATTGTTCAAAGGAACAGACATTGCGACGACTACAGTCATTATGAAACAGATTAAATGTATCCGCAATTGCGAATAATGACACCCATCAGCTGTAGAATAGAATTACGACATTAAAAATTTGTGCCGCGCCGGGAATCAGACGCGGATCTCCGGCTTTTCGTTAGCGGTCGCCTTACCATTTGGTCACCCGTGCATGACTCACGGCGAGATCCAAACTTCCATATGTCGTCAACCATGAGTTTACAACCTGTACTCCTACATCCACTATGTATATTCCAGTACACGTGAGACATTTTACTTGAATGTCGCTAGCACGGCGTCGGCGGATAAATACGATACTGCAGTGCCTGTGTTATTCTGTTGGACATGCATATACATAATGGATGTACGAGTACAGGTTGTAGACACATTATTAACGACATGTGGAAGTTTGGGTTTAGCCATGAGTTGTGCACGGATAGCCAAATAAGGCGATAGCTCGCTATAAAGGGGAAATCTGGGTTCGAGTCGCGGTCCGGCACAAATTTTCGTTGTCCTTATTTAATTCTACAGTTGATGGTTGTCCGTGTTTGCAATTGCGAATACTTTTAATGTATTTGAAGTTGAATCGTTCGATCATAAAGACACACAGAACACTTGAAAGAACACTAACGTACCACTTTAGTCCCCTCCAGTGCTACAGTCATATATGCAGAAACATGTTTTCTCCAATTTGACTACCGTGACGTTTATGTAGTAAAGAATAATTTCTGAGTTAAAACCAGAGCTGGCAGTAAATTCGCGGTCTTGGCGCTTAAAGCGGAAAGCACACGCATCATTTCACGCAGTAGACGAAAAGGGAGTAAGGAAAACCCATGGAGTACAAACGAATTCCTATTGACCCGCAATAAAGCGCTAACGATGCTATGAATTTTAATAAAGGCCTCCGCGGACGGCTTTGCTGATGGGCTCCGCACGCTAATTCCCGTACTTGCCCCGCAAACAGGGTTAGGCAAGCGCAGCGCAGTTTTTTTTTTTATACTTCTTTCTTTGCGACCACCCAGTGCGCTATGTGCGCGTCTGTATGTGTACTCGCGCCGTTAACGGGCAGCAAGTGGGTCACGGCGAGGGAGCAGACGCTGCCTCCGTGAGACCCGAGACGACCTCGCAGCTGCTGCGTTCTCGGCTTCTGCGTGAGACTTTCAGGCTGGCATGTTAAATTCGCCTCTGCGAGAAAATGTTTGAAAGTAGACATACTTACTGGGAAAGAGATGATTGAGGCAAACATTGAGATTTTCTTACCACTATAAATTCTGGTGTGAAGTGTTTGGCTTGTAATGAAACTGGTCAGAAGGACATCTTTCACTACGTGTAGCACCTGCCAATACATCAAGAGAAGTGGATTATTCGATGTACTCGATAAATTTACTATAGGACACAAACAAGTTGTTGTTGTTGTTGTTGTTGTTGTCTTCAGTCCTGAGACTGGTTTGATGCAGCTCTCCATGCTACTCTATCCTGTGCAAGCTGCTTCATCTCCCAGTACCTACTGCAACCTACATCCTTCTGAATCTGCTTAGTGTACTAATCATACAGTAAAGCTGCATGTCCTCGGGAAAAATTACGGCTGTAGTTTCCCCTTGCTTTCAGCCGTTCGCAGTACCAGCACAGCAAGGCCGTTTTGGTTAATGTTGCAAGGCCAGATCAATCATCCAGACTGTTGCCCCTGCAACTACTGAAAAGGCTGCTGCCCCTCTTCAGGAACCATACGTTTGTCTGGCCTCTCAACAGATACCCCTCCGTTGTGGTTGCACCTACGGTACGGCCATCTGTATCGCTGAAGCACGCAAGCCTCCCCACCAACGGCAAGGTCCATGGTTCATGGGGGGGACAAACAATGTTATAAATTGTAATATCGCGTTGCGTATAGCCTTGACGACACCAATAATATAGTTTTGTGCCCCTAATATAGAAAATATGCGTTGAAACATGGACCTATCGCAAATACTATACATTTTATTATTATTCGAAATACTTAGCTATTTCTCACATATTGGATTTCTTTCGAATTGGCCGGCCGCGGTGGCCGTGCGGTTCTGGCGCTGCGGTCCGGAACCGCGGGACTGCTACGGTCGCAGGTTCAAATCCTGCCTCTGGCATGGATGTTTGTGATGTCCTTAGGTTAGTTAGGTTTAAGTAGTTCTAAGTTATAGGGGACTTATGACCTAAGATGTTGAGTCCCATAGTGCTCAGAGCCATTTGAACCATTTCTTTCGAATTTTCTTTATTGAGTTTTATTTCTATTTGAACCCATCGACAATAAAACTGTTAACTCTAAACTTCTACAAAATAACTTCAAAGAAAACATTATCGATAAAAACCTATTTTTATACAAAAGTACTTATTTTATAGACATATTTATCTTTGTTCTCCTCAGTTAGTTGTGGGAAGTTGCTGTATGTAGTCGGCAGCAAGTCAGATGCGAAACTTGGCGTAGTTTTGTGCATCTGTTGCGTTGTGTCTGTAGGATAATCATTTGGAAAATACGTAATAAATATGTTAAAAATGAAGTGAGCACATGAGAATTTTATTACTAGCATTAAAAGTCAACAGTAGACGATCTCAGTATCTTTCGGCGTTCCATCAGAAATCTTATGTAATTATAGGCTGCTATGACACCAATATGAAGAAAGTGTATTCAGCGCTAAGAAACAAAATGAGCCAAAATAATTGTTTTCAAATTTCATACTGGAAGTACCATACTACTTCTAATCTGTCACATCTGTTCTTCAGTTCTTTGAGAACATTAAGAAATTAACCTGAACCAATTTTGTGAATAACGAGGTTCGGTAATCATGTTGAAGTTTTGATGAATTTTAGTTTATTTTGTCGTTATGTACGTTGGGAATTTCAGTAACTGACCATGAAGCACCGATCTTGACATAGTCAAAGACGCTTCTATAGTCAGTTTTTGGTGAGCAGCTTCGGCTATATCATCTTCAGATCAGAATGTGATGAGAGGGCAGTGTTGGAAACAGTGAAGCAATAATGTAGTAGGCATCACACAAGAACTTGCGAGGGATGTGGCACCGTCCAGGGAAACAGTGCTTCACCTCGCTTGTTTCCGCTTCGGGGTTGCGTGTTGTCAGCAGCATTAGCGTGTTAGTGTAATTCCTGTATTGAGTTTCCTTGTTTAGCTTTTAACTTCTTCAGTTCTCTTTCAACGATGCATTTTCATATTTATCGTTATTTATATGTGTTGTTTCGCTGTTTTGTTTCGTCGTTGTTTCTCATTTGCCAGTAAAACCTCTTAATTCAGCGACTGATAAATCAGTTGTAACCGACATTATTTCTTCTGCCTCCACTATTTTCTTCCGATTGCAAGAAGGGCCAATCGATTTATAGTGGGGATATAAGTAATATTACAGAATATGTGATCAGGAAGCCCCGACAGGAAAATTTAAATATCTGGTAAAACTAAGTAGCCTTCGGCCTCCACATATGCTGATGTATCTGTGAAAACTATTATGAGAATTAGAAGTGAGAGTATTTCTGCTGGCAAGCTTATACTTTTGGTAAAAACCAACCACGATATAAAGGATACAATTTCCACTGTGATAAATGTTGCTGGGAATGGATACGAAACACTGTGAAACATCTGCGTAGTGCAGAACAGAGCCCCTACTACGCGTAGAGAAGAACAGAGCCCCTACTACGTCATGAAAAAATTTAAACCTGTAAATACTAGTGGACTGCAAACAGACATTAGATCCTTACCTTAAGCAATAAACAAGAGAGAAAACGCAACCGTTAACAATGTTGTAATTCAATAAAGACGAAAAAAAGCAGTTCATCAGTTGCATGCAGTGTACGGAGATCAATAAACTATTTATCCAACAGTTATCGATATCATGACCGCAAAAATG